>NC_049169.1:206318846-206646346 GCF_009769625.2 Cygnus olor
TTATTATTCTAATTAATTAATTTTCTAATCCACTGATTTTCCTCCCTCTCTTTGCACAGGAATTGAGCCTACAATCATGATTTTGGGAGCAATGTTGGTATTTGCCCTGGTGCTTTGTGCTGTGGGCCTAGCTTATCTTATCAGGTGAGAATTGCAGCACATATTTGATTTAGAGCCAATTTTACCTTCTGTGGGAGGCTTGCTAGCAGCTTGAGCCATGTGTAGCAGGTTTGGTTGTGGTCTCTGCTCTCCAGCCAAATGTTTCTTCACTTTATTAAGTGATTGAGGCTTGGGTGGTGTGATCATTGGTTCTGTAGTCTCAGGAGGAGCCATTTCACACTTAATCCAGTCCAGCCTTGGAAGAACATTGTAGTTTGCTGCAGGAAGGATTAACTGGATGATGTCTCTGAAGCATTACGAAGATTACTATCTCTTTGGAAGTGCAAAGTATGCCCTACAAATCAACAACAGGAATCTGCTTCGAGAACTTCAGGGTGGAGACCAAGAGGGCTGCCATTTTAAATGTCTTTTTTCTTACCCCAGATCATTCTTTTCTGCATTTCTGTCCCCTATGTGATTTACCTACCTAGCACATAGGCTGACCCTCTTTCCTTTTTCCATGCATTGGAAAGAAAGAGAGAGAGACTCTCTCTGGAAAGGGTTTGGAGCAATGAACTAGAACACCTCTTTATTGTCAAGCCAATTTATTCCCTGCTATGAGCTGGAGTCCAGGTCCCTGGTCAGTCATGTTGCATATACATTGTTCTGGGCATGGGATTTGCTCTGGAGAAAAACAATAGTCTGCTGAGGAAGAGACAGTTTCTACCAATTGTACAAATCACACTTCTGTCCCAACTGTATATCCAAGGTGGACATGAGCCAACATGGACTTGGTGGCTTGATCTTTGCAAGGTCAGCATAGCCATAATCTAATGTACTCTTCTACTCCAAACTCTCCCCTGGAGGAATCTGTCTGTCGTTGGTGATATCTACATGGTACAGGACTGAAATTAGAAGGCATATTTATTCAGCAGCAATGGGTTCAGCAGAGCAGGGCTCCTGGAATGTCCCATCCAGCTCAGCCTGTCAAATCATCCTCAAAAATGTTCTCTCCCCACTCCTGAATCATCTCTCCAAACCCGTATGATATAAGGCCACCCAACAAGCAACACCTCAAACAGCTCCCCTGCTTACAACACACAGCTGCTTCTAATACTTGATAATTGCAGGCACCAAGGAGGTGGCCTCCATCCACCCACATCTTAAAGCCCTGCTCTATGCCTTGGCCACCAGCCTCTACAATTACACAAATAAAAGACATTTTTTTCTGCCTATTCTACGTGAAAGCTGTTCCACGAGTACTAGACTGTGCCTGGGAAGGCTTAGTCGTAAAGTAAAGATGTATGGCCATCTGCAGGGGAAAAGAGAGAAAAAAAATAAAGTCTAGTGTGACTCAGACAATGATTTATGTTAGGGCAGGGCATGTCTGGAACTAAATTTAAACCACAGCATGGACTGAGTTCAGATGTGGGAGCACTAGTCAAAGCTCTGCCAGGGATCTGCTGCATGACCTTAAATGAGTCACTCCACTCTCTGTGCTTCGCTTTCAGCAGCAGGGTGCTTTCCTCCATGCCTGGGGGAGAGGGTGTGCATGATTGAGCACGGTTTTCTATAGGACAGGTGAAGGGTACATGAGTGATGAGCTTTTTGCATGGAGCTGACTTGGGTGGCAAGAGACAAAGCAGTTAGAGAGTGATGATAATAAATCAGCCAAGGTGATGCGGACATATGGATGAGGCTCCCTATGAACTCCAAAGAGCAATGCTGTTCTAAAATGCCCAGAGTGGTGCATGCAATGAAAAAGTAAATCATGGTGATCTGTGGATATTTTGCAAAATGAACCCTTCCACAATGTGGTTAGTAAAAGGAGTCTTACTGCCAACAGGATCAAATATGTTTTATGGGATCTCATTAGGAAAAGTTCTAGTTGTCTTAGCAGACAATCAAACATGAACTTAGTCTTACCAGATGACCAGACATCTGCTGGAGTGTAAACAAATACTTTGAACCAAAAAAAAACTAATAATGGGGGCAATGGAGAGCTTTTCTTTCCCTTTTCTGTACTTGTCTGATGAATTTTTGACTGTCTCATAGACAGTATGTTTCGTGCTCAGTGTTAGACCTTGGCATTCATTGAAAGAGTGGTATGTGACTTCTGCCTCTTTCATGAGTCCACAAAATATCCAAGTGGTAAGTATTAGTGTCAGATGAATCCAAGCTGAAAACTACCCATGACCATCTGGAATGTTTCGTATTAATTTGTGTGAGCCTGTCTGAACTAGCCCATGAACGTGTTGTCCTTGCTAGTGCATCCTTTCCTGCTGTGAGCTTTTCTGCTATGCCAATTTTAGAAAAGCTGGGCAAGTAGCAGACAACATCTTTTTTTCTGACAAGTACATTGAATTTCCTATCTCCCCTGTGGCAATTCTGCAAATCTGGTAGTCTTTCAAGGAGTCCAGAGTCATCCCTTGGAAAACAAGCAGCAGCATCCCTGGGAGATGCCAGAAGAACATTTGTCCTGTGCTGCACAGTATGCGATAGACATCCCATCTGGCTCAGATCCTGGAAGTAGATCTGAATCAGCACAGTCTTCTGCTTGATATAATCACTCACGACCAAGAAGAGCACTGGCTCAGCAATATTGCTTCCAAGACCTCCACACTGCATTGCCATGTACAACAAACCTCTCATTCCTTGTAGCCTTTCCCTCTGTTACGAGTTTGCGGTCATTGCAAGGAGGTATCTTGCTGTGAGGTTCGTACTGCACCATGCTACAATATTCATCTAGCATGCTTTGATGGTGACTGTTGTCCAGGCTGCTTTTATAAATTACCAAAGGTTCAGTTTCAGGCCCTAAGAAAGGCTGGTGTGCCTGAAAGCTGGTCTGTTTTTTCACCAGATAGGCTGGTCTGATAAAACCTGTTATCCTCCCCTGGTAGAGAATGGCTGGGGATATAAAAAATAAATGCAAGCAGAACAAAATATGCATTACATACACTTCCAGTTTATATTTGTAAATTATTTGATTAACTCAAATTATTATTATTTGATTAACTCAAAATCTCCATTTGTGATGAGACCCTCTGAGATTAGAGATTTTGCTGTCTGTGAATTGAATAACCCTTGCTGTTTAACTCAGAGGATTTCAGTCCAAGTTAGGACATCTTAGCTTGTCTACTGCTTTCACCCATGTCCAGCACTTTCCTAATACTGCAGTGAAGCCAGACATAGGGGATTCAGTGTCAGAAACTACTTACCTAGTTAAAAGTGATAACTGTGACTCTCTCAATCTCCCAGGCATAGCATCCTGAACAGCCAGTTATTCAGGGGGCCTAACAAGATAATACTGACCCTGGATGACCTTATCTTCATCAACCCAGAGCTACATAAAAAGGTAAGTCCTTCCACTCATACAATTAATCCTGTGGGACCCTCAAAGACAGGTTTGATGAATGGCATTTCCATACCCATGTACCTCTGGGAATGTCCTTCACTTCCCCATACCTCATTTCCTCCTGCATGTCAAATATTTTCCCATATGCTGAGTGGTTTTGAGTCTTAGGTTAGATGCACACACAATATTAGAGCTGTTATGATGATGTGAAGTAGTACCATTGGCTGTATTTATTCTAACAGCCAGGGCTTATTCTTTCTTCCTGACACTGGAAGGCATAGCATCATTTATATCCACATAGAAAAACTATCATACCCTCTAAAACAAAGTGTCTGCATCCAGACTACCCATCGGGAATTGTTCCTGGCCTGTGCTGGCTCCTTCCCAGCTCTGGGGATTGCCTAGGAGAGTGTTATTTGGCACAGACCAGACTCACGCCCAGGACCATGCCAACAATATAGAATCACAGAACCATTAGGCTTGGAAAAGCCCTCCAAGATCACCTGGTCCAACCACCCCCCTACCACCAATGTCACCCACCAAACCATGTCCCTAAGCACCACATCCAACCTTGCCTTGAACACCCCCAGGGACGGGGACTCCACCACCTCCCTGGGCAACCCGTCCCCATGCCTGACCGCTCTTTCTGAGAAGAAATGTCTCCTCATTTCCAACCTGAACCTCCCCTGGCGCAACTTGAGGCCATTCCCTCTAGTCCTATCACTAGTTATGGACTGCTGCGGGGCAATCCCATTGCTTAAATTGATGGCATGTATATACTGGGCAGAGCTGGGATGGAGGTTCACATCCAGAGATGTGAACTGTCCTGCATCTGCTTTCTTTGCCTTACAGAGGCTGACCTTGGACAGCCTGACTGATGCAAACAGCATAGCAGCCGAAACCAGAAGCCAGAAGTCCCCAACCCGCTCCTTTTCCTTGAAAAGCACAGCTGCTACCCACGAAACCTCCAACGTAGCTTTGTATGAGGTAGGTATGGACACCGTACAGTCTCTCTCCACTTTGGGTCACCGAGCTGCTTAGGTGGGGAAAGTCTTGGGCTGCTGTACTGTAGATGCCAGGATATTAGTACTGCTGATGGCCCCAGAGGGTGAAAATAGAATACAATGAAATAAAATTAATAAAATAAAATAAAATAAAAAATAAAAACACTCATCAATTCTTTCCAAAAATACAACTTTTTGATAAGTGGCATGGCAATTCTTCTTGTAAAGAGACAAAGGAAACTAGATTATTAGTGCCAGAGAATCTGTAGAGAGTTACTTTCTCTTTTAATCAATGTATCGTTGTTTGTTAGATACTAATAATACTAATTTAATAATTTCTAATGTTAATTAGATATTAATAGATACTTCCAGCTATGAGGTTCTGAGCTAGGTGAAGGCCCTGCCTCACCCCATTTTTTTAGGGTTTCCTGTGAATTCTCAATTGGGTGCAATATAGAAACGATATAGAAATATAGTAGAAACTATAAATATATATACTATAAATATATACTATAAATTCTACTATAAATATAGTAGAAACTATATAGAAATATAATACTTCCAAGGACATTGAAAATCCCCGACTACTTTTAGAGTCAAGGATCTGGAATTCGGACCTAGGTCTCGATGTTAGCCGTTGTTCAGAGACTTGCTCTGTCATTCACCCACCTGTATTGTGGACAGGGCGACTGGGTGTGGCTGAAAAAATTTGAGACGGGAGCAATTCACCATCTGCGGCAAAGCTCCACCAGCATCTTGAGGAAGGTAGGAACAGGGGCTGAGTGGGGATGCGGAGGGAAGGTTGTCTGGGGGCCTTTGCAACAGCAGGGAATTTTTATTCTCTTTGTCTCCTGTTTATATCCATTGAATCACACTTCATGGCTGTCACTAATTCTTGCCTGGTGATACCTGGGAGAAAGAACCATGCAGGATTGCATCTGACAAACCTGCCAGTGACCAATGTGTCCCAGTCAGCAGCTTGCAAAAGCCCATCCTGTGCCTGATACTTCAGAGCTGGTGCAAGACTAAATGTACAACGAGTCCTCTAAACAAAGTTGTCTGCAAAGACAGAGTGGTTTGGGGGAAACCACCCCATTTTGTACCAGGGCAGGGTAATGCACTACTAGCTATTTCTATGTGCTGTTTGCTGACTGTCTAGAAGTTTGGCACAGACATAGGTGCACATTTCTCTGGGATTTGGTTTATATTTCCAGCTAAGATTCCCTGCAAAAGTTTAGTTTTCTATCTTATTGTTAGCTGACAAGCAAACACACATTTTCCATATTCAAGGCTATTAGCTGTTGGCAGTTACTGCTAACAAATGAATGGCATTATTATGCATAAAAATATAGCAAATTTACCAGGGCATTTAGCCAAAGCCACCGTTGATGGATGACTTTGGATACTCCAGGCATGGTATTGCTTTCCAGATCAAACCAGAGCAGAAGCAAGGCCCCACATGCTGAACTCAGCTTACCCCACCTAAACCATTTTGTCCTACTGAAAAATCCAGTCCAGCTTGTCTGAAGAAAAACACGTTGATGTTCAGTTTGTCTTTCCTATCTTACTTTCATTGTCTTAATGGTTAGACTAAGATGAGCAAAGCTTAAAAAAAGTGTAGGACAGACGAATGTAAGTGGCAAAGATAATGTTTTCTTCCCCATTCTAGTGTGAAAGGTTGTTTGGAAAGACAGAAATGGTAAGGGCATCTGATGATGCTGAGCAGATGTCTGGCTGACTTGGTCTCCTGCGATTCACTGTCTTGTTTCAGATGAAAGATTTGCGTCATGAAAATGTGAATCTGCTCCTGGGCTTTTTCTCTGACTGTGGCATCTTTGCCATAGTGACAGAGTACTGCTCCCGAGGAAGCCTGGAAGACCTACTGAGAAATGAAGATATGAAACTGGATTGGATGTTCAAGTCCTCCCTCCTGATGGATCTAATTAAAGTAAATCCATTGCTCCTGCTGAGGCCTGACCAGCATGTGATTTTTAGATTGACATAGCTATTTCCTCCAGGACTGTGGGATTTTAGGAGTAATGTAGGGAAAACCAATGTGACTGTAATTATACTGGTATACATGGGTCTTTAGTAGAGACCTCTTACTCCTGTTCTGTTACCATCTGAGAAATACTGTTTAGAGTGATAGGAGTACATCCTCAACAGCAGGCTGAGAGATTAAAACCACACATCAAACTGGAACTGACCACCTAGAACAATGAATTTGGTGACAAAATCCTACTTTCCAAAGGCCCTTTCTTGTCATAAATTAGAAATGCTTCCAGAACAGAACCAAAGCATAGACATCCTCTGCTACAGGGTGGATGCAACTGTGGTCACTTTGCAAGAGTGTTCACACACTTCCAATCATGTCCTACGTGTTTTTATCCCATAATCGTGAACTAGGAGTCCGGGGTAGGTGGCTTGCAGAGGGTGTACTTCCAGAAATCTACCTTCTGCTCCTCCTTGAGGAGGAGGAGGATGCTAGGGCATCCAGCTCTCAACACCTCTGTAGCTTCCCTTCACTTAACCATTTGGTACCACTTGTGTCCACCTTCTTAACCTCATCTAAAAGTACAGCTTCTGAGTGAAAGAAGTCCTAAGACTACAAAGAAGGAGGCGTCTGACTCCTAATGGTGTTAGTCTTTTTCAGTATTACTTTAGGGTGCAGCCAAATTCTTGTTCCTAATCAATTTCTGAACTTTTCCCCTAGTTTCCTGGGCTGGATTAACGCTGGTTATGTAGTTTGGAGCCTTCCAGATGACGGTGTCTTAATTGACTTCTGCATTTGGCATGGAGTCAGTGCTGTATTTGGTGCCCTCCAAGGTGGCTTAGTGCCTCTGAACACTGATGGATAATAGAGTCTCAAAGAACAGTCTCAATCTTTTCTGTATTTCATAGGGAATTAGGTATTTGCACCACCGAGATTTTGCCCATGGACGTCTGAAGTCTCGTAACTGTGTTGTGGATGGACGGTTTGTGCTGAAGATCACCGACTATGGTTATAATGAGCTCTTAGAAGCACAGAAATGCCCTTATATTCAGCCACCCCCTGAAGGTAGGTGCCATAAGGAAATATTTTGGGAAAATATTTGTCCATTGATTTAACAGCCAGCGGCTACATGAGGATTTATACATGCTTCATCTCACAACACCCAGGTACCTGTATAAAATGAATTGTTATAGGAAAGAATATGCAAAGTTTTTCAGACTTCCTAAAGGCTAATAGCAGAGTGTCATGGTAATGGAAAGAGATTTTGTTGTAAGCAGTGACAGAGCTCAAGCTTTTTGTAGTTGGAGAAGGGTTTAAGTGCACCTCAAGTCTGAAGCAATCCTGAATTTCTGTGACAGGTGGAATTGGCTTCATATTCTTGGCTCCAGCCCTATCTTTGAAGTTTTAAGTTAAGCCAATAAAAAGAGCCCTTTAAAAGAAAAGAAAAGAAAAGAAAAGAAAAGAAAAGAAAAGAAAAGAAAAGGAAAGGAAAGGAAAGGAAAGGAAAGGAAAGGAAAGGAAAGGAAAGGAAAGGAAAGGAAAGAAAAGAAAAGAAAAGAAAAGAAAAGAAAAGAAAAGAAAAGAAAAGAAAAGAAAAGAAAAGAAAAGAAAAGAAAAGAAAAGAAAACTATCTGAAACACAGGATGATAACAGTCTCTTTGAAATAGGTCCTTCACATGCCAGTCACCAAAGGCTGACACATGTCATTACCACCTCTTAGGGACAGCATATCAAGGGACCGAGTTTGGAGATTTTGATGAGATTTCTTTCCAGGTGAAAAGAAATTGCCAGCTATTGCCTTGAATTCCTATTGTATCCCAGCTTACCCTTGAAAGCTGGCTTCAAGTGGCATGTAGTGCTTTGATCCCTCTATTATAGGATTTGGTTCCCATACATTTCCAGTGTCTCAGCTATGCAAGCTGCCAGAAGACCCATCTTCTCCTCCCTTACATTAATTATATATATTGCAGTACCTGAAAATTTCTGTATTCCCATTGCCCACAGTGCACAGCTCCCAGGGTAACAATATCCCAGTTTGAAAAAGATTCATTTCCTGGTGAGTCCAGGTATGTTTTTTACAACTATGTCTTTCATCACTTGAACTATAGGACTATAAAGACTGGTCATACTTCAGACTGCCACAGACTTCTGTGATGGAAACTGCTTTCATCTGAGAACTACATAAAATACTTTATTAACTCTTTCTTCATTGATAAACAACACCTGTAACAAGAGATCCAAGCTTCAGCATCAACTTTTTGTCTGAGTGATATTTTTTCAAAGAAAAAAAATAGTAAAGCTTCTGACACTGGTCAGATGACTTGTTATATAGAAGTTCAGGACTAGTGTTATAAAATGTAAATTATTGGTATAGCAATTTTTTTTAAAAGGTAGAGTGAAATTTGGAAAATTAAAATTTCTCAATAGTATAGAAGTTTAGTATTTCTAATACATTGCATGAAATAAAAGACCTGATTCAATAAACAATGAGATATGTTCCCACCTCTCCTCAAATGACTGCAATGAAGCATTTAAATACTGGGAGCAACAAGTCTGAGCCCAAGTATAAGAAATCTGATGCTCTTGGTTTTTTTTAGAATTACTCTGGACAGCACCTGAGTTGCTGAGGGACCCAGACATGCGCAGAAAAGGCACATTCAAAGGAGACATTTACAGCTTTGCAATTATCCTGCAAGAAGTGGTTGTTCGGGGCCCACCATACTGCACATCAGACCTCTCAGCTGACGGTAGGCAATGATTTCTGTTCAGTTTTAAGGCTTTACACAGAGCGCTCACAAAAAGTCTGGTAAGCCCCTTGGGTAAAATGTTGCTGTGAAAGTGATGTCTCAATCTCGTGACCATTCTCAGCTAAAAAGAAAAAAAAAGTCTATTTTCATTAAAACATCCATAATGCACATCAAAATGTACGCTTCTGATCTCAGCATTGGTACGTTCCTAATCTCTCCTGTCAGTGGGGTTGGGGCACTGGGTCACCAGTCACTGGTGTGGTCACTGGTCAGATGCTTCAGAGCTGGCCAGCTTTGCTGTAGTTGCTTCCCACCCATTATTTCTTTTATGTATGTGGTAAGAGGGGTGAGGTTTTTGAGCTGGACCACATGTTAGCCATGTCTTTTTCCTGTTTTGTCCATCAACCCATCTATTTTTCCTTAATTGCTTCCCCATTTAAAGAGGTTCTTTCTCCTCGGCAGAGATCAAAGTGAAACATCATGACCCTGGTGACTTCTACTGAAGGCAGCTTGGATCAGAAATAGCAAATAGGTGAATTCCTTGGGAACTGTTCATGGTGCAACTCACGTTAGTTCAAACCCTGTTGGGAGGGCATAGGAAGAGCAAACACACTGCAGTCAGGGTCAAGTCACAGCACTTGGACAGGGATGGGGGTGAGAAGAGTCAGAAAAGAGCTGATTTCAGTGAATGCCCATTGTAAACCCACTTAGGTTGGACAGTCACCAGGTGGGGTATGGCCATTTGCTGCCTGGAAAAATGGCAGTGGTCCAAGCTGCTGCTGCAATGCAGTGACAATGATGATTATGGTGCAATTCAGAGCTGGACTATGATGCAATCTATAATGTAATTTGCAGGTGTTCTCCCTCCTAGCCCCCTAGAGGAACCCCCAGTAGATGTTGAACATAGTGCACTCCACTTTCCTGACCTGATAAAATGATAAATTTCTACTCATTGCTTCCTAATCCTCAAGGAGCTTTTGTACATGGTGTGAACTTTAAAACTGTCTACAGAAGGCATTTCCCCTTGGCTGCCCCTGGAAATAGTTAGCCAGGTGTTTTGGTTAGTTAATTTGGTGGAGATGGGTGGGATGGGCCAAGGAGCTTTAAAGTAAGCTGTCAACACTGAAAAGCTTGTGGTACTAACCCTAACAGCTGTGGGAATGCAGGGCCTCTGCCAGAAAGAAGGTGGTTTTCACTCCAGATGACTGCTCTGCACTTCACAAGATGAAACCTTCAAAAACAATCACAGTTGTTGTTTTTTTTAAGCAGGAACAAGAGTTCTACCTTACACTTTTTTCAGGGGCAAGGTTAGCTCCCTGAAGGTATCTCTCCTTCTCAGTCTACATTGCAGAGTCAGGCTAAAAAGCAGTAAAAAAAAAAAAACAAAAAAACACCCTGTCTCTGAAAACCTCCCTGAAGTTTCAGTGCTCTGGCTTGCAGTGAGCTCCCCAGTCACCTCGGTGTGGCTGCAGGAGTGCAAGCCGCTAACGTGGGATTAGGAGTGAAGTGCCAGGGAAGGGAAGAGGGAGCTACAACAACAATTTCCTCCAGGATATTCTTAATAAGAAATACCTAAACCGAAGTCAGGGTTGGGTTCAGACATCACACTTCCCCGTCCATATTTCAGCTGTCAAAGAAACCCGCAGCTCAGCTCCTTCACTGTAGGGCTGTTTTATCTAAAAACTGCAGATTCAAGGACTGACTTCTCAGGACCAGTGAGCCCAGGCATTCATTAGTCTGGTTTCACCTCTAGCCAGGGAGTCACTTCCCAGATGTTGTTTTGAACCCAAGCTCTCCCTCTTAAAATACTTTCTTCTGTCTCCATTCCCATCCACCTCCTACGTACTGGTTCCTGGTTAACGATGAAGTGTCAGTGGCTGGTATCCTTCCTGTCTGGGCTTGGACATAACTCTCTAATCTCTTATAGGACCGCAAATCCTGATGAAGAGAGTCGGAGGCAATTTCATTAAATATAAGCCTGAAGGCTCACACATCGATCTGTCATGCAAGCTTCCCCCATCCAGCCACTTTATTGCTTGTAACCTGTCTCTCCAGGGACAAGAAGGCAATTGAATTTCTTGCCTTTTAAATCCTCCAAGAGACTCCTGACAGAGGAAAGCAGGAAACCCCAGTCTCATTTGACACAGCCATGGGGTGAGAAATAAGAGTGACAGTGAAGGAATGAGCAAGGGAGGGGCGAAGAAGCCTGTGTTCTTTGCCCTCACCAACAGCCCCCATTTCACAGTGTGTTTTGGATTCTTCTCTTTGTCACAGAAATTATCAAGAAGGTGAAGAAACCCCCTCCCTTGTGTCGCCCAAACATAGCCCCTGAGATGGCTCCCCTGGAGTGTATCCAGGTAATGAAGCAATGCTGGGGTGAAGCCCCCGAACGACGTCCCACCTTTGAGGAGGTATTTCACAAGGTCAGTGAACAGAGCAGCAGGTGCAATCCTCTGTTTTTACTTGGCAGGAAAGTGGTTTGTTTTATTTTAATTATATATATATATATATTTTTTTTTTCTTTTTTGCAAGCAAGGTCTCAGGAAATGATTGAGAAAGTCCTTGAGCTCTAGTCTTGCCTTTACTGTCGGGTTTTTTTATGCTTTGTGCATGTCTTATACCTTATACTGAAGTTAGGCTGCAGTGGGACCACCACACAGGACGTAAAGCAGGAAAGAAATGGTCTTGGTGTCTTCACATTTGCAGTGTACCTGTCCTGATGGTCTCATGAAGATCAAAGGGCTGTGAATTATGTCGTGTACAGATCAATATGTTGTTTGATCTGTAAGATCCCAAACTGATAGCAAACTGAACGAAATTGAATGGCCTTTGGTGCCAAAACATGGCTGAATGGTTTAAGACCATGGTTTAATGGTTTAAGACTCTTTGGCCTGGAGATGAGGCAACTGAGGGCAGATATGAAAAAATTATCAATCCTGACTGCTATAGAAAAGGCGATTAGGGAATAACTGTTTACCATTGCTCATAATACAAGAACTAGGGGCATCAAATAAAATGAGCAAATAGACCAAACTCCAAGAAACAAAAGGAAGTGCTTCCTCACATGCTGCATATGTGAACTGGGTGACTTGTTACTACAGAATGCTTCCAAGTATTTAAAGGCAGTTCATGAAAGGAAAATTCGCCAAAGGCTGTTAAACACAAAGACACAATTTTTGGTATAGAAGGTCTCTGAACTTCAAATTGGTGGAGGCTGGGAGCACATCCCAGGGAAATATGACTGTACATTAGCCCTGTTTGAACATCTTTCCCAGATACCTGTTACTGTCCACTATCATAGATAAATAAATCTTTTGTCTGATCCAGTTCTGTGATTAATTTCACACCCATGTCACTCCATTCTTGAGTCTAATACAACATCTGAGTCTGCAGATTATCCAAATGGTTCCAAGGCCCAGCTTCAGGTCAAGAGGAGAGCAAAACTCAATGTGGTTGGGGGTGGCAGTACACATACATGCTTGTGTGCAAAGGCACATTTAAGACCAGTAAGACAAAAGTAAGAATTTCCGATGCCTTGGAATTTTGACCTCTGAAAGGAAAGGGATGCTGATGGGACACCCGTTGTAGGAGTACAACTAGCTGAAAGCAAGTTGTGGCAAGGAGGGTGTTGATCTTTTTTCTCAGGTTTCAAGTGACAGGACATGAAAAAATGGTTGCAGGTTGCACTAGGAGAGGCTTAGATTGGATATTAGGAAGAATTTCTGCATGGACAGAGTGGTCAAGCATCAGAATGGGCTGCCCAGGGGAGTGCTGGGGTCCCTGTCACTGGAGGTATTGAAGAGGCATGTGGACATGGCCCTAAGGAATATTGCCCAGAAAAGTTGTGGATGCCCCATTCCTGCAAGCGTTCAAGGCCAGGGTGGATGCATCTTTGACCAATCTGGTCTAGTGGCAGGTGTCCCTGCCCACAGCAGGGGGGTTAGAACTAAATGATCTTTAAGGTCCCTTTCAACGCATTCTATGATTCTGTGGTTAAGTGATGGTCAGGTTGGTGGTTGGACTTGATGATCCTGAAAGTCTTTTCCAACCTACAAGATTCTATGATTCTAAATGCTAATCATAACTGAAGAAGTTATCATGAGATAAATGAGGGTGCAAACTTGCAGCATGGTAGCACTCCAAAACAACTCACATATGTGTTGTCATCTCATGGAAAGTGGTGCTTCACTTTACCTTCCTTGAAAGTTTGTAGAGGAGCAACATGCCTCCAGGCATGTTCCATAGTTAGTGGCACAAATTCACCATCCAATTTACGTTTTTCTTTATTGCTGAAGTTTTGCCATTCGTAAAACCTGTCTTCAAAATCGTGACTTTAAAATGAGTGCTTGCTTTTGGTTTCTTTCCAAATTTAGAGTGCTGTAATGATGTAATGAGACAGGGAAATAATTTTCCAGTTTGATTTTCCAGTTCAAAACCATCAACAAAGGCAAAAAGACCAACATCATTGACTCAATGCTCAGAATGCTTGAGCAGTATTCAAGCAACCTGGAAGATTTAATCAGGGAGCGGACGGAAGAGCTAGAGATTGAAAAACAGAAGACAGAGAAACTCCTATCGCAAATGCTTCCTCCGTAAGTACTGCTACTTTAGATGGTAAAGAGTGCTTTGGCAATACGTAGCTGGGCTGGGCAAAAGTGTCACCCACTGTTGAGCAAGTTGGAGGGCAGATCACTGGTTTTGGCAAGCACCTTTCAATCAAAGCAAGAAACTTTCATCAATGAAATGATTACAGCTGTATAGGTCCTTCCATTTATTAGAATATCTTTTAGGCACACTAGGGCAAGAGTGTCTGAGATCTTGGGCATGCTACAACAAGGGCGTTTGCCTTGCCACTTTCTTTGTGTTGTCATTTCAGATCAGTGGCAGAAGCCCTCAAGACTGGTGGCACTGTGGAGCCTGAGTATTTTGACCAGGTCACCATCTACTTCAGTGACATCGTGGGCTTCACAACCATTTCAGCCCTCAGTGAACCTATTGAAGTAGTTGACCTCCTGAATGACCTTTACACTTTGTTTGATGCTGTTATTGGAAATCATGATGTTTACAAGGTGAGAAGTACCCAGGGATGAGGATCAAATCATAGCTAAGTCAAACACTCATAAAATTTGATTCTACTGCTCCTTCCGAACTTCAATTTTATTATCTTTTTTTAATACCGCCGTATTTGCTAGGTAGAGACAATTGGCGATGCCTACATGGTTGCCTCAGGGCTCCCAAAACGGAATGGAAACAAGCACGCGGCTGAGATAGCCAACATGTCCTTGGACATCCTCAGCTCAGTGGGAACATTCAAGATGAGGCACATGCCAGACATCCCCCTCAGGATACGAATCGGGCTGCACACAGGTAGGCAGCGGCACTTGCCTGCACCTAAACATCAAAGAACTCCTGCACAATTGTATTTCCAGCTTCAAATGCCTTCTTCCTGATCACCCTAAAACTGGATACCCTTAGAAGATGCTTAAAAATCTTCCATAGCAACAAGGGCATTAAAATGGAAGTCCAAACACAAAGCAGAAAAGTGGCTCAGTGTCATTAAGGGGAAAAATTGTGTATTCCATCACTGTCAGGAGTTACATCAGAAATGTTAGTCCCAAGGGTTGCATTGTGTGCAAGTGTGGCTTTTTGATGTGTGCAAGTGTGGCTTTTTGATGTGCCGTAGTATTTTCACTGGTATGATATGGAGACATCCAGAAATGTCTTTGTAACTCTGTTCTGAAATAAAAAAAATGCATAGAAAAGCCATCATATATAGTGAATGAAGAGATTGGGGATGTTTATTTTAGTTAGGACTTAACTGGAAGAATATATGATACAGCTATAAAAAGAAAGTTATGCTATAAAGAAAGTAAACTATCTCTAATGCAGAAGTCATAATCTATTAAATTAACAAAAAAGTAGCTTGTTTAAAAGGAAAACTGTTTTTTTTTTTTTAAAGTGTAATTGAACTCCAAAATAGCAACAAAACCAGTAAGATTGCAGTCATCATATAACTGAAAGCATATGATTTTAAATGGTCTGGGATTTTAAATGAAGGAAAAGACATCTGCTGTTACCAGAGAGTCTATATGTTTTGTAGAAATATGAACCTTCATAATTTTATGCCATAGTCAGCTATTAATAAATTTCTCACAGCAGTTCATCATTGGACTTCCTGCTTCTTCCTCTAAAGTACCAGGTACTGGCCATGGCTGAAAGCAGAATAATGATTAAGATTGTCCAGCAGTCTGATCCAGTATTACAGGGTGTTTTTTTTTTATCCTGCTGCCTATCTAATAATGCCCACATTCTTGCAGCTGTGGCACTGCAAGTGTTTTGCAGAAGTCAATATCCTGTCCCTGTTGTAAAGGGAAACAAGAACAAAGGAAGTATCTCACACAGAATACCCCAAGAACAGAGCTGTGACTCGAGCAGAACTAAAATCAATATTTCATATCTCCTAGACCATATAGCTTCTTCTTTTGGAGTTGTCTCTGAAAACTCATTTCGTTATTGTTTTCTTTGCAATATGAGAGTCTCAGATGACCCTTTACAGAAGTCCCAAATGTTAGGGAATGATTGCAGACACTGTGAGTTTTATATTCTTGTAGGAATCAGATGAGTCTATGGCCCCAGCTTGTCTTGCCCAGAGCAAGAACCTCTGGAGCTACAGCAGCACATTTTCAACATGGGAAGAGAAGAATTCAGCATGCAACATCTGCTGCTGCCTGTTGACAGCACTTCTGCAATGCGCCTTCCATGCACCCAGCCAAAAATCTATCTCTAGGCGATGTGTGCAGGGGGTTAGTTGTTTTTATGGACAGTTTTTTCAGTTATGTTTTTATGGTGTCTGGAAAGCAGTGCTGCTATGAGCTGTTGTGTAGGGTGTGAGAAGAGGGAAAGGAGTTGGTGTTCTTTTTATAAAGAAGCAGAAGCCAGATCTTGTTTTGCACAGATCTGTCAATGTCAAGCTGTCATGGGAGCAGCAAGAAATGCATGTTCCAAGGCAAACCAGTTCTCTGAACCTATAAAACAACAGAGTTTGATTAACCCTAGACGCCATTTCTCCTGAGGAAAGAAATACGAAGAGGGAATCACCAGCATCATGAAAGCACTGAGGAAATGCTTAGGGAGAGGAGAGCTTGGCTAACACTTTAACCACCCTGGAAAGGATGGAGAATGGGTGTGACCACCAGCTTTGTGGGCCAGCTGCCCTCTGGAAAGTGGTGCAGAGAAGAGCTTGTGATCCTGCCTCTGAAAAAGCAGGAAATGCCATTACAGAGTGGGCTGCCCACGTCCCTCCTGGCTGCTGTGTCTTCTCTGACCACAGTGGAGAGCTGCAGCTCTGGGAACATCTGCTGGCCCATGCACATGGCCTCCTCGTGGCAATGCGTGGGTAAGGCGGAGGACAAGAAGACCGGTGTTTGGTCTGCAGTTCCTCCCCTGCTTTAAATGCACTCTGTTTTTTTGGCTTTCCCCTCTCAGCTCCACTGCTGGTCCAGAAAAACTCAGCTGACTCTGCTGTTTCCACTCCAGCTGTATCTGGGCTGAGACTGGATGGCTGGGGAAGGCGATGGTGAGAAGACAAGCATCTCCGTGGAGGCCTAAGGGGGTCTGTTTATCGGTCAGGCTCTCTGGCAGGCAGCCCTGCATTTTGATCAAGCTTATTGGCCTCCCCGGCACCACTGATGGTTGCTGCAGAGGCTGAGCCAGCATGGCTCATTAACTGACCCTGTAAGCCCTGGCAAAGCGCCATTTCAAAACAAACTGGAGAACCTGTATAATTAAACAACTAGGCCAAAGCATTATCGTCACAGGGTGTGTGGTTTCCTCTGAACGTGTTACTGTGGGAGATTCGTATCTGGAAGTTTTAGTTAGCCTTTTGCTGAGGCTGTCTAGACAGAGGGGAACACACAGGCAGTGAAGGCAGCAAGTGAATGAACTCTTGGATGCTTTCAACACTGAGAAGTCCTTTTGTCATGCTTATACTGTAAGGTGATTTGAATTAATCACTTTCTGCAACAGGAGGTCAAGGTAATAAGCAAAGGTCTAGAAAGATATTAGAATCATGGAATAGTTTGGGTTGGACCCATCTAATTCCACCCCCCTGCCATGGCAGGGACATGTCCCCCAAGCCCAGGCTGCCCCCAGCCCCACCCAGCCTGGCCTTGGGCACTGCCAGGGCTGGGGCACCCCCAGGCCCGGGGCACCCCCAGGCCCTCAGGGCAGCCTGGGCCAGGGCCTCAGCGCCCTCAGAGGGAAGAATTTCTTCCCAACGCCTCCCCGAAGCCTCCCCCCTGCCAGGCTCCAGCCGGTGCCCCTCGTCCTGTCCCCCCAGCCCTGACCAAGAGTCCCTCCCCAGCTTTCCTGCCCCCCCTGCAGGCCCTGGCAGGCCACTGGCAGCTCTCCCCGGGGCCTTCTCTTCCCCAGGCCCACCACCCCAGCTCTCTCAGCCTGGCCCCACAGCAGAGCTGCTACAGCCACTTGACCATCTTTGTGGCTCTCCACTGGACTCATTCTAATACCTCCATGTCCTTCTTGTGCTGGGGTCCCCAGAGCTCAATGCTGGCCCTATTACCTTGCCCTAAAAATCTTGCCTGTCTTTGGTTGTGAGCTTTGCAGAAATGATTGGATGATTGCACTGACTGATTAGAAACCTAAATTTAGACATCCATGTGGAGGTGTTTCCAGGAGTGTTAAACGGCCTGCACTGTCTCTGTGGTTGGTGGAGATCTGGAGGACAGGATAAGTGGGCCTTGGAGATCTGTTCAGCTGCAGGAGCCTTCTCTGCGGTGAGCAGAGAGGTTCTTACAGTGCAGTTAACTGCATTGACCTGGCCTCCACCAACTGCAGTTTGGAGCTCAGATACCTCAATTTGTGCTTCTTAAAATAGAATCAAATCCTCCTCAGTAAGAGCTCGGTTTCAACAAGAGCCATTTATTTGCATCTTTGTAACATCTATTACAGATAGAGCTTTGATCCTTTCTGAGATTTCTGAGTGCAGCACCATACCATTACACAGGGTATGCTGGGAGAGTTAGTATTTTGTCAGGGGAAGCTCTTTTTGAAGTATGAATTAAAATGTCTCCATCAAGACCCTTTTGTATGCCATAGTGAGTACACATTAAGGACCATTTATGGATGCATTAGGTTCTTAACCCAGCAGCATCAGCAGTGCCTTTACAGTTGTGCTATAGAGGTGTCTAGACAGCCAAAACTAGACCCTGAAAAATCTTCCTCTATTGCATATCGCTCCTCTCCTAAAGAACTTGAAAAGTAGAGAGTACTGGTAAGAGTGAGAATTAAATTAGAAGATACTCTGAAGGGCAGTGAGTTTTCGAAGGTTGCACAGCATGTTGTTGGCAGTAAAAGCATTAAACCAAGTCCTCCTGATCTGCAGCATTCCCTGCATGCTGTTTCATCCAGACATGCTGTTGAAAAGTCCTTGTAACATTTTTGGTATGAAGCATTCTTCCTCTCTATTTTTCAGTTTTTGAGTAAGTGATGTCTCATCAGGCAGGAGTTAAAATCAGTCTCCTCTCAGTTTGCATCCTCTCAGTTTGCATCTGTAAATTGTATAAAAATACTCTTACTTTGACTCTGCAGTAACATTTTTTCAGAGATCATAACAATAGGTTTTCCTGTAAAGTCCTCCATAACTTTCAGCTTTACAGGAGTGGTATATTTCAGAGTGCTTTTGATTCCATACATGCATATATGTATACATAGGTTAAGGTGAAAGTTAAAGTTTTTATGTATGTGTGCCTTGATGGAGTTTCATTTTCCTTAAAATGCATCTGAAAACTATATGAGGAAACAGGTTTTTTTTGTGGCAAAGAAGGTTAAAATCACAGTTAAATTACTTGCTTTGTTACATTGTCATAAATACCCAGCAGCAAACGAGTAACTGATCTCACTTCTAAATTAGGCTACAATTATTTTTTAAACATTTTAACCTAAAACATTTTGTTTTATTAAAACCTTATATATAACATACCTTTAAATATTGTTGATGATTCACATTCACTACATTCACAACTCTTGCAACTTTGCATAGCAAAAGGTTTCCTAGATATCAGTTTTGTGAAATCTTAACACAGAAGGATCATGACATTGAGGAGGTAGGTAGGCAGAGCCTGAAAAGACATATGTCATAAATGCATTCAGTGGAAAATACAGAAAGGCCTGTCTTTTCTCTGCAGGACATCCACATCTCGTAACATTACTGAGAATATTCTTTTTTGTGTGTGTGTATGTGCGTGTGTTTATTTTGCAAGCCTGATACTTTAGAATGTGGGTGATGAAATTTAGCATCTCATCCTTCAGAGCCCAATCCAAACATTAGCTGATCCAAGCGCCCAGATGACACTTGTCTATGCTGCTTGGCTGTCACACTTTACATTCTGTGTATGTGCATCTTCAAGTGAATCCTACATGTATACCTATCGCTGAAAACTTGGCACCAGTTCTTTGGGAGCTACTTGGAAGGGAGTGATCTCGTCTAAAGGATGAGAGAGAGGAAAAATAAATAGCTTTTGGCTAGACAGGCAAGCTAATGATGTCTTCCTTTCCAAGGAGGGGACACAGGGTGGTCCAGCATGCTGCCAGCATCTCTTGATTCCTAATGCTGACTCTCAGTCCTGATTCACTGGGACACAGGGCATGTCACAGGATCTCAGCTTCAGCTTTGTCAGATGGAAAAGGAGGTCAGAGATGAATTTTAAAATGAGATTTCAACAGTCCTTGAGCCTCCATGAACTCTGAATTAATTTGTCCCAGATGACAATGAACTGAGACAAGAAGAACTCTATTAGGCATAAAACACTACTGTCCAATTCGGAGAAATGACTGTATTTTGACTACTTGTAACAAGCATGAAGGCCAATGACATCTTTAAAAATCCTTCTCCTGTATTCCCAAGTGGAAATTTTTGGATATCAGAAGGGAGGATGAGATTTGTCTGGGAGTGAACCCCATGATTTATACAGTATTATCAGTTGGATTATGTCTTTCAGGGCCTTGTGTGGCGGGCGTCGTAGGTCTGACCATGCCACGGTACTGCCTCTTTGGAGACACGGTGAACACAGCATCGCGAATGGAGTCCACAGGCCTGCGTGAGTATTTGGGACAACGCCTGGGGTGGGTGACTGACAAAATTCTCAGGGGAGATGAAGAAGTGTGCATCTTTAGCTGTAGGCATTACAACTGAATCAGCTTTGCAGAAAGGGGCAAGACCAATGACAAAATTAAAAGCAGTCTGAATGGGAGGGTGTGAGCTTTGCCCTCAGACATCAGTCTTTAAGAAAGGTGAAACATTTAGTTTTAGCCTTTTTCCTTCAAAATCTCAAAAAAAAAAAGTTCAGTCTGATCCAGTGACCAGTGTGACTCACACCCTGTTTTCTAGCTACAGTCCTCTGATTTGGATTCCCTCAACCCAAATGAACACAAATTTTGCCTTATATTTTTCTTCCATGGGGGCTGCTAGTTGTATCTTGCTTTCAGACTGGTCAGTGCTGAGGACCCTTCATTCAGAGCTGTTCTTGTACGGTAAATAATGCACCTACCTTACTGGCTTACTGGCATATTTTGTGATGGCTTCATTTATCAGCCGTAGAAACTCTTTGAACAAGCGGGGGCATGTCCTAACAAAATCCTTAAGATTCCCTTCCCATTTGGGTTTTCTTGATGTCTTTCTTGAGGGTTGATGTTCCCTCATGTTCTTGCCATTATTTTCCCGAGGCTTCCAGTTACAGAAGTGGAATATTAATCTGCATTTCAGCCATATGCATAAACAGATCTGTTTTCTGCTGGTGTCCTTGACTTAAACATGGACCTGGAAACCGTAGTGGATGAACTCTGGGTGACACAGTGCACAGCTAGGGACAGCAGTGTCAGGGCCCTGGGTGAGATTTCAATTGGCTTTTGATGTTCAGGCCATCAGTACAAGCTGATTTCCAAAGTCGAAGTGTCTCACATGTTTTAACCCTTGCTCTTGACATTCTCAACAGTTCTAAGAGATTAGCCAGTGTGTCTAGTTTACAAACTACAGGAAGTCTGTGATATTTAATACTGAAATCTTGAGGACTTGTCAGGCTAGAAATATGTTGTGGTATATATGTCACATTAGAAATTTTCTTTTTCTGTCATATAGCCATCACGTTTCTAGTTCCAGTGATTTCAACTAGTCTAATTAAGACTAACAATTAGACCCATAATTAATTAAGGAAAATTGTCTGTCTTATGATTATGTCTGGCTTATTTTAAGAGGCATGTACTGAATTTGGAAAGCAGTGGAAAGGAAGAAATACTAATGGCAAGAGAGATATTTGAAAATTCTCCAGGTTTAGACCCCTGGAAGTGCAAAGTCTGAGACTGGAACCTGCTAACACTGCAGAAACAAAAAGATCTTTGTACATTAATAGAAACTTATACAGATACACAGTAATAGGTATACTGTAGTTTACTGTGTCACGAAATGTAGCTCAAAGCTGTGGTGTTCCTCTGCATCAGTTTCTTTAAGCTGATATTCTTTTTTTCTGATCATTCTGATCAACTACAACAATAAAATTATAAAACTATTATGGGAGAAAGCATTTTAGAAATATTTCCTGGATGTTCAAATCAATTGCACAGCAACAAATTTCAGTGAGTTCCAGCAATGGCTGTAAAACAAACTGGGGAGATGGGAAATTGATAAAGATTTCTGCCTTTGCCCTTTTTGTTCATAAAATGTTAATGGCAGCTCTGCTGGGTGGAATCAATTACTGAAAAGTGTAGTTGAATCTACATATATAGCCACGTTGTCATTATGTCTCATTGCAAACTCCATTTCTTTGCTCTTAATCCCAGCACCTGTTTTTCATATGATGCTGCCTGTCTGGAGCAGGACTTCAGTTGGTTATTTTTCTTTTATTTCTTGCTGCCTCATTACACTGTGGCAATAGATATTAAAAAAGACATTCTTCATTGCAGCCAGCACTGTTGCTCAAACACCATTTGCTATCTTTATGAAGAGCTGGACTTCCCATGCTTACTCTGTTGGTGTCCTTCCGCACAAAGTCACCATTGTAGATCTCCTCTTGCACTGTGCTTGTTACAGCCTTACCTGGAGGACCCAATCCATCAGCATCATACTCTGTGTCAAGGAGCACCACACATCTTCTTGCCAGCATGCCTTGGAGAATTTTTCCTTGCATGTACGAAGCGGTAGGGGGGTTCACAGTGTGTGAGCAGTAGACTGATCCATCTGTTTTGCTTTCCATTCCCAGCTTACAGAATTCATGTCAGCCAAAGTACAGTGGATACACTTCGGACTCTAAATGAAGGCTATGAAATCGTACCTAGGGGAAAAACAGAACTGAAGGTAAGAAGGCCAGGCCTGGCCAGGCCAGGGCTGTGTGAAATGCTTCATAAGGGAATCTTCTTGCTTAAGGAATTTTCATGTTAAGCTTTGTTTGGCCTTTATCCACCACTCTTCCATGCAATCAAAACATTCCCCAAAACATTCCCCATCAGTTGCTTCAGTAAGTGAGGTAATTCTTGAAGGACCATGGAAAAATCGACAGTGTCAAGCACACAGATATATGCTATGTATCTAACTATTTATTCTAAAAATTGGAAGGAGAAAAAACTGTTGAAAAAGTTGGTGGCAAAAGCATTTAACAATGCCATTCTCATCTGAAAGCTTCTGTTGTGAGTAGATTCCTGGTGGAGAGGGTGAGTGAAAAGGCAAAAGTCTTTTCCCAAGTTATTTTTTTTTGGCCTTTTGTTTCTGAAGTTTATAGGGAGAGTTTATCTGAACCTTAGATCACATGCCAAAATTCTTACCCCTGCCAGCTACTGCCACACAGACAGAGTTCTGCAGGATATCAAATTCTGCCTATTAGTCAAGCCCAGTTCTGTCACCCTCTGTTTCATTTTAACATCATCCTTGAGTAATACTATACACACAACAAGGAGCCACTGGTTGCAATAGGACTGCTCTTTCTCAGGGAAGGAACCATAGCAAAAAAAGGTCCTGAGTAGAATTTACCAGTCTTTCAGTGGTTATCAGAGAAGTGTAAAATATTGGCAGAGAGAAGGAAGAATGGTCAGGGTATAAGGCAACTGTATTCCTCATTCAGAAAGAGCTTGTTTTGCCTCTTGAGGTTGATAAATACCATGAGGAAGAGGGAAGGGATTATACATTAGAAAAATCCCTAGTTCCAAAGCATATGATGGGCTTTGTGTTTGTTTTGTTTTGTTTTTGTAATCATGGCATTATGTAATCATGGGGGACTCACAAAGTTGTAGGGGATTTTGTTGAAAAGATGCATATGAAGGCTAGGGGTCACTTGTTCTAAAGTCAGTATCTATAGTGTATGCATGCATCTCCACCTGAGCTCTCTGTTTTCCCTGTTGATGAGAGCTGTAGGTACAAGTGCAGCATCCTTCCAAGGTGGACATTCAGAACAGGCCAGAGGAAACACAATGGAATCTAGAAGTGCAGTCTTAATTCTCATGATTTCAAAGGGTACCTGGTGACTTGCTCGCCTAAAGGTATCCATATTATGGAGGTTTACAAATGGTTACATGAATTAGTACCTTCAACTTACCCATAAAGGACAAAGTGGGTACATTCCCCTATTGACCATCCACTCACTCTATGAAATAAGGACTTTTAAGAGCACAAGAATACCTCTTAGCATTCAAAATTTAACTAGTTTTCAGCCAGAAATATTCCAAAAGTTTAGAACTCTGTTTAGTCCACCATTGACAGAAGATGCTACTTTTCACAGTGTCTAAACCAGATAAACTAAATAATTCAAAACATCACTTCTCCCCGTATGTAGTCAATAGAAGTGGGAGGTTTACTTACCTTAAACACCTACAGTAGAAAGTATGAATATGGCCCCAGCTCTCTCAACAATCTTTTATGAAAAGTGGAATCATGTCACCCAAGTTTATGTGGCTCCAACTGGGTATCTGAGGTAGCTATTCCAGGTTTATTCAATTGAAAGACACCTTTACATAGTCAGTAAATTGGCACTTCAGGAAATTATTAACCTGACTTGCTTTCAGTGTCCAGTTTTTGTGAAGATGAATGTCACCTTAGAAGTATCTGTTCTCCTCCACTGGCTCCAGTCAAGGATGATTGACTCTGATATAGTTGTCTACATTACATCAGATGTATCTCACTTTAAAAGTTAAATTATTGATGCAGGGAGAGGAAGTGATTATTCTGATAGTCATCCCAGCAGCAGCTGTAAAATCTTTCAATTACTGATGTTAGTACTGAAAAATAAGATTATTAGAAATCTTGTAGCTTCTCATTTCTATTAAGTTGTATAGTTTCAATGACCCAGGTTAGTGAGAGTCATTTGTGCAGTTTGAACAAGGCCTCCTCTTTAAGGACAGTGAAATTAAAATTATCCCTGAGCCATTGCAAAAGAGAGGCCAAGACTTCCAGCCATGCTCTCTCTCTGGGTATATACGAAGCCCTCAGAAACCCAGTAACAAAATTATGTATTGAGCAGAGGGTGGTCTGAAAACTGCTCTTTATCTGGACTTTTTTATTATTATTATTTTAGGGTAAAGGAGTAGAAGACACATATTGGCTAGTTGGGAAAAAAGGATTTCTGAAGCCCTTACCTAAACCTCCTGAAATAAAGCCAGGGTAAGTGTGACTTCATCACTGTTCAATACATTCATTAAAAGGTCACTGCTGGAGTTCACAGGCTAACTAGCAGTCTTTCCGTGGTGTCTATTTACAAAGTCTACATCGTTTTTCTTAGGCTACCTACATTTTTTCAGGCATAGTACTGGGACTCAGAAGTGGTGCACTTGCTTCAACACTTCTCCTTAATCACAGTTCCCAAGAAGTGGCATGGGAATTTGTTGGTTTTCCCCCATAGTCCGTTAGAAATGGAGCACCAGGGAGTTCCTTCCTGAATGTCCTTCCTCTTCTGTGTGCGTACAGGAGATGTACTGGTAGAGACACTTTCAGGCCTCTTCTTTCATCAACGTATGGTGACACTCAGATCTTTCTCTCATTCCATCAAACTTCTTCAGAAGACACCATCCTCATTACAAACACATTTCTTCCCTGTATCACTGTTCATTTCAACCAAACAATACGGAAATTGTTTTGATTGAGAAATAAATCAGCATTATATAATTAAAGACTTAACAATGTTGCCTCCTTATAAGAGGTGATGAGCAAAGATTGCCTACTTGAAATTCATCCAGCCATTTTGCACCTTTGCAATGCCTGACTTTGCAAACTGAGCGCTCCCTGCTCGGCTGTCACATGCTGAATGCCTAGAAAGGATGTTGTGGTCAGGACATGAAAACCAGGAGTGGGATTGGTTTGACAAGAACAGTGTAGTCACCCACATTAAAGTTACTTAACCTTGACTGGCCTTTATAGTCAACAAAGAGAAATAAATGCTTGGAGTGTGTGATTCGACTGGCCTGCTTAGAGTAAGATGAATTGCCCTTGAAAGATGCCTGTTCTTGTTGACCGTAAAGAGGTCCTACAGTGACTAGCTCAGAGATGGATGTCTGACAGCAAACAGGGTCTGTTTTTGCTTTGACTCTGACTTCCCTTGAGTAATCTTATTCTTGCCTCATTTCCTCTTAGTAAAATGAAAAAGGCATTTATCTCCTTTTGCAGATAATATTTAACTCCTGGACAGTTGCATCCAGGGCAGCCCATGTGTTCAGAGTGCTCCCAGAGTTTTCCTGGGATAGCATGGAATTAACAGCATTTGGGGACATATCTTTTAAGGTATCTGGGTGTCAGACAGGGTGGAAGACAGAAAGTGACTGGAAAATAATTCTGAGAGAAGCACAGTGTTTCTTTAACTTGGAGGCATTTGTTACCAGTGATGCATTTTTATTGGGAAATATGAAACCTGGAGCAGATTTGCCAGATTATTGGAAGGTGTCTCTGCCTATGGCATGAAGTTTGGAACTAGATGATCTTTAAGATCCCTTCCAATCCAAACCATTCCGTGATTCTATGATTCTATAATTACCAAGGTGAATTGTCTTTCCATGAAATCAAGGAAGCACCAAGATTAGGTCCTTCTCATCTGTGTTTTACCATCTAAAAGTCACTTGTCAGGCCTCTGTTTAATGTTGAGATTCCTTCTAAAGCCCCTTAAAGAGACGGTCTTCTGGCAATCTGTGCCTGTATTTGGTCAGATTTATGCAGGCCAGAGCTGATTCTAAACAAGAACTGTAAATGATAGAAAATATATCAGGTCCGGGGGCTGGAGAGTGGGGCAATAAAAAAATTTCTCCCACACAACCAGGATCAAGGGATCTTGAGCATCCTTTTATAACCTCAGAAGAATCCACCAGTAACACTGCCGAGAGGGAGGTGATCTTCTGCTCTTGCCCCAACGCCTTGATCTTCACTGTTCTTTTGAATTATTTGTGTCCCCAAAGATCCTAATACAGCAGTTGAATGAATGTGAGCGTAATCAGACAAAAAAGCAGAGTTATATGAAACTGAATCTGTCCTAGAGAAGGGTTCAAAATGAAAACTAAACCCTGGAGAAGCAACTGGATATCCAAGCAAAGCAGATAATTGGAGAACTGCCTCATGCACAGGCAAAGTTATTATTGGGGAAGGATCAGAAATGGTGCCCTGTTTTTCCAGCCTTATCTCAAGGTTCAATTTTTATGCCAGTTTATGAGATGTTGACAGTTGTTCCTCTGTTATGGCTATATCTTCATCAATATGGTGATTCAAGCCACTGCTTGACATTCACCAAAATTTCCTCGTCTGTAGGCTTTTGAGCTAACAAAGAATTAATTCCTCCTGGATAAAGGAGTGAATAAATTCCTCTTCTACTCCTCTTTTCACCTCATCCGGAAGCAACTCATCTTCCACTTAGGTCTTTCCTTTCTATGAGATCTTGCACGATATGGTCACTCATAACTGGTGGGATCAGTGAGCAGAAGTAGATTTTCTTCTTCTATTCATAAGAATGCATGAAGAATGCAGTCCTCATCACTTCATTCATCATGGGTCACCAGAGCTAGCAACCCTCCTCTGAGAGGTATGCTGAGAGGTACTTTCAACTCATTGTTTGGCTTTCTGTTTGAACTCTTGACTTAGACCACCAAAGGAATCACACTCAAAACTCAGAGTTTCAACTCTCAGACTAGGAGATTCCTCTTACCCAAATGGTCTTGTAATGCCTAGGTTAATGTAATTTGCCTGGCAACCATGAGGGGTATTTTGCTTGAGCATGTCCTTAATTCCTGGTGTTCTTGCAAGAGCTGAAGGTGCCTGTTGCTCAGAAAAGAATGGTTGCCAACAAGGCTGGGTGAGGGTATTTCTCACACTGCATACTCTGAGGAATTTCACAAAACAGAATTAAATTTAACTATATGGCTACACACTTTCCCATCTGTCAGCTGGATTACCTTTACTGCCAATGTGAGCTCTTCCCAGTCATTCCAGTTGAGAGATAAAAATGGCATTTGCTTGTCTCATGCTTCATTTTGCAACTTGGGTGAAGTAAACATCTGCAGATGGGCAGTTGTGGTCGTGCTGAGAGCTGGTGCTTCTTAAGAGAAGCTTAATAAATTGAGTTTGGTTTCATGCCCATACTAAGGAAAGACAAACCTGTAGGCCATAGATTTAAGGTTTGCATCCTGGGGATGGAAGTGCTGTGTGAAGAAAGGTCTCAAAGTAATTCTAAGAAGATTGATTTCGTCTTCATAAAAATTTCTGGATCTGTGTCTGACCCCATGAGTTATCTCCTAGAACTCATATAAACTTGGACTATTTGATGAGCTTAGTCTCGCTGACAGTCTATTAATGCTCCTTGCTGTCACGATAAAACCATGAGTAGTGTCCCTGACAATATTCCATGAAATATGGAGTATTTAAGACCTTCACTTCAGAGATTTGTGAAAAAGACAGCAGGTAACATCAAAAAAAGTGCTAAATTTATTTCCCATGTAGAACCCATCATTGTAGAACCCATCAGCCAAAAAAAGCTGAAAGCACAGTCAGTAGTAGGAGAATTTCTTGACATGTGAAATCAATTTACTAGCTCTGGTGGGCAGTCACAAGCAGACCTATGATCAGGTAGCTCATATAGCTGTTCATAAATATTTATAGATTAATCAAGCTACGTTATCTCACTTCAGACTATCACTGTGCTTGCAGTTGTCTTGGCACCCTTAGATCTGGTGAACAAACCTGGACTTTACATAGATGATAGACTTTGCATATATGAGTCTGCTAGAATCCAAACTTCAGCAAATGTAAAAATGTGGGAGGATATTCAGTTATGTGACTTGGTTAATACCAATAGCCCATAAAACACTGGGAAAACAACCCCTTCCGGCATTGCTGAAATTACTGAGAGAATACATCTGATTATCTAGTAATAAACCTCAAGTCATAACCAAATGACTAACAAAGGAACAATTATTGCACCTACATAATTTGAATTTAATTGATATTCACCAACCTCTGTGTTTAATCCTAATTGCAGACTTATTGGAGGCATTAATTGGAACATTCTCATTGATTTTCATTGTCTGCACTAGGCTTTCATACATTTGCAGTTGCATAAGGAGGTTTGGGTAAACACACATTACTCTTAAAAGCCAGGTGCTGTGGGTAACGTTATTCACATAGGATACAATGCATTTTAATTAAGAAGAAAGTAAATTCCATTAAATTACCTAATACGCTTCTTACCACCCCTACTTTCTTCCAACCATGCATAAAATCAAATGAATGAAAACACTATTCATAAAATTAACCTTATGCCAAGCTGCTCAGGGTCTGTGTATCTGTTTTCAGAAGTAAAAGCTTACTGGAAATCAGGTAAGAAACCCTTTCACATGCTATTTGTAAGGGATAGGATGGATATTCATTAGTAACCCCAGGACACAAGGAAAGCGGAAGTTTAAAGCCCAAACTGCAGTGCTGCCTTCTGCTCCAGACAGCTTTCTTTTTTGAAGGTTAACCTCCTGTATGGGTCTGGTCAAATTGCAGTTTTACCTGCTTTATACAAGACCTTTAGGTTTTCTTTGCATCAGAGAAAACAGGGCAGGCTGTTAAACAGACTCCTTAGGCCTTTCCTTGCTCCAAGGCAAATTCCTACACCTTACCTGATAGGTGTCTACCTTGTGATGGGTATTATTTCTCCTCCTTTCTTGCAGCTTGTTAGGATTTGTGTTGCTGCATATCAGGATTGGGTTGGGGCTCCATGGTGCAATAGTCACATAAGGCAAAGAAAAAGGCTTTCCACAAAAGCCTTATACTTTATTGGAGGAAATAACAGCCAATTGGGGTGGGCATAGAGAAGTCATACCAAGATGATGAAATAGCAAAAGCAAGCATGACGAACAATTGAGCAGCTGCCTACCTGTAGACTAGATTATTTTTGGAGATTTCACAATCAGATACGTTGGAAGGAAGGTTGGGAGGTTTCTTTGAGGGTACACCAGGAGACTAGTTTTGGGGCTGAAGAGCAGACAAGGAAAAAGCACAAAGATGCTAGATTACAAATGTGAGAAATTAGATTGGGGCACACCTGTTGCCCCAAACAGCACAATGAACGTGATTTTATACAAATCTATTGGATATAAGCCTCATCTAGACTGAATCATAAATGCTTTTGGCGGAGCACTGAAATATTATCTACTACTAAGAAATATTCAATAGCCATTGAAATTCAAACAAAACAAATAAACAAACCACAACCTTCAGCAGGGGAAAGGATCGTGTTCATTTGCAGTTCCAGGGAGTTAAGTAATACAAAGGGTTTTCTAACTTCCCAACTTCTATGATCCCATTTCAGAAATCCCTTGCTTTGGTACAGAATACAGTGCTTTCAAGCAGCAGGAGCCTTCTATCCCAGAAGGTAGTTTTATCTGGGAACTTTCCCCTTTAACACTATTTTAAATTAAATAGAATATCAACTGGAGAAAGAAAATACAATTCAGTGATGAAATATATAGATTATGGTTCCTCTCAAGGGTTTCTAACCACAAACACAGTACAGGGAAAGAAAATACAATGGTTTTGGATTGTTATTATCAAGCCCAGATCCCTGCTCTTGAATGAAACCATGCAGAAGGTCTAAAGTCCAGAAGAGCCCATAGGACAACCAGTCCAAGATCATCAGAAACAGTAAGCACAACATGAAGTGAGAAATCACTGAAAACTGATGGTGCAGCCAGGAAGAGGAGAAAGTTTGGGGGCTTTCCCATCCTCCCATACATGAGGGCCACCCTTGGAGAAAGCACCAAGAACTTAATTGAAAATGAAATGGGTTAGAAGCAGTGAAGGATGCTCAAAGAATCCATGTCCAAACACCAAATGATAAATGTCAGGAGGAAGACACCCGTTGGGACAGCAGGGCTTCTTATTCTACCCTACGGGAAGCTCTCTGATTCAGTGTCTGTGGGAGGCACCCTGGCAGGATGGGAGAGGATCAGTGGAGAATCTTTACTGTTGCTGCTGATGCTTCTCTCGGAGCAGCAAGTTAAATGATTTCTCTTCAGGATCCCATTTGAAGTTTTTTACCCAATGCACATTTTAACCTGAAATAAAGAGCTTGTAGAGCAAACAGTAGTGATTATTTTTTTTTTTGCTGTCCTTAAATGGCTGGACTTACATAATAGCATCACGAGATTTCATAAAAAAACTTTGTATAACATATCAGAAAAGTTTTTTTTGAGAAATCAAAGCATATTCTGGCTCATAGGCTTGATCACCCAATGGCAGAACAGATACTTTCTATTTCACAGTCAATGTTTGCTTCTCAAATGATTTCTGAACCCCTAATACAACAGCAAGATGAAGAAAAAGGAATGTTCTGGTCATGTTTATGGCATAAAGCAGGTGAGAAAGAATATTTTTTTCTCTGAAATTTGATCATTTTAAAGGGGGAAAGGGAAAGAAAGTTAGTGACTCATCTTCCTTTGAACAAGACTCTCTGACTTGGAATGCAGTTGCTTCAGCTGATTTATTTAAACAGCCTCTTTATGAGCAAGCTGAGGCTTCTGGAAGAATTGGCTGGAATATTAGATTAGAGAATTGCTGCCTATAGCAAGAAACCCCAAATGAAGTGTTCAGAAAGGAAGCAAAGTCAGGTAAGAGCACTGCCTAACTGGAAGATGTGATTCAATGTGTCGCCCTTTCTTCTGCAGATATTCGTACACATTTAGGGAAGGGCAGACCTGAAATTGTGCTGTGTCTGGCTGTCTTTGTTGTCCACATTCTGGCATGCAGGTATCACCTCAGACATGCCTGAGATGTTCCTAGATGTGCCTGGTAGTTTCTCCTGTCTCACCCAAGCAGGCTGGGAGGTGAAGTGCAGGGTGAAGGATGTTTTTGCAGAGGGACAGAAAGAGAGCAGCAATCAGCACCTTGGTGGCAAGAGGGACTTGCAAGAGTAGGTCCTGGGTGCAGGAGTGCATTTTGGGGTTTCTTGCTGGATCTGCCCACACTTCCCATGAAAAGTGAGATGTGGGGAAGCCTGAGATGAGATGTAATGAGCTGCCCAAGATCCCTGCACCTTGCAATAAAGCATGCCTTGCTCCAGCACAGGGGGTTGTGTGAGCTGGGGATAAGAAAAAGAGAAAGGAGGGCAGAGAAGACAATGTCTTCTGCAGTTGTTCTCGCCAAAGGGTAGGGGGTGGCCAAGTCATAAAGATGCTCTCTATGGACCTGAACTTTCCCCATATAACTAGGAACTAGAATTTGTGCTGGCTGCCTCTGGTTCAAGCCGGGAGATTGTTTTTTCAATGCTTAGGAAAAAAATAAATGTGGTTCTGTTATTGTAATACACCACATTCAGGAAAGAGAAGGCAAATTCCTTAACTTCTCTGGGCAGCTGCTGTAGGACAATCAGGAAGATCGTGTCCAGGGAATTTGAGTGCAGGACTTCACATGAAATTTTCTCCAGCTGGCTTCAGAAACAAGGTGGAGTGAAGAGAGGATCTTGGAAAATAACAGCTGACAGACAGAGGGGTTTTGCAAGAGGTTAGGACGGAGGATGCAGAATCAGCAACCTCAGTTATTCAGATACTGGCAAGTTCGGGAGATGTGTCAGTGCTGTTTGTACTGGATCTTCCTTCTTATTTTTGTGCTGTGGATTGTGCCAAGTCATTATCAAATGGTCATTTGATATTTGTGTGAGCGGTGTTTGGAGCTAGAGCTCAGATAATCTGATATTGCGCTTGACTCACAAAGACCCTGGTGAGGTCTTGGCCTTCCAGTGGGTCACAACCTCCTGCACGATTGTGCAGAAACAGGCAGCAACTACCTCCATTCCCCTGTGGATAAAGTCCTGGAGAGTGGAATCAAAGAGCAAGTCCGCTCGTGCTTACCCTTTTGTGACTGAATTTTGCCACTGCTTGCATAAAGGGGCTGGAATAGAAGTGTTCCTCCTCCCAGCCCAGCTGGCAGGACTTCGGCTTATGTAGAGTTATTCATCTCTGGCATTAGACACATCCATCTGAGCTCTCTCATCTTTTAGAGTCAATGTAGAGAAATGGGCAATTCTAGGTGCCACTCTTCTGCCCTACAGAGGACATCTACTTTGGGATAAACCCATACTGTGACCCAGCACCTTCTATTTCCCTCCACTGGCTTAGAAGAGAGGCCAAGATTTATGGCTCCCATTGAGACATCTTTGTTGCAGGTAGATAAAGCTCAGTGGGATGAATCCCACCTGAGCTGTAGATTCCCAGAAGAAGCCATTCCTCATCCAGCCCATCAGGATTACGTCCTCCAGGCTTCCCTGTCCTTGCAATCCAGCCCTGTAGGCTCCAGCACTCATGGGAAGTTTTATAAATAGAAATCAGTGTTTCTATAAGAAGGAAAGATGTTCCCACAGCTGAGGGTTTAGGTAAGGCATAGAGGACAATGTGGTTGGATGTTACCATTTGTAAAAAATAGGCAAAAAAAAGCTGAAACCTGTTTCCTGTCTCCCACCAGAAAGGTGGTTAAGTTTGTGCTAAGCTCTCAGGGCAAACTGGCAGTCCTGAGGGACATTTAAATAGGATTTCCACTCAGAAATGTGCCCATAGCTTTGAGAGCTGAGAATCTCTGAAAGCATCACCCCTGTGGAAGGGCAAAATGCACTGAGAGAGGAGCTGGACTAACCAAAGGCAAGATCTTCACAGAAGTTTGGTTTTGCTCTTCCCTTTGATGAATTAAGGGGGGATCAGAGGAATAATGGAATGAGTCACTGAGGGTTCATCTTGTCAAACACACTCAGAACACAACCATCTAATAGAAACCTAGTTTGAGCTCCTCCATCAACAAAGTCATTCATCTCATCCTGGGAGAGGTGTGTAGGACGTGTCAAGTGCCCCCTGGAAGTGCCTGGCTATACAGATTACAAAACATGTCTGTTTCAGGGCAACTTCAGGACATTTAAAATGGAATTAGCTAACCTCACCCTTTGCAATAAATTGAGCTGAAGTGATACAGGAGGGGAATAAATGAAATCTGAACAAGGCCCAACATTTGTTTCCCTTTTTCACACCAGAAGACACATTTCACATAGTCTTCGCTATGGTCTGTTCTTTATTGCAGATGAAACTGAACTGGTTCTCTCTCTAATGGCCTACATGTTCACTGCAGGTGTAAAGCTCATGGGTTACCCTCGGAAGAAATTGCAGAGTTCAAAAGGAGGAAAGCTGCAAAACTCCTTGACAAAAAGGCCTAGATCTGAGGTAGTAGCTGTAGGACAGTCCCCACGTAGCTCTGCTATTTAGTGTCTGCTTGTGTGTTATTTGTCTGCACTTCGCTGGGTGTAGTGCCATGCTTTTTGTCAAAAATATGTATTATTCTTTTAAAGTGTCTTATTCAAAAAGGTGCTGGGAACTGTGACAGAGCTGTCTAGAAACTGTAGTAACTTTGTTGGGTGATTTCCTAGCAAAATTATGACCTGCTCTTGCATGATTTGGTTGGAAGTCAGAAGTTATATGTGTATAATAGCATGAACTGAGGTACCTGATCAAATAGGTGCTACTAGAATAAAGCTGGCATATAAGCATGCACGCACACACAGGGTCTGATGCCCCTTGAGAATGTTGCATGGTTGTGGTTTTTTAGTATCTCTGAGAGCAGCAATAATGCTTCTACTCAGTGCTTCTGAACTATAACTTTATTTACACTTTCTTAGAAAAAGACAGATGTGGATGAAAGCCCCCAGTGCCTCAATACAGGCTGCTTACAAACCTCTAAGACACACAATATCAAACTGATAAAGACTAAAGTTCCATCTGATTTTCTCACAAGGCGAAAACCCAGCAGAGCACTTCTGGATGTGTTGCTCTTTCCCAGCCATGACTTTTAAAGATCCGGGGGGTGTTAAGCTGTTTCAACTCCCTTAAGAGATCTATTTATTTATTTATTTTTCTGAGAACAAAATTTGGGACATACTGTGAAGAGACCTGCGTAAGTGGTACCATATGTGAACACTCACAGCTAAATATAAGCTCCAAAGCCCAGAGGACCAGCATGCTGATCTATACCTATGATCACAAGCTACTCCTCCAAGGCCAGAAACAAAAGGACCTCTCGTTTGGGTTAGCGCTGCCTGGCAGAAACTGTACGTATACTAATATAAAAACATTTAGCACATATATCACCCACAAATATATTCTTCACTTAAGGCTGATTAGCAATACATTATAGAGAACAGAAGGTCCTTGCTAGCTCACTTGGCTCAATTCTTGGGAAACAGCAGAAAAATCAATAAGATATTCATACCTGGAGCTTTTCAATGATCCTAGTTCAATCCTTCTTGTGTGCCTGTAGCTTTCAATGGAACAACTATGTCCTCAACAGCCACTTATCCCCCTGTCTCTGCTTCATGTCTTAGTGGTGTTCCCATCTGATCTTAGATGTACTCCATAAGATGAAAGGAATCATGCCATCAATAACTTTGTTTTTCCCTGATAAGAATAAAGGGACTGTAGACAAGTATTTCAAATGCAGTGATCTATAGTTCTCACACTCAGTTTACAGTCCAATTTGTTGGACATCCTTTAACAGTCTTACTGTGATAAGATAAGGTTCCCAAACTTTTGGAACATTCATATAGCCTGTAGTCTAGAGGCAGGCCAAGACTGATCCTCACACTCAGAAGATAAACCCTTTAGCTGTGAAAGACTGTGGACTCTGTTGTCCTTGCTGGATCCAGAGCAAGTGATGGTTCCTGCTTCCTAAAACAAGTGATGGTTCTGTCCAGATCTTGATAAAAAGGTACAGCAAAGTATGAGCACCATCAAAGTACACCTCCAGGCATCCGGAGATAAACCTTTTGGCTATACCATTAGTGATCCTTGTACTTTCTCCTCCAGCAGAATCTGTAGGGATTCTTCTGTAGAATCATAACATGGATCATAACATGGGTGCAACGACCCACACAAGCAAGTGGGGTACAGCCTGGAGCACCATGGGTGTCCTAGGCAGTTGTGCAAGGCTGGCAGATAAAACAGCAGCTGAAAGCACCAAGGCTCAGTTTCTTGAACTATTCTCTCTCTCTCTCTCCTCTTTTTTTTGCCTCTCCCTCTATTTTGATGACTTGTCCCATGAACTCATCTCAGTAACAGCAGACCTCTCAAGATTCCTGTTAGGAAAATACAGTAAGCACCCAAATCACTGCATCTTGCTGGCCAAACCACAGACTAGCAAGGTGTGGTGGACCAGCAGTTAAGATCTGAAGGTGAAGTCTGAAAGCTCATTCAACACAGGGTGTTTGATAAATCTTTGCTCTGTCCTTAAAGGTGAAACTCACCCTTACACAGAAGCACAAAACAATTACAGCTTACTTATTTCTCCTTCCAACCCACTGCAGGGATAATCTTAGGTGATTTTGCCTGCATGATCTCTCCAAAGGTTAAAACCAGAATTTCAGAAACCAAACACTCATTTCTATTGATTAATTTTTTCCATCACATTTTTCTTCTCTTCCACCTTTCTTCTGCTCTGCATCAGCTACTTCCTCTGTCTTGTATGCAAAGACATCTCCCAGAAACACAGTGGAAGGAAAATCTTCTTTGTCCAACACTAGAAAGGCTTAAAAAAGACACTTAAGGATATTTCTTTTCCTTGTTTCCTTTGTGGTTGCACAACAGTTCTGATCATTTTGACAGGGGCATCAGTTCTTTCTCATAATGTGCAATGAATGAAATGTCAGGGTCAATCCTCCGCTGAAGCCTAAATCACATTGAGATGATATATTTGTAATTTCTTAAGACTCAGGAATTTGCCTGTAGTTTTGTTTTCTTTCCTGTTTTTTTTTTTTTTTTTTTTCCCTTAGTGTGAGAGTGAAGGGAGCAGAGTATATGCTCAGGTTGGAGGTCCTGGACCTTTTCTTGTTACATCCAGATTTAATAGCCTGTCCTCAGAGGCAGGTAACTAGACCATCAAACACAACTACAGAACCTGAGATCAAATAATAAAATGCAACTCTTTGAACGATACCAGAAAGCATTAGGTATGTAGTGCAACAGTACAGGGTGTCAGTGATTCACCTGGCATATCCAGTTCTGGTTCCAGTGTTACTAGTATATGTATATATTTTAAATATGTCATATATCCTTTATCCTCCTGTGCTGTCATTAAGGGCAGTTTCCTTAGGCTCCTTAACAATTCTATACTACTAATTGGTCATTAGTGTGAATACTCTTTGGGCTTGATACCATCCTGTCCCCCTCCTTTACAAGGCTTCTTATCTTACACTTTTGGGATCTCTGCTTTATATAGTCACTTTTACATATATTTTTATTCTAAAGTAATTGCTTGTTCATTGTACAACAGTGATGTTTACAGTTTAAAACCTTACATATCTGTGTATGTGCGCAACAGTTTCTCACCTATTTCTTTTTCATATTTATGTAATCATAACAGTGTTATTAATGTGTGTTAGAATTTGGTTCTTTTCATCTTAAAACAGTTGGGATTATATTTTCTTCTTTTATACACAGTGAATTTGATTTCATGGGATGCTTTTAAAGGACATTTAGAAAGCTGAGACCTACCTAAAACCTTGCAATTCACTCAGCTGCTGGCCTTCTACAAGTTCTTGATGTTTCATTTGTATCTGAAACCCCCATTATATTATAATAAATCCGTGCCTACCAACAGATGGTAGAACCTGAGCATCATGGACACTTAGAACTTCATTTCAAATGAAATTCTTCAGCTCCATCACATCAGTTTACTAGCTTGGATCTAGATTTAATCTCTGAATTAGACAAGCTCTTGCTCAGCAGAGCCTGTTGTATCAGGAACAGTGCCAGGCTGAGGCAGCAAAACTGCACCTGGATCTCAGGTGGATGTCAGCATTTTCTGTTTCTCTGTCCCTTCTGTGTTGGGAATGGTAGGATCATGGGGCTGTCAGAGCAGCTGAGCCTTCAGATTTCCCATAAGTGGCAGTGAATGACCTCAGACCCAGAGAAACCCGCCTGATTAACAGGGAATCTCTGCTATTACCAGACAGAGGCTTTATCAGGCTTGCGATGCACAGTTAGAAATGTTCTTCATAAGCAGAAATGATGTTTACCTTTATGAAGTGGATATCCTTGGGTGAAAGCTCTGTCCATCCCATTAACCCATGCAACTTCTCCAGCACTCGTATGATCTACTGGGACCACCACATCCCTGCTGTTCTGCATCAGTGACCCTCCCTGCTTGATGCTCCTTGATGGCTTGAGAATGTCTAATATTTCTGCTCTGTCTGATGCAAAATGATGTAAAATAAAAAGCTATTCTGTAGTGAGCAGGGCTGCTAATTCCTCCTGTCTTCTGTTTTACAGCCACAACTGGTCGGGCATGTTGACCAGGAAACTCAAATTTGTCCTGAGGAACACGAAGAGGACACTGACAAAAGCAACCTTTAAAGAACTGGGGAGCATGAAGGAGACTGAAATGAGTATTGAAGAGGAAGAAATCTAAGAAGAGCACACCAAAGAACTAGTAAGACCAGGATGCTTGAAGTCAACCCCAGTAGAGAAGTCCACACCCTCCATTTAATTTCCTCCCAGCCAAAAGCAGTATAATTGCTGAAGCCTCTTAGCTTTTGCAGGGGGAGAGCCTGAGCAAGCAGATGAAGCCCAGTCATCCTTTCTCATTGAAATTGGACACTGGATCAGAGCTTTATTCATCATGGTTCCATATGTGCTTTTTTGACTGATGTCCATTGGAAGGAAAGCAATGGTGCTTTCCTTCATCAGCACCTCAGTCACAAGGATGGGCCCAAGGCATATTTTAGGTAGGTCAGCGTGGCAGCACAAACACGTCCAGCTGCGTTTGGGTCTGTATTAGAACAATAACGGCAACTGTTAACTCATTAACCATTTTGCAATAAATAGGTTTGTTGTTATAATAAATGCTGGTTAAAAATGAAGATCAATGCAATTCAGAAGAAAATGTTTTTGACAACAAGAAAAAAAGATTTTTACTCCCCCACAAAGGGAAATTTTGAATCAAGAGGCTTTGTTGCTGTATGCCAATTTAAGCTGAAACATTTTCTTTTGAATTGACATTTCAGCTGCAAATGCCATTTTAATGCTATTTTCAAACTGAAATGACTGTTTTGAAATGAAGCAGTTTGGTATGAATCAATATTTGTTTCCAAATGCCAAAATGTGATCTGATCAAAATGCCAAAACATGTCATCTTTGCAATCCCAGATCTCAACTGGAAGAACATTTTTTTCTTTATAAACACATACATATAGCATATCTAAAACATTTTATGCTTTTCATCCCAAAGCAGAATGAAAAGAGAATGTCAAGATACTGGAAAACTGAGATGCAGAGAATGATGTTCTACAGTCCCTTTAGCTGACCGATACTAATAAGACTAATGAATTTTCTTAGCTGCAGAAGTGAGGTAGAGGGAAGGAAAAGTTCATTATTTAATCAATAGAAGAAGCCTAAAGAATCACAGTATTTTTCCACCCCGATCTCTAAGTAGTGTCAAAGCCACTAATATCCAAAGTAAGCCTCCCAGTGGGTAAAAATAGCTTTCTACAAAGGGCCAGCATTTGGCCTGTAGGCACTTCCCACAGAGAACATTTCATCAGAGTCAAAAATTTTTATTGTTGGCCACTTCTTCTTCCAGATTTTTTACTTCTGTTCAGTGTCTGGCTTCTAACAGACTTTTGGAAATTGCTGTTTTCTCTCCAGCCAGGCTGAAGAGAACTGCAGATATGGTAATTTAATCAATATTACCACCAGAAGGTGCTCACTGAAAACACCGAGACCTTTCTCAAGCCCAATTTGAACTCTTCTCAACGCTGCACCCAGGACAGGTTTTTACCAGTTAGATGATAAATAATAGTCAACAACCCTCTTACGTTATTGAAAATAACTTTATTAAAGAAGGCAAGCCAAAGTCCACAAATCTCAGAAGGATACTAAGTGAACAGCTAATTCATCGTAGCAAGTATAAGATGTGTACTGTCAAAGTAAAAGCTGTTCATGCTATATCTATCTGAAGAGCGAAAATGGGAGGAAAATCTATTCATATTCTTCAATACCCAGATTTTACTCTTTGGCACCTGTCTTTTTGACAGGAGCTATTTTGGCTATTTTGAGATGAAAGTTGGTGTTCCAGATGAGAGAAGCTGGCCCTTGAATGACATTTGTCAAAGGGCTTATAGGACACTTCAGATGTCAAACAGGACTGAGAAAAGCTTTCACCATCTGCATTCTGCTCACCCCTCCAGTCACAAAGTCATCCAGGAACAAAGTGCTGTAGAGGAGATGTGGGCCAAGCAATTCTCTCTCAATGTACATCAACATACAGTTCCAGGGAGGGATGTAGACTGGATTATTCTGTGCAAATCTGAGTTTAAAATCAAAGAAATTCTGTATCATCCTTGTCTTTTTCATAATTTTCCCATGTTAAAAACATTTGTCAGGGCTGTTCTGTTATGTAGTGGTGTGGCTTATGTCAACCTGGCCTTACCTCTCAGGTAAAAACTCTTACCAGGTGGAGCAGACAAAAAGCACATCTTGTCTATAGGTGTCTGATGATCTCTACCTTCACTGGATCATTGGGTTTTCCTTATAAATGTCTCTGTGTATTCAAGACTGGCCTCCAAACGAAGAGAAACACCCACAAAGATGTGCAGAAGATTTATCTGACTAAATATATCTCTGTAAGGTGCAGTCTGAGACACTCACCCAGAGAGAGACCCTAACACCGAAAGGAAGCCAGCACTTCCAGGAGTGTTGCCTAGGCTCCAACAGGCAGGTACCTCTGTGTGCTGGGTGTCTTGGCTCCCATTAGAGTTAATGGAGATCTAATCAGGAAATCTGAGGAGCCTAATGATTCCACTGAGCCTGAAATGGGTGCCTGCATCTGGATAGTGCAGTCACCACAATGCTTCACTATTGGCACATGGTGCACACAGAGAGAGTCAAATGGAGAGAAATGTCTGTCATGCAATCCAGCTGCATAAACATGGGGACTTCACGCCCTTTAAGATGTCCTATAGTATCTACAATACCCAGACTGAGCTGATCAGTAAGACACAGGAGCAGTTTTGTACTGGCAGCTGGAGGCCAGACACAAAACCTTAAGATCTGAAACAATGCTAGGCAGATATGTTTAATGAAATACATCTTTAAAGTTAGGTGTCTTAACCCCAAAGTGAAGCCCGTCCCAGATATCTGCATTCAAATGGATGAATCATACCCTAAAAGTACTTGGCATCAACTGTAACAGAATCTGCACCAGTCAGTTCAGTGGAGAAACCTACATCACGGATGACTAAAGTCAAGCTGGATGAACCTCACTCCCACATAGTTCATCACCAGTTCGGAGGAGGTGCTGGACTCTCTGACATTTTCCCTGGAAAACTCCAGCATTGTGCTTGTCTAGATGGCAAGTATGTGCTAATCCTCTCTGAGACACTTCTTATTCCCAGCACACAGGCAAAGTGGATGTAAAGGAAAAAGCATGTGAGCGGAAAATATAAAATCCTGAAAAACTTCTGATTGATCCTTTTATCTGGTAATGTGACAGCAAGCAGGAGGGAGAATGACTTTCTACTTCTGATATATGTCAAATTACACATTTGTAAATGCATGGGGGAAAAAAAACACAACAAACAACAGCAAAAACCAACTCACTTCTTCAGACTACTGCTATGTATGTATTCTCTCAACATCTACACATATGTACAGATATATATTTGAATTTTGGGGTACCTAGTGTTTTTTTTTTTAGTCTAAGACAATTTAAAGAAAATGTTGGGTAGCAGTAAACTGAATTCTTCAGCTGAAGAGCATTTAAACAAGAAGATTTCAATCTGCCCTTCTGCACACAGTTTTTGAATTCCTTCTTCAGCATGCTGTCTTCAAAAATAAACAGCATTCTTTGAATTTATTAAAAATGCATAAAATAGTAGATCTGTGGGAAAGGAGAGCAGAAAAGCAAAGTTCTGATCACTGACGACTTTAGTAATCCCAGGATAATTCTTAATTCTCTTTGAAGCCAGTGTGTTTTTTTTCCCCTCTTAATTTCAACAGGAAGAAGCCAAGGACTCATCCCCAAGTGTGATAACCTCTGCTGTTAAAAAGCCATAAAATATATTTATATTTTCCTGGTATTGTTCTGTTTAGACAGGTTTAAGTTCACTCGTGAGATTTCTTCCCACACTAAACATAATTACTGTATCACACTCCTCTCTTGTTATTCTGCTCCTAAAAATAGTGTTTGAATGTTATGATGTTAAGATGGGGCCTGGAAGCAGCAAATGTAAATCTTGTAGCTCTGCAGCCAACTTTTCAGGTGATTGTGGACAGGTCGCTTGGCTGATCTCTTGGATAGTGAAGCACCCACTCTAGAAAACATGATAGGAGGAGGGTTTACTGTTAATGTTATACGGTGAATTTTAATGTAATCATGCAAATCTGCTGACAGCTGTAAAAGATGTACTTATGCACAATATAAACCATCTGAATATAGTTTATATTTCATACAGGATCTACAGTATTTTTAGTAGTGAATTAAAACCAAATGCCAATAAAGATCCTTGGAGACCTATCCTTCCACATGAAAATCTTGTTCTTCTACGTGTCTTTACCTTTATCTCAGATTACTTTTCAGCTCTCTCTGCAGATAAGGTACCTATAGAGAACCCCATATATTCACTCCATTATTAATTAATTTAGAGGCAGAACCCAACAAGGTCTCAAAATAAGCAGGCAGTGGAAGTATGAGGAGATGCAGAAGAACCTAAGGATGGTATGGAGCAGCCATGGCATGGGTGGGTGTCAAAACAGCTGCAAGAACCTATATCTGGGAAAGCTGCCTGTACTAGGGGATACTGCAATGGTGAGGGAGTAACGTCACTCCCCACAGCACATTGCTCACTGGAAAATATCAAGATCCTGCTCTGGGGCTTGGGACTGCAGCAGGGTGGCAGCAGGAGTAAGGCTGTGGGTAATTTTGCAGCATTACCCCTCTTTGAAAGCACGAAACTATGTTGTCTCTGTCCTGGCATCCTCATGCAACAACACCTTCCCTGAAGCTCTGGTTATTTTCCTTGGCATCACAGAGATTTGTCCTCCAGTGGTGAGGTCAGGGACAGCTCCATGGTCACTGCAGCAGGTGCCCTCCCTTCTCTACAACCTCCTGTCCTCACAACAGCAATGCATTTGCCCCTTTGTCAAATGAATGGGAGACATCAGAGCAACCTGCCCCCTTCTGTCTGTGTGACTGTCCTGGATGCATCAGCTGGATGCAAGTCCATGGGCATCACCGATGAAAGATGGGCAAAGGATTTCTTACCCCTGTAGTCACACATCTTTTTGTTCCCCTTTGGTCACGCCACAAAGTCCTAGAATGACACTCATTTCTGACCTCATCTGTGACAAAAATAATCATTTTGAATAAAAGTGGTGAAGCTTTTCAGTGCTTGTCCCACCCCTGGTCTTTGTGCAATGACCTTCTCCATGTTCTGTGCAGAGCAAGAAACATCTACCACTTTCCCTCTGATGCTCATTACCTTGCAGCTGTTGGTATTGTTTCATTTACCATCCTTTTCCTCACTCACAACAGTTCCTCACAGCCATGATATCTGGCTTCATGGTATCTGCAGATCTCAGTCTGCCTTGGTTCTCCTTCCTTCCTCCCTGACCAATATCTTTGAGCACCTCTAAACTCTACTGAACAGCACGGGACCCAGCAGGGATCATCAAGAACCACCCACAAACGTTGTTGCACAATTAAACCTGATGATTCAATTCTGATCTTTGCTTCCTGCCTCCATTCCATGATATTTGCCACTCATTGCTTGGAGGAACACAGCCTCCTTAAACGTAAGACCTGTTTAAGATCTCATGAAAGCCAATAAAAATTTTATCAGCTGGTTGTCCTTTCACTGTCAGACTAAAAGGTGTTTTTTTTGTTTGTTTGTTTTTTTGTTTGTTTTTTTTCAAATGAATTAAATCCCCCTTTTGCCACTCTTTCTCCTTGACTTGGTCCATGAAGCAAACTAGATAGTACAGGCTGCAGGCACAGTTCAACAACTGTACAACAGACCTTGGATATAAATATGCTCGGATTCGAAAAGCGAGATGTCTAAACATTTTTCATTAGCATAAGTGGAGAAGCTCAGGGAAGGTCAATACCAATTTGGGCCAAGGACCAAAGCTGTCGTACGTTATTTCTGTGTAGGTTGGATGTCCAAACGAAATCCACAATGCGGAGCATGAAATTCAAGTTGGTCTCGAACACAAGGCATTTATTAGCATTGAAGTTTTCTCTCTTACTGTTTCTAGAACTTGCCAAGCTGTGAATATTCCACAGTTTCCAAATGGAAAACGCTCTGGTTGTCTACCATTATCTGCCAGACCCCTCAGCTGCCTGTCTGTGGGGCGATCCCAGCCACCCAGCCCAGCCTCTCATTGCAAAGCAGCCCCGGAGGCAGATGTCTCAGATCCAACCTCCGCATCCAATTTCCTTCTTTATTTATTTTTTTTGTTGTTGTTCAGAAGCTGGAACTGAAACAGCATTTCAAAATACTGAAATCCTGCAGGAAACCAACTGACCTTTCTCCATGCTAGTCAGAAAGCTGTAGGCAGGAAGAGGAGACAGCAAACAGGCCCTGCGTGCCTTCAGCTCGAGTCTCAAGCCCTTTGCTCACCAGCAACATTGCACTGTCCAAATGTCGCATAGCACAGGATAGCAACTAAGGGCAGATGTACTGCAATTAACTGCTTTAATAATCAGCCCAAGTTCAACGGTTTATTCAATATTTCTTCTGTAGTATTAGCAGAATACTATATATATATTAGAATATATTAGAATCTCTTTATTGAGATTCTAGTGCTGGAGAAATCACTTACAGTCTGCTCTGACATATTATTGCTTTAACGCACAAACCTGAAAATTGTTAATCTGAACATTTCTGAGTTTAAAGGAAGTTCAGGCTTGGCTCCGAACACACGCTTTGTGACTCAGGGCTGTTTGTAATAAGAAAGCATCACAGGAGCTGAGCATTCCTTGCCAATCCCTGTTTTGAGCTGTCTGTGAAATCTTGGCACCGTGTCCCGAGAACACTGTGTGGAAATAAAGCTTTTGTTTAACCTACTTGTGTGCGCTCCCTGCAGAGGTGATTGTCTGCCGGGCCATATCTGCAACTCTAGCTCCCCAGCCACCATCATCACCAGAAAACTCTGGAGAGAATAACCACGGGTTGTTACCCAAAGAAGGTGCCGAAGATTATTCCCAGGAAGATGTCATCGGGGTTGCTCTGGTTGACTGCACCTGTCCAGGCTGCACCATCGCTGGGATGAGAGGTAAAACTACGACCTGGTACACGTGCTGGGTCCAAGCCTCAGGACCAATCTTCAGAGTGTCCCAGCAAATGCTGGGGAGCAGGAGTCAGCCTGAAAACGGCTTCCCTACACCTACTGCTGTAGCTATGTCCTGGTGGCTGGGCACTGGAAAGGTGCAGAATATCCACCACTGGTGTGTGTGGTGACGAGAGCCAAAGAATAGTAACTTCCTCACCAGGTGAGGCTAGAAAATGAAAATGTACTTATTTAGGTGGAATGAATACACCATCACTGCATGTTCAGGCACTGCTCTCCATGTATGCCCAGCTGGAAGAAGGTGGGCAGATGGAAATGTACTGAGTGAAGAACCTGCCTGCTGTGGTGGGACAGCAGGCTTCACATCCTCAGAGGTCTTCAGCAACTCATTCATCATATCTGAAACTTCAAGACAGCCTGGGCAATGAGAGCAAACCCCCTTGCCTGGTGCTTTGTGGTCTTAGAAAAGGAAAAGAAGAAATGGATGCTCCTTAGAAAGCGATGGTGATGCCTGTATGACTAAATATTATGTGCCTAGTCCCCTTCTCTGGTGCTGGAGCCATCTCTTTCCCCTCTCAAACATCCAAAAAACCTAGTGGGACTATTTCTGGCACCAGGAATATTCTCATAGACATGCTATGAGATTGTTTGGGATTGTGTTTGCTGGCCGGGGGACAACCAGTGGTAGAGATTTAACATCTGAATCCAGCACCCAGGAACTGGTCACTGGTTCAGCTGAAGCTATATTTGTTTTCCCAAAGTGAAAAGATTGCAGTTTCACTCAGAAATGTTGAGTAGTGAACCAAGGTGTATAGATGAGAAGTTCCCCTGGTTCACTTCCCAGTAGGCATACCCCAACATGAGTACAGCCTGAGAAGTCACCACTGCCACTCCTCCCACTTTAATAGGTCATCCCAAAGAGAAAAGATTGGGAACATTATTTTTAGGCAATGTCTTTCAAATTAATGCAAGTCTTGAGAGCTGCACTGTTGAACGTGCTTATCCTCACTACCCATGCCCAGGTGCTGGACACGTTTGCACCAAGAGCTGTTTCTGCCACCTTTGCAAGAGGAGTGCCCTATTGCAGCTCCTCCTTCCTCTCCATCATCCAGCCAAGGGAAAACCAAACAGGTGAGAAAATAAGTAGAGGTCCCAGAGCCATCTCAGCAAGGAAGGATGACTTTATCGCCATTTAAATCCTCATTTCCTGCAAGACACTACCATTTCTATGAACTCTATTGATTTTGCTAAATAAACTGGCCAGAAAATCACAGAATCACAGAATCACAGAATCATCTAGATTGGAAGAGACCTCCAAGATCACCTGGTCCAACCTCTGACCTAACACTACCAAGTCCTCCACTAAACCATATCACTAAGCTCTAAACCTAAACGTCTTTTAAAGACCTCCAGGGATGGTGACTCAACCACTTCCCTGGGCAACCCATTCCAATGCCTAACAACCCTTTCGGTAAAGTTTTTCCTAATATCCAACCTAAACCTAAACAATGATTCCCTTCTCCTAGAATACAGGAGCTGGGGAACCAAAAGTTTCCCCTTCACAGCTGCAAGGGAAAAAGAGCCACAAAATGATGTTGACCCCTTGCTGAATTGAAAATAGAGAGGCTGAAGAAATCTCTCTCCTCTAAACACTCTGCCGTCAGCCCAGGGCCACCTCTGTCTCTGCGCCCTCCTGGTAACCCAGACTGGCATTGTGTAAGGAAAAGCACATCCATGCTGCGGCAGTTATTTTTATGCTGTCCTGTACTTGCTGTAAGAACTGGTCCTGCAAAAACATTTTGCTTTTGATTTTGTGCAGCTCACCCAGTTTCAGCGAGGTTTATTTATAGAGAGGAAAAGGACAGATGAAGAGCTCACAGGTCTCTCCAAGCTGGAAAAAAATATTTAACTATGCTTCTATTATTTTCATGCTGAATTATTTTAACCGAATTAAATGTTAAAACAATCACAGTAAAGTAGAAAATCTTCAGTATAAAAAATAACAGCTACTGCCCATGGCAATAAAAATCTATTACTCACATCTGCAACATTCAGATTTAGATTGCAATTTAGATGACAGCATTTTCTGCCATATGTCAACACATATACATATGAATCTACACGTATATTTATACCTGTATATGTGTAAAGAAATATATGTATGTATGAAAAAATTAATCATCAGCCATTCACCACCAGAGGGCAGGCAAAGTATATGTAAATCAGTCATGTTCCCTGCACATGTCAATGAATGAATTGTTCAGTGGCCAGAAAGGTATTGCCAGTGTTTTCTTTGACCATCTCCAATGACTTTATTATCTTGAATCTTGAGCCTTACAACATCCTCATGTTGCACAATGTACTTTCCTTTTTATTATTATTATTATTATTAAGTAAAAAACTCTCTGCATTTTTCAAGGATGAAAGCTGGGAGCGGTGCACCATGAGGTAATCACAGGGAGCATCACATGAACGGTGAGAAAATTCCTCAGTGCTAAGGCTAAAGGAGGAGAGGACATTGCCATGTGTGTATTTGGAGAAAGCAATAGGCCAGGGGGAGCTGTACATATACACTTTTCAGTAACAGTAACCTAGTATTACTCCTTCACAATTAGCAGATATCCACTGATGTACAGTGAAGGGACTGGTCCCTTCTTGGATGTATTAAACATTGATCAATAGTGTATTACTTGACAGCAGAAAACAAATGAAATCAAGATCCAGGAAGGCTGGTGTGAACCAGCAAGCAACTGAATTAGCAATGGCATAGTCCTGAATGCTAGAAACATCTAATTTCATCAAATTAAGTGTAAGGTTGGTAAGCCAACCTTCTGGATATGTATAATTAACAACAACAACAGCAACAACAACAAAAAAAAAAAAAAAAAAAAAGGAGCTTTTCTCCCTTTCATAATATAGAAAGAATAAAAATACAGGAGTCTAGTCACCAGAAAGTAAATCCTAAAAAGCTCACTCCTCCAAACAGGAGATGCTTATGGTATGGCATGGACAGGCAATGACCTTCTAGATAAGATGGACCATGAGCTCTGTTAAGATCATTGTCTAAATCCCAGTGCTTTTGGCCTGAAGAGGAAAATGGATGTCGGGTCTAACCTAGGGTCTTCTAGGATCTAACCCTAGAAGCTGCATTCCCAGTTTGCTAACAAAGATCTTTGCATTCGTGTACAAGGAGATGCTTAATAAAGGTAGGGAGGTTCTACAGGGCAGGAATCCTGCTTAGGGCTTCGTTCAGTGGGATGATGGATGTCAGAGCCTCAGAGCAACAACTGAATGACAGAATCACTTACAGTGTTTGTAACATCCAGAAATATCAGTTCCCAAGTGGCTTCTCCCAAGGAAATTTGGAAATTATGTTAACTGACTGATATGTCCTACCTGGGCTGGAAAGCTGGTTATACACACACCAGCAAAAAAATCCAGTTGGTTCTCTGTCTCCTGCCTGTGAGAGGGACTCATTTCCTTTCCTATTGAAGCTGTGTCTGTGTTAGTCACTCTCCACTCCTATCGTGCTCACAGTAGAAAGTGGGAGCTCCCTGTGGGTGATTCATCTGCCGCATCTTTGATGTCTGCTGGAGAACGAAATGAATCACGATCAAGGACTCCCATTTCCCCCCGTGAGCTGTGCAGTATATCAAGATGAGTGGCTCACTTGATAGATGCAGATCTTGCAGATGTCTACATTTGATCAGAGCTATCTCTTCTGTCTCTGACATCATTCTGGGGTTACAAATTTGTGTAAAAAAAAAGGAGACCAGGAGTTTACTCAGCTCTTCAATACTACTGCCATGGGTTCTTCTACATATGCTTGGCTGGGAACTGACGATACACATTTAAGCGAAATTATTTGTGCTTCTATATTCACCATACTTCACTATTCCAGTGCACTAAAACTCCTGGTGGAAATGCAGGACATTTCCTGCAATGGCTTTAAAGGTTTTGCTAAGTGCATCGCACCTCTGAAATCTGGAAGGCAGTGTTCAGCATTGAATTAAATGTTCAGCGTTTGGAACAATCAGACTGATAATCAGGGTTAAAAAGGCAAAATTTCCGTCAGGTTGTTGCCCTGTGTCTGCTTTGTCTCTCCACTGAAATACCTCCATCATTCCCCCATGTTTCCCAATGTACCCCACTTCATTATTCGGTGTGGAGGGGTTGCTAGATGGTGCAGGTGCCTTCCTCCTCCTTTTTTTTGTTTCAACAAAAGCACTGTGGAAAGGGACTGCTATAAAGTATTGTGTCAGCACTGCAAGGATCACACCAAGGAACAAAGCCAGGGTTTCAATGTTTTTCCTTCATGCAAAGTATCCAAAATACATCACTGAGTGGTGCATTAGATTACTCAAGGAAAGCCAGCATTTTGTGCAGAAAGCAGAGACATTTTGGAAATAATCCAAAATCCAGCTGTGGGCTATTTAAAAAAAAAAAAAATCAATACATGATGACGTAGGGATGGATCAAGGGGCTATGGGAAGGATCAAAGGGTTTAAGGAACACGACAAAAATAGAGCATTTCTAAGTCATTTCTTCTATCCCTAGGATTATGATTGCAAACTCCATATTTTTTTTTTTTTTTCAGGGTTTGCCTGAAAAATCAGCACAGAAGGAGCAAAGGACAGGGCAGATCACACTCTTGACCAACTGTAGTGAAACACTTTCCACAGGAGCTGAAAATTACTCGTTTCATGATCAGCTTCAAGACCTTGCAGATATAATGCCAGTAATCCCTTTACTACAGCTTCCCTGCAGAAAGATACCACCTACCCAAAGCAAACAGGGAAAGAATAGGGGCAACAGAAAAGGGAAAACTGATTACCAACAGTGGTTGATAGCTTAAAGTCATTTTGGCAAGGTCTGAGTCAACATTGGGGACTAAAAACACCAAGGGAGAGACCAGCTTTCCTCTTTATTTCCCTGCTCAAAAGAAAATGAAAAGAATGAAGAAGAGTGGATGATATTTCACAGTTTGAATTGACTGGGGGATCTAAAAGGGAGAGAGATGAGCTTTGACAGAGCCAGCAAAGCAAACTGTTCTCCTGCTTGTTGGCACCACCTGATTCATAGTTCCTCGTGTTACTGCAGAGATATGAGAAGTATTTGAGAGAGAAACCACATCAGACTCAACTGGTTTTGCCATTTCAAGATAAACCAGATCTGTCACACTGAGCACAGCTCCCTGAACCTGTTAATAAAGCTTGGGACACTTGAAGTGCCAGCTAGAAGAGGGCAATGGAGATGGCAGTGGGGCAGGCAAAGCCCAGAGATGCTTGAAAAAGCATGGGTTGGATGCTGCTGGACAAAGGCTACCACCAGCCATCAGAGCTGGGAGGCCAAATGCAAGGCAGAAAGTTCCTGCCCTTATTTTTGTCTTCTCAAGACCCAGCAACTTTCCTGCAAGCCACACCTCACAAGTCACTGGGGATGGGTGTGAGTCTGAGGCTCAGTCATCGGAAAGTAAAACCAGAGGATGCTGGAGACACTTTCAGCCCTCTACAATCCAAACACGAATCCTGCTTGCCTCATTCCCCCCAAAATTGTGGGAGTCTCTGAAGCTCCTGAGCTATCCTTTTTCTTGCTCACGTTTTCCCTTCCTTTTTCTCTTGTTGTCTCATGGCTTCATCTTCCAGCAGCCTCCATCTCTGGCTGCCATTTCGTCCCCAGCTGTATTTCTTTTATCTCCTGCAGTCTCTCACTCTGCTGAAGAACCCTTATTGCGAAACCACCTCATCTAAATCCTGCCATGATACCTACTCACACTGGGAGTTTCAACAATATCTGCCATCCAAGTGGGGTCCGATGTCACTCAAACGTCCCAAGCACCATTACGTGCATTTCACTTGTTTGTTTAATTCTGGAGCACTGGCTAAATCCTGTGGTGCCTCGGGATGGGCAGCCACACAGCAGTGATAAGATGAGCCAGGAGAATGCCAATCCTGCAAGTCAATGCTTTGTAGACTGGACACTGCTGACCCCTCACTGAATATTCACATCTGGTTGGGAAGGTGAGTGTTGAATGTCCCAGGAGAACTGGCCACGCATTTTTCACCCTGGTTTTCAGATTAATTTTGCAGATGCTTTTAGGTTATTGGTGGTAGGGTTAGAGTAGCTAAGGTATATCTCCTTTGCAGTTTTAAGTCTTCAGCTTGCAACGGGAATGTCTTCATGGTCCAAGGTCGGGTGGACCTGAGGAAGGTTATGGTTGGTACCAGAGGGCACTAAGTCACGTCCAGGGAGGTGATCGTCCCCCTGTGCTCTGCTGTGGTGAGGCCGCACCTCGGGTGCTGGGTTCAGCTTTGGGCCCCTCACTACCAGAAGGACATCGAGGCCCTGGAGCGTGTCCAGAGAAGGGCTCCGAAGCTGGGGAAGGGCCTGGGACACAAGTCCTGTGAGGAGCGGCTGAGGGAACTGGGGGGGTTTGGGCTGGAGAAGAGGAGGCTCAGGGCAGACCTTATTGCTCTCTGCAACTGCCTGAAAGGAAGGGGTGGGGAGCTGGGGGTCGGCCTCTTCACACAGGTAACCGGTGATGGGACCAGAGGTAACGGCCTCAAGTTGTGCCAGGGGAGGTTCAGGTTGGAAATGAGGAGACATTTCTTCTCAGAAAGAGTGGTCAGGCATTGGGATAGGTTGCCCAGGGAGGTGGTGGACTCACTGTCCCTGGTGGTGTCCAAGGCAAGGTTGGACGTGGTGCTTGGGGACATGGTTTATTGGGTGACATTGGTGGTAGGGGGGTGGTTGGACCAGATGTTCTTGGAGGGCTTTTCCAGCCCTAATGATTCTGTTATTCTGTGATTCTATGAGATGCCAAGAGCAGTGTCTTCCTCCAAAACAGCGCTCAAGACACAATGCCTGAAACCTGCAGGCGCCACATGATGAGGCTGAGGACAGAAATCACAGCTAACCTGGTGACCTGCACAGACCCTGTCCTGCTCCCTACCACTGTCAGTGCCAAGGCAAGCCAAAATCCCAGCATGTAAAGCATCGGCAAGCTCCCAGCAGCAAAATTCCCCAAGGAGCAGCAGGGGCAGAAAAAGAGTGAAGAGATCAGAAATCTTGGCCCTCTCTTTCCTCATGCTTTTTTTTTTTTTTTTTTTTTTTTTTTTTTTGAGAACAGGCTATAATCAGAGCTGAAGGAAATGGAGCAGAAATATCAAACTTTGTTTAGTCTGGGGAAATATCATTTATAATTAGAGATGGGCATCCTGTTGACATGATACAAGCTATTTTAAGCGTGAGGTGAGCACGTGGTCAAGTACTAATCTTTTGCAAGTGATTAAAAACTGCCAGTTCATCTCTGAGTGGCTGCCTTTTTTTTTTTTTTCTTTCTTTCTTTCTTTTTAAAGTCCTGTTTCTGAAAAGCAACTGGGCTAACGTCATCTCGAGATAATGATGCTTATACTGGCAGTGATGTCTTGGAGCATCTCGGAAGCTGGGAGTTTTGGTTTCTGCTTATGCACTGCTGCTCGTCTCCATGCCAGCCCCGCCAGCGAAGCCTGATCATCTGTTCCATGGAAGAGTGGGAATTCCAAGGGACCTGCAGGGGCTGAGCCTGTGGCAGGACATGGCCCACAGTTGACCTTGTATGACCAGCACCGACTTGTGGACTTTTTTTGGAGCAGGGTTTGGCAGCTGCCACATCCTGCTGCCCCAGAGTGAGGCTTGCAGGATTTGTGCACAGCAGGTATCAGCAGGACCCGCTGCAGGACTGGTGCTTGCGAGCAGCTTTAGGGGCACGATGCTACAAGTTTCTTGAGTGTGCTGTCCCTCCTACTGCCCTTCATTCATGGGACCAACGTGGGCACACCGATGCTGTCAGATAACCTGGTTCCCCATGGTCACCCATGTTGTTGGGAAGTTCACTCCCTGGGACAGACATCTTTAGTGGGAGAGAAGTAACCAGAGGAGCATCATCCCTCAGGTCTCACTGGGAACCAGCCATAGGTTGACCGAAGACTTCTGGACTCACACACCAGAGCTAGAGGTCTATCAACAGCAAGGTCTGTGTGGATATGTCCTTCTGCTTCCATATGAGGTTGAAATTTATTTTTGGAAAACTCACCCTTTCTGTGATAGGTCACTTTCCCATTAGCTAGCCATGCTCTACTTGGAAAATACAGCTGGACTCACTTCTCCAAGTAGCAGGTTCACAGCTTGGCTGCCAAGACATCAAATTGGCCACCAAGTTTGCCTGGCTTGGTGACAGGAGGTGAAACAATATGTCCTTGTGCCTCAGTGAAATCTCTCTGTGAGTAATTCCTGGCCGAGTAGGATAGCACGGAGTAAGAGAGGCGTTTCAGCTTGGGTGGGAGGTGTACATCGATAAACCAATGTCGAGCCCATGCCAAACCAAACAGTGCAGCCATATTCACTTGGCTTGGTGCCACAAGATGAAGAAATAGTAGACAGTTAGTTCAGGTATTGCGTGGAGTGGCCAGGGCCATACAGCTTTCAGACCACAGTGCCAAGCTCACTTCTTGGTACTTGCCATCTTTCTTAAGGGGTCAACATACATTAGATGTAAATAGTATCTCTGATGTCAGCCATGACTTTGTAGGATGCTCTTGGAACAGCAAAGCTTCTGTCAAAGGCACAGGGATGTGTTCGTCCTTAAATCTGTCATCCAGGGTAATGTTTCTCAGGGCTAAAGCTGAGAGAGTTGGGGTTAGTTGGAGGAGAGAAGGCTCTGGGAAGAGCTTATTGTGACCTTTCTAATGAAGGGGGGTTTATAAGAAAGATGGAAAAAAAAATTATCAGGGTCTGTAGTGATAGGACAAGGGGCAATGATATTAAATTAAAAGAGAGTAGATTTAGATTGGATATAAGGAAGAAATTCTTTACTGTGAGGGTGGTGAGGCACTGAAATAGGTTGCCCAGAGAAACTGTGGATGAGCCATCACTGGAGTGTTCAAGGTTGGGTTGGATGGGGCTTTGGTCTAGTGAAAAATATCTGTATGTATGGCAGGAGGGTGGACAAGGCAATCTTCAAGGTCCCCTTCAGCTCAAACCTTTCTACAATTTGATTATTTACCAAGAGGTAAATAATGTGTTGTTTGCAAAATAGGAGCTTCAGCAGATGACCCTATATGACCAAGTGACATTCGTCTCCGTACTGAGGAAGAACTCGAGGGACCACCTCAAGCCTCATCAAAGTGATATTCTGAGGATACCAATAAAGTTTTGGGATTGATGCACACAAGCAAGTTACTCCATAGGATCTGCTTCTGTTGCTAAGAAAAGTCAATGATTTCTCATTCACTAACTGTTACGTCTAATTGTTAAGTGAATTTGGCCTTTAATAAATTACGTATATAGCTAGCTGTGTACACAGACAATAGCTGTTGCAGTAACAAAATCATTTGTTTCTTTATTCTATACTCTTACTACTTCATTTCTTATCCTTGTTACGTGCTTCTTGCAACAACATGTGCAAAATATATTTACTGCCTTATTTAGTGAACCACATCTTGCACATCTGTAGATGCTTTCATCTAGAGCCTCCCAGTACATGGCGGATCTGAAATAACTCTGACTCGCAAGAGCTGGTGGGCTACCGAAAATGATCAGGAACCTGCTGCGGAGAAGCAAAGGCTGGAAGCCAGCATATGTTTAGCAGAATCCCCAAAGCTTCTTGGCACATGGTATAAAAGGGCATGGCTTTTATCTGACTTTATAAGTGGATCCAGGGAAGTGGGACAGAATTGATGCTATCCAGGAGAAGAGAGTCAGCACCACATTTTTTTATATTTTTGGGGGAGTGGAAATCATTGCAAATTGTGGTCTAAAAGGGGGGAAATGCCCAATGCTGAAGCCAAACATCTCCTCCGAGGGGCTTTGCTCAGCACAAGCCCATCCTTGGCACTCACCCCTGGCACTTCAGGGTGCCTTCCCTGTGCAGGGGAAGCAGTGTGACTAACATCCTCCAGGACTTGTGACATCCTTCCCCGGGGGAGCCGCATGCCCCGTGCATTGTCTCGGCACAGAAGGTCACTGTTTGTGTCATCACAGCCACACGTGCAGCCCTGCAGGTTAATGTCAGTGCTGAGGATGCTCCCCGGGCACTGTGGGGAGAAGACAGGAGGTTTGCAATAGTCCCCAGTGCCCCTAGGGAGTCCCCGATGGGGTGGGGTGGCCCAGGGGAGGTCAGGTCTTGGCTGGGGAAGCTATACTCATTTTACTCTTCAGGCATCGAGTCTGGAGCTGGCAAAACACTTTCAGAGGTTGGTACTCCTGCAAACTAGTATTTGGAGCCAGTGGATGCCCTCCCAGTTATCAGGGCACTTCTTCTAAGCAGGAGAAGACAACATGGGCAATGCTCAGGTCTCCCACCCATTTACATGAGAGCGATGTTTCTGAAGAATAATGACCAAGGAAAATAAATCAGGATCTGTCCAACTGCCCTTTTTTAGAAGGCATTTGTGTTATTCCCCATTCAAGCGTGAAATTGAATTTATCGTTTCCCCCAAGGGTACATTGCAGCCATCCCACAGAGAGACCCTGGAGCTCTTGGGACACCAAACATGCTGTGCTCAACCTACTCCGAAGTACCCTCTTCCTACACACCCCATCCTGACTTTCTGGCTTGGATAGCTGGGGTGATGGGTTTGTGCTTTCATGGGGGTGTGCAGTTTGCTGGCTGGGACTACGACCCAAAAGAGACCTGTCTTGCTTCTGTGTCCCTGCGGGTGTGCATCCCAGCTCAGTCCTCACAATTCACCCCAGCCCCGGGGTACGTGGGGGTCTGTGCTGCTCAAAGCTCATGTTCCCATCTGTGGGACAGGCACGGCGAACTTCAGAGGCAGCACATGTCGCCCAAGTCTGTGCAGAGGGGATTTTTGTGGTATTCACAGACCGTTTCATGTGTCAATGTGAGAGGAGCGTAATTACCAGCTGAGAAACTGCAGGAAATAAGCCAAGGTTGAGCGAACGAAATGGAAAATAAAGAGAAGTGCAGAGGACACACACATTTTAAAACTATTACGGAGGTATGCATTCACGTGCTCGTGGGAGCCTGGGAATATATAAGAGCTCATGACTGCGAAGGAATGAATTCAAGGACCGGTCTATGGGGAGTATTTTTTTTTCCTGTGACTTCAAACTTCTCTCCGAGCTCGCAGAGTTTTAGTCAGCTGGCATGCAACAGAGGTACGACTTCCCCAAGGAAACTCTTCCTCGGCTCACACTGGAAAGGCTGCTGGGAGAGTCCGGGAGGCAGAAGGCTGCAGGCAGAGGCGAAACCACCTCCTCCTCCTCCTCCTCCTCTTCCTCCTCCTCCTCCAGCCACAGAGCAGGTACGTGGAGCAGCGCGTGAAGCCAGCTGGAAAGTTGAGCCGGGTGCCTTTCGGCTGCGGGAGAGACGCGGGCTTCGGTGGCTTAGGGCAGCAGACTTTAAAAATATAGCAGATGAGGAAGGTACTGTATAAATAAAATGGGCTGTGTTTATGAATAGGCTGAGGAACTGGCTAAACACACTGTGTAAATGGCTCTATCCACACAGCTGTATATTTAATCCATTGGGGACTTGCACTGCAGAGAGTTAGACCCTTTAAGTTAAGGAGGCACTGCTTAAGTTTATAACAATACAGTTGTCATACTCCTGCTTTGTTTTTATTCTCTGTGTTAGCAGCGACAGAAGACGGGGAGATTTTTTTTTTTTCTTTCTTCATAGGACTTTAGTCTATTTATGGTGTTACTGCATTGTAGCGCTCTGAACCAGGAATGCTGCAGAGATCAGCATCGTGCGCTGATTAAATGCCACTCACCCAGCTCTCCGACACTGCGTCCTATAACAGCCTTGGGCAAATCACACCATCCCGGGGTGACATGAAATGCTGCTTAGCTCGTCTGCTCCTCTTCCTATCGGTGCTGTCATTGGGCTCTCCCTGTTGGAGCACGAGGTGCAGGATGGCAGGGCTGTTTTTCTGCTCTGAAGTTCCCGACAGCTTGAATGTCACCTTGGGTGAATGGGGACTTACTGAGAGTAGCTGCTTTGTTGCATCTGGGCTGTTATTACGAGGAATTGATGGTTAGACAATGTTTGGAAATGAAAAAGTTCTAGAAAATCCTGGTTTATATAAAAGTCATAGAAAATATTCTGAAGACAAACTCAGTTGTATTTTTGATTAAAGTACACATATGTTTCCTGTAAATAGAAGCCAATGTTTTGGCTTTCCACAACAGTGGAAATTTTATTTATTTATTTATTTATTACTAATATGTAGTCTTTTCAGATTTAAAACCGTCTTGTTATTCTAAAATGCTGAAATTCTTTGGTTTTAATAACAAAAAGAAATATCATTCATCTCTCTTTAAAGCAGATAGTTACAGCTCAGTGACTAGATCAGTGCTTGGCCGTTTATTAATACAATGATGAATGAATTCACAGGGGGGTATCAGTACCATACAAGTCAAATATATCAGAAATAATTTTCCTCACTTTATTTTATCTCCTGTTGGACCCTATAAATTCGGTATGTCTTTTTCTCGAAGACTGACTCCACTGTCAGTAAAAGAAAAATTGCTGAATTAAAAACTGATTTCTCTCTCTCTTTGCTGTGCTTAGATTAAGGCTTGTGAGAAAAAGTTATGTTTGGGTTCCTGGATTTCAGTTTCTCCAGGAATTTTGTTCCCCAGGGAAAGAATTTCACATTTGAATACTTTCACCTTCAAGTGCCGGTTCGTTTCACTTTTTGTAGATGGAAGTGTTTGCATTTTTCCACCTTCTGCTGTCCCTTTGCCCAACCCCTCTCTTCCAAGAATCTCTGGACTGAAGGGTTTCATGCAATTCTCATTCACTTTCATTTAGTCTCCTGGAGAGAGAAATAAAACTGAAGATGAATGAAGAGGGGGAACTGGTTAAACCCCGTGTGAATTTGCTGTCTGATTGAAGGTTGATGTTCCTCTGAAAATTTTTGGTGGGCAAATGCTGTTGGCTGCCTGACCTGATCAAGGCACACACAGAGAGAGGAAAGTGTGGGAGAGAACAAGGGCAGGCAGCAGCTTCAAAAGCGAGGGGAAAAGGCATGATTTAAGTCTTGCAGGTGATGAAGGAGACTTGATTTGTGGACTTGACTCTGGGGAGACAGGAGGTTGAATGCAGATGGCACCAGCAAGCTGAAGCAGGAGACACTTCTCCTGGAGATGTTGTAGGGTCTCAGGAACTGGAGCTGTGCCTTCTTCTCAAAGGCTGTGGCTGAGGTTGGCATGGGCTATTTATTTTTTAATAGGGGTAATATTTATGTTGCCCCCAGCTCCCAAGTGGGATGAATCACCAGGGAGCTATTCCAGCCGAAGGGAGCAAGATTTGTCCGACTCCTGCCCTTGCAGTTCAGACCCACTTTCTAAGGCGGGAGTTTGTTTTGTTTACTTCTCTGGAGAGTTTGATTCATGCAGCTTGACACAGGACTCAACCCAAAAGCAGTGCCTTAGAAAGCAGCAGCGTTATGGATGGACAGACTCCAAAGGGTCTGAGAGTTCAAGACACATAATCGTCAAGACATATTCTTGTTTATCTGAAACCCTTGGGAACCTGCAACAAATTATGGACGGGCTCATGAGAGCCAAAAGACTGGGATTTGCTTTTCCTTCCCACTCCGGGCAATGCTGGGAAGAGGCTTTGGAGGAGAGGAGTGGGCCAAAGAGGCCCCCGTCAGATCTCCATGTTGGAGCCCTAATCCCCGAGCCACATAGCCAGCTTTGGCTGATGTTGGGTCAAATCCAGTTGACGTCTGGAAGCTGAGCAGGCAGCAATTTGTGAGGAGAACATAAGGAAATAAGGAATGGCCCAGTTTCACAGTCACAGGTGCAAAGCCTTGGGCACCAGTGGGATGGGACAGCGCTTATAATCTTGTGCAGGAGGGCAAAAGAGCTTGATTTTCCAATCTGTTCAATGGAGATGACCCAATCCATCTGATACAGATGACTATTGTTCTGCAGACATGACTACCAAGCACATATAGAAAATGGGAAGTCAACCAAAGACTTCAGGTTCTGAAACTATTTGTTTTTGGATCTCCTTTAGGAAAGGTGGCAGAGAGAATAAGGACACAGCAGATAATTTACAGAGTGGCTGGTGTGCCTCTAAGGCTGTGGTTTTAATGAAGCAAAGCCCTGGGCAACAGAATCAGTGCATGCCCTTCCCTCCTGCTTTGGCATTTGTTTCTGTCCAGGCTGATCTTCACAGTTCGGATGGCACAGCTGCTTGGCCACTCAGTAAATCAGTCCAAGGAACAGAGCCAGCTTTTTAAAAAAGCACCACAAAACCCAAAAAATCTTCTATTTTCCAAGCTTCGCAAAGTGATCTGAATATCCAGGTGTAGGAGAATGGGATACTGCAGCCATCCAGGACACTCTCTGTTGCTGGCTTATTTGTATTCCATCTCCAAATCCCAATTGAATCGAAATAGGCTCTTTCCAAAAGTAAAGAAAGGGATTATTTTTTCTTGAAGGCCTCAAATATTTGAGGTTTTTCCTTGTAAAAGTGGTTGAATGCTGCTGAGGAGGCAAGGGGTGCCCAGGGGTGCCCAGGGCCAGGCCCAGAGGCCCCGGGCCCAGCCTGGAGCCCAGGAGGTGCCCTCTGCCCCTCAGGAAGCACTGCTGGGCTGGGCGGGTGCTGGAGCCCTGGCACAGGCTGCCCAGAGAGGGGCTGGGGGCTCTTCCTTGGGGATCTCCAGCAGCCGCCTGGACGTGGGGCTGGGCCCCCTGCTCGGGGTGGCCCTGCTGGAGCGGGGCTGGCACCACAGGGACCCGCAGCTGCCCGACACCACCAGCCATTCCAGGATCCTGTGACAAGGGAATGTGATCAAAAGTGGTCCATGGAAAGCCCAGCCAAGAGGAACCTGCCCAGGATGGTGACAACCTCACTGGCAAAAAGTTCTGCTTAGAGCTAAACCTGAATTTTTCTATCCATTGCACCCAATCATGCCCTTTCCCACCCACACACTCACCACCACCTCTTCATAGCCTTTACACCTCTCCATGCAAAGCAAAGAAGATGATAAGAACCCAGCTCTGGTGTATTATTTCAGCCACAGGAAAAGTGCATTGCAACAGTTCAGGCTCCTGCACTTGGGAGGCAGGAATGGGGAAATCTCTGTTAAAGCAGGTTTTCTAGAAGCAGGTCTTAATTAGGCAAAGTGTGGAAACCAGCAATTAGACAGCTGCTCCAGCCCTAGAGGGCAGCACAAAATAATAAATAAAAAAGCAGAGCTCACAGGCAATCTGAAATCATCTTCTGCACGACAAAAGCGTCCTTTTTACAATGGGAATTTTTACAAGCACGACTGAACACTGTGTACTTACTGCCAGAAATTTGGAGATGTCCAGATGCTTGGACCTGTCTGCCTTTATCAAACTCCCTAATTCCTGCCTTGTGCCAGGGGAACCCCTGAAAAGCCTTTAAGTCAGGTGTGTTTTAGCTGGCTTTGAACCCCTGCCCTGCCATCAGACCATAGCACACCGAGCAGTGGGGCTGTCACTAAGAGAAGGAGATACGTCTTCCAGGACAGGTTTCAAGATGACAGGCTTCACATTTAACAGCCGTGATTTTTAAACCTTTAATCCACAAGCTCTTGTTTCCCTAAAGATGCAGAACATGGTTTAGGTGCAGGGGTAGGAGGCTGCAACCCCTCAGGAATGCAACTCGCAGACACAAAACCCTAAAGTAAACACGCCGCCCGCACCGCGCACGCAGCTAAGCAATGGCATCGGCAATGATAAGTCACTTATTCCCCGGGGCCTGATCCCGACAGCTTCTCTGGCAAAAATCCCCCCGTTTCTCAATGCCTGCGAGGACCTCAGGATGCCGCACAGTAGCTGACTGCTCCGAGTGCACAGCGGTGGCTAGGACCCAGCAAGAGCCCGGAGAGGAGTCCGGAGGAAGACGAGCAACTTAATTTAAAGCAGACACTGTCCCAAACAAGGTTATTTCCCTGAAAATGCCTTCGGTCTGAAGTTACGAGTAAACCTCTTGGTGTCCTGAATGGGTGAACATGAACCTGAAGAATAATTACCTTGGTACCAGGACTGAATTGCTGTTGGAGGGCTGGCTATGCTTTTTAAAGACATGACAAGCAGCATATGGGGATACGAGAAAACCTTTAAACAAGGTAAATGTGGGATATTCACTCTTTTTAACCCTGAGGGCTCTAACATGGCAGCAAAGTGTCTTGTGTAAAAAAGCATCGGACGGCAGGGAGTTCGGTTTGTGTTTCATGTCTTCTCTCATATTTATCTCATATTTCTCCTCTTTGGCACAGGAGAACATTGCTGTTAATTGCCTAAGCAGTAACAAAAAATATCTTTCAGGGAGATTTAGAAGGTGCTGCTGTTGTTAGCTATAAACAGGCTTAGTGTTGTAAAAGAGACGGAGGCATATGTTGCTCTGCAGTGGGAACTGGACAAACTGTGATTAAATCCTAGCTCTTCCCTGCTATGTAATGATGTATCAAGTAATGATCTTAAAAGTAATGTATTTTGGGCGCAAATCACTGCCTTTGCTCTCCCATCTGTTAAATGGGCGTGCTGGACCTTTAACTCTGCACCGGGTGAGGGTGGTGAATAGCTGAGACCTGCAAAGAGAGCAGAGCCAAGGGGGACACAGCTCTGTGTCATGCTGTGTGGGCTGAGGAGGGTCTAAAGGAGAAAACCTGGGTAAGAAAAGGGCTCCTCAGCTGGACAGACAAACACTGAAAACCATGTTGGGAAGGGAATCTCCGTGAGCATGGCTGTGGTGCTGTACCACGAGGAGCAGCTTAACCTCCTCTGACTCGGTCCATGTGGTTTCATATTTGGAGGAAGACAGCACCAAGTCCTAGAGCTTGGGGGCTCCAGGGTGACAGCCACCTTAGGAACACCTTGAAGGACAGCATCCTCACTTGCTACAGCTCTGTCTCACATAGCAAGACTTTAAATCATGTTCTTGTGTTCAAATGCATCCATTTGCCATTTGCTTTTTAAATTTATAGCTTAGGAAGTTTCAAAACATGTTAAGACCCTGGGTTGTGTCGGGGTCATCATTTAGGATGAAAAGGGATGACTTTTAGCAGTATGACAAGAAGAGTGCAGACTGCATGGGACACATGCTGTCCAGCAGGGTGGTGCCCTGTTGTGGGTAATATCCATGGAGATTTCATCAGCTTAATTCATCAGACCTAAACAGAAATAATTTCCATTTGAAGGCTCTGAGTAAAGTCTGGTAATATGCACATCATTGGTATGACTGTCTTTTCTCAGTTTCAGCAAACCAGTACCCAAACAACAAACATAATTTTCTCCCCTAACCCCCAGGCTACTCCCCTTGCACAAAGTCCCCAGGCACCCAACCTCAGAAACCTGGGCAATGAGAAAGAGAGGGGGAATGTCAGAGAAATTATAGATGTTGGTATCATCAATTCCTTATTCCATTGGGTGATTTTGGAGTATTTTGCAAACAGTAATTTAAAAGGTTGAGAATGAGCATCTTTGGTCTTGTTTTAGAGGTGAAGAACAGGGTTCTGATCCTACTGCAGAACCCCAAAGACAAACTCCAAGCTCTTTCACCTTGGGCTCCCAGGTCATTATCTGTCACTGGTCGTCTCTCTAAACTGGAAGGAATATACAATCTGAAAATAAAGCATAAATTAAGGGTCTAGACTTCTCCAGTTTCTCTCTTCCTAGTACACACCTCTTTTCTCTGGCGGGGAGGAGGAGGGATGTGCATTGCTTCACTCAGAAGTTTGTAGAAACATGCCCAACTATGACACGGTGCTGTAACCTCAGGGGAAAGCAGCAGAGGGTGTGAGCATCCTGCTCATCAGGTCTTGGTGAGCATCTCCTGGGCTGAACTGGATGTCCTGGGGTGGCAGAGGCTGACCTGGTGGAACCCCCAGGAGACTTTATCTCGTAGAGAACCTGTTGGCGTTCCTGTCCAGCAACTGCCAGTGCCAGCGATCAGCTGCATCCCTCAAACAGTGACTAAGGGAGGGATCTCCACCAGCTGGGAGTGATCCCATCTCCTTCCAGCCTCATGGTGCTCTGTGGGTGGAAACCACTGAGTAATGGTACGTGGACGCCGTCTTTTGGTGCATGGGAGAATGAAATTGGCAAAACACTTGGGCCTTGCTGGATGCAGGTTTGCTCCTAGAAAGGTTTAAGAGCAGGGCTAGAGAAGCACTGCTGCATGGTTTCCAGCTGGGAGCTGGTGCGTGTGTCACTGGCTCAGGACATGGGCAGGACCAGCTTCGATCTGCCTGCAAGAGGTTGTACAAATACAGAAAAATTTGGCATTTTTGCAACAAATGGTGAGAGAAAGAGGTGATACCTGGAGCTCACATCAGTGGTGAATACAACGTTGATAAAATCTATTCATTTTAAATGAAATACAGCCTATAATTTCTCAATTTGCAAAGCAGAACTGCAACCACTTTGCCAGGGTCTGGGAGTCTGAATTCCTGCCAGATTTCTTTGGTTTGTCTTTGCCATCTCCAGCTGCACAGAGCTGTGCTTTGCATAACCTAAGCATTATGTTGCTAATTCTTTTCTCTCTGGAAGCATCATATATTAAAAGGTAAATGACTCTTCAAGATTCTTGGGGCTGAACCTTAGTGGCTCATACTACTTGTTTGTAGCCTGAGACATACAGGTCTCCATCTCTTCCTGAAAAACTCTTTAATTTCTGAATTAGCTGGTGTGATGCTGAAGTCTCATGTTTGAACTCAGAGATTTCATTAGGGACCATTGACATCTCAGGCCAGACCTCTCAGAACTCATTAGTGTCCTTCTAGAAACATGCTGTCAGGAATGCTTTCCCTTGGCCTTGTTTCCTTTTTTCTCCCATTGCCCACTTTATTCCTTTTACTGTTATTTCTATGCTCTTTTCTGGAGTGCGTTCCAAGCAGTTAAACTCCGATGAATCCTTTGTTTCATGCAAATTTTGTGTCAGTCGTTCTTTAAGGCATCGGCTTTCAAATGTATATAAAAGCCTGCCCATACCTGGGACGTGTAAAATGGAAGACTAACATTTGGACAAAAAGGTCTCACTCCATTATTTATTTAAACTGTTTATATTAACAACAAATCTGGATGCACGGTGACTTGTGAGTGTGTAAAAGCTCTCTGACAGTACTGGGATAAGAGGAGTGGAAACTGTCGTGGATGGAAATGGAAACTGTTCCCAAATCTTGTTTCTGATTGGCACCCCTTCACTTCCATCACGCCTTGGCACCCAAAACTCCAGCCCAATTAAAAGCACCTGAGCTGCCTCTCTGGGGAGAGACAGGTGTCTCTAGGAGGCCACTTGGTCTTTCTCCATGTAATCAGTCACTCTGCCCAGCTTGGGCATCTGTATTTCTGTGGGTGACCTGGGTATCATCAAGCTGAAATCACATCAGGGCAATCCTATAAGATTCCTTGGATCTTCCTTTCATGTCCTTGTGTAGATCTCTCTTTTTCCCACTTGGCTCAAAGAGACGCAAATGTACATTTGAGGGTCGTGCAAGCTGTAGGCTCAAAGATGGGTTATTTTATTGTGCTGCATGAGTGCCTCCCTGTGTTGGGTGATGTTCTGGTGCCAGCTTTCACATGCATGCACGAGATGACTGTGGGGTCGCGTCTGACACCTAACAGAATTACTTTTCCCTGCAGAACCATGAAACTGTACATCGTCTTCCTCCTGGCAGTGGTGAACAGAGGGATCTCTAACTATCGGCCTGCAGAGGGGATGCCCTGTGAAACGGTAAGGATGCCTCCCTGCCCGGCACCATGAGGTCCTGGTGAGGTTGGGACCCCGTAGTCAGAGGCACTGAACAAATAATGATGGTTTCTGTGAAGGGTCCTCCCTCAAAGACCAGCTGGCAGAGGTGGGCTTTGCTGGGTTAATGGATGCTCTGCAGGCTGTTCTTGTTCTTGTTCCCTTCCTCACTGTGGCGACAGCACATAAAGAGGAAAAAAGGGAAGGGTCATTGTCTCTATTTTGTTCTATGGAGGAGCTGGTTGAAAGAAATGTGACCTGATTTCCCCAAGGCTGAACAGGGATCCTATGACTGAGACAGAGAAGGAACTTAGACCTCAGATCTACTCCTTTATACCAGGCCTAAGTTCTTTGTACTTTAAACAAAGCTTCTTCTGAGAAACACATCTATAGCAGCTTTTGTAATAATGGTGAGTCTGACCTCTGCCTTGACACAGCATTGCTGCCAGGGGTGTTGCACCTGACTTCTGCTGGAGCTAAAAATGTGACAAAGCCTCTGGCTCCTGTACAAAATTTGCTCCTTGAATTTTTGCAAGCACCTGGTACAATATTATAAATGTTATTCATAGCTGAACTTGCTCCTTTCCCTATTCAAGTGCTGACAGTAACAGGCCATTTAAAAATACTTATCTTCCTTCTTCCCTTTTCTTTTTTTTTCTTTCTTTTTTTTTTTTTAATGTTGACGCTGTTTAGTACAAATCCTTGAGAATTTCCAAAATAGGGAAAAAAAAATAATTTGCGAGCTGTACACATCTCCCTTATGGGACTCATTCCATTCCTGCCCACCCTGCTGTATTGCTGCACTTCCTGAATTCCAGAGAAATTAAGACCTAGTATATATAAAAAGATCTTGGGAAGGTGACTGGATAGCTCAATTCATTGGCTGTCAAGGGGAGACTGATGAAACCACTGTAAACATGACAACTTGGGTCCCATGTATCATAGTCACATGAATGCCGGGCGAGACATGCAATAATCCGAGCAGATTTCACCCCGTCCCATTTCTTGATGGGTCACAGATCAGGCTGATTGCTGAGAAGTAAACACATGCTTGTTTCCACCACTCCACTGTAAACTGCTTCCAGCAGGCCCATTGCGCAGGCCAAAAACCCCAGGCTGTACGCAACTAGGCTGGGATAAATTCAGCCCCAACTGAAAACACGCTGCAGCTGGGGGCTGGGATGCTCATCTGGTATAAATTAACAGCTCAGCATTGCTAAAGTCAGTGGGGTTTTGCTAGTCCTCATTCGCTGAGCGTTTGGTCCAATGGAAGGAGCAGGGTGTAAATCCAAACACATTTCCACGCAGCTTAAAGAAGCTGCTGGGTTAGTTGATGGGTCCACTGGGACTCCTACTTAGTTCACAGGATGATTTTTCATCACAGCCTTGCTGTTTTACACGTTACTTTCCCTCTGGTGTCACCTTTAAAATAACAAAGGCTCAGAAATGGAAACTTTCATCCCAGGTCTGCTGGAAGCGGCACGGGTGAGAAACCTGTACCCTTTGTTGCTGGTGTCCTTGTTGGTGAACTAGTCTTGTAGAAGAGGTTTTAGGGGGTAAAATATCCCTACTGGGCTCTGACACCAAAGTGAGCTGCACCAATTAAACAAGTCGTTACCTATTTACTGAGCCAGGGCAACTGCTGGCCAACTGTTTGCAAGACAAGAAGGCACATGCAAGGGAAAGGTTTTCAGAAAATTGTACAACACCTTGTGTCAAGGTCGTGCAAGAACATATGCATAATGCTTATCCTGGGTCAGTCCATACGAGATACCTGGGGAAATTGCTCAGACTTTATTGCACAGCCAAGCCTCCACCTGGTCAGCTCTTCTAGTGAACGGACACGGACACCTTGCAAGTGCAAGCTCACCCCTAGTATCTCCAGCCCAAATCCTTTGGTTCATAAAACTGCTGATATGGGAGAAGAAGGGCTTGAATCCAGCTGCTTTGTTTGCAGAGCTGTTAGTAAGGTGGGTGACAACTTCCACCCAGTGTTGAGCTGGGAAGAACTGGAGGTAGAATTCAGATGATGCTCAGCTTTTGAGTTGTTGAGTCATATTTCCACCAGCACCTGAATGGAGCCAGACGCGGTATGAACCAAATGCTCCTGCCAATGGTCTTTAATCAAACCGGTGACAGCACTGACTGAGCTGATGAGGTGGGAACATGAGACCAGCAAAAACTTCGTTTCCAGCCTCAGGCTGCCAGCCCATTGAGCTGTGGGGGGAGAAGCAGAGATGCATACACAAACAAATGCTGTTTGCTCAGTCCCACTGAGAAGTGCTTCATCTTCCCCTCCTGGTGCTGATGAGAACGAAATTCATGCAGTTTGAGCCTGGAGGGAGAAAAGATGGTGCAGAACAGACTCGATAAGAAATTCAGCGATTATCAAAACAGTCAGTGAAAAGGAATGAAAGTTATAAAAAAAACAGGAGGGGAAATGTTGTGGGAACAAATGGCAGACAGTGGGAGGTATGGATTTTATCAGACCCTTTTATCGCTGGGAGGGTTTGGTGCATGCAGACTGAAGGCCCAATCCTGCAAGATACGTGGTGGATTGGGACTGACCTCTCTTTCATGAACTTCAGTAGAAATGGGCCAACTGCTGCTGATAGGTGTTGGACCAGGCTTCTGCTATGGTGCAGGGTGCTCAGAGGGAGCAGAGGGTGCTCAGTGCGTGTTGAGATCTGGCTCGAGGTGTGGGAAGAGACCTGGCATCTGCCTTGGGATGCAGAGGGTGCTTCTTTTTCACTCTGGATGTGTGCATCTTTTTGGCTTCTCCCTCTTCCACAAATGGAACAAAAAGACAAGTCCTTATCCATTCTATGGGACTCTGGGCTTAGCCCAGCTCTGTATGTGTTTTAGCTCAAAATGAGCAGTTTGACACTGGTTTTGCAGGCAAGAAATAATGGCTGGAAGAAGTCAGAATATTCCCTTCTCTCTTTTTCTAATTTGGTTATTTTTGGGAGATCTGAAAGAGATGGTTAGAAAAAAAAAAAAAAAAAGAAAAAAAAAGAGTGGGTTCAACTTTTAATAAGCCATTTATTTCAGCTCTTTGAGAAACTGTGGAGCAGATTGGGTATATCTAGAGTTTAGATGAGCACTAATATTTTTCTGTCACATTTTTATTTGCTTTCAAAAGCTCACATGATGCAAAAGAGAGTTACAAAATGCTATCACCCCACTTCTCACAAACAGACCTGCCACTTCATTCACCTAGAAGTTCATATGAAGCAGATGGTTTATAATATATATATTTTATTTTAATGTTTCTGCAATGTCTGAAAAGCTAATATGAAGCTTTGCGTCATGGAATCCGGATTCTGCTTCTTTGCAAAAGTTAAGATTCAGCCAATTTTTTTCTCCCTTTTCTTTCTGATCTTTCTGCAAACAGTACATGACCCGGTCACCCATATACATTCATAACAAGAGTTTCCCTTCAGTAAATTAAATGCTGCCTAAGCCTTTCATGTTCCACGTCTTCCTGCTGCTGTAAGTTCTTCCTAACAACAAAATACAGCTTGACATTTATGCAAGGATGATTATCTTGATGTTTCCAGTGTCACTTATGAACACACACTCCAAATTTTGCTTTGGACACAGATTCAGTCCAAGCTGCAATTAAACAGACATGCATCGAGGAGACAAATTTGATAAATAGATGAGTTTTTCTTCACCCTAGTGCTGAGAAGTGAACAGAAAAAGTGTGACCCTCACTGCACATCACAGCCTTTTTCCCTTCAAAAGATGGCTTTACATGATATATCTTCCCTGTTGCATTGTGAGTGTCGTGTATGGAAAGTGTATGGGGATGGAGCATATAGTTGGAGCATAAAGCGTGTGTGAGAAGATAGGAAATGTTGCCTTGGGAAAAGAATAAATATAGATGGTAAAAGCAGGAAGAGTTTAGAGGTTTGCATCAGAAGTGTTTGAGTAGTTGAACGACGCATTTGGTTGAGGATGCATTGCTTACCTCTGCCATGGCTAAAGGAAGGCACCATCAAATATCTGAGAGGTGTGACTAATGAGGAGAGATCCCATGGTTTGTTGTATAGGATCCTTATCTTTCCAGGTCCCTGCTTCGGGAACTACACTGCCGGCAGAGAGGAGCCCTTCAAAGCACTTGTTAGTATTGCAAGTAGAGTTTGCAGAATCTAATTGAGTGATTTAGGATGAAGCTGAGAAAAGCAAATATCAGGAAAAAGAGTGTTTGATTGCAATGGAAAGAGGGGAAACACCTTCACCTGGGACTATTAAAATAAGCTTGGGAGAAAGGTATAAAAAGGAGAATGTATAGTAGGTATCACATGCAGTTAGCAGATACAACTCTACTGGTCTTTAAAATGAAATGAGTGCTAGCTGTTTTAGCTGTAAAGAAGCATTAGGAGGGCTGTGCTTGCTGTGTGAATGCTAAAAAAAAAATAATAATATGATCAGTGTTTCAGGAGAAGGATCTTATTGACTGTTGAATGTTATTTTCTTTACATTTAATGCAAATATATCTTTCCTTTGTCAGGTGACAACCTCTTTTCTCTCTTCCTTTTTCTGGCAGACAAACTTGCAGGCATTTTGCCACAACAAAGACCTTCGCCAAATCCCTCATGAGTTCCACCCTAACGTAAACAAAATAGATCTGTCTGGAAATCTGATACAAAGGATCCCCGAAATGCCATTACCCTTCTATACTTCTCTCCAGTGCCTGGATTTAAGCTCTAACCAGATAAGCTTCATCGCGCCTGGAGTCTTTGCACACATGACAAGTTTGCTGGAAATAAATTTAGCTAACAACCACTTATACGAGCTCGCTCAGAATGGGACAGAGGGGATCGGACTTTTACCCAAGGTGGAAATACTGGACTTGTCTCACAACAGCCTCTACAATGGGATGGCCGAGTATTTCATAAAGCAAGCTCCAGCACTGCGGTATCTTTCCCTGGCAGACAACAGTATTATAATGATATCACACAAGATGTTTCAGGGTTCTCCTGGTCTTGTGGAGATAGACCTTCAGAGCAATATCATCATGGAAATAGAGGAAGGTGCTTTTGAGACTCTAGTGAATCTTTCCAAACTCAATCTCTCCATGAATTCAATTACTTGCATCTCTGATTTCAACCTCAGGCAGCTGGAGATACTCGACCTTAGCAGAAATAGCATCGAGTCCTTCTACACCACAGAGTCAGACGATGAGTATAGCTTAAGAATTTTGGATCTGAGTGAAAACAAACTGCTTCGCTTCCCTGTCTTCCCCCTGGTGAACAAGCTGGTAACTCTGAATTTATCAAAGAATTTAATTCAGCTCAGTGCTGAATCCTCTCATAATAAAATGGACTATATGGAGAATGACTGGCTAGATGCCTCTTTTCTTCTTCTTGATCAGAAGCAAAGTAGAAACAAAAGTTCTCTTAATTTATCACAACTTGTGTATTTAGACTTAAGCTATAATGAAATCAAATCAATTCCAAATGAATTCTTTGAATCAATGTTGTCCCTTCACACCCTTAATCTCAGTAAAAACTGTCTTCAGGCTTTTGCAGTAACTTATGACAGTACATTGATCTCCCTAACCGTCCTTGACTTGAGCTACAACTCTTTGCAGAACCTTCTCCTGGACGCTGGCACGCTGTCGAATTTGAGGGAGCTTTACATTCAAAACAACCATCTTCAGACCTTGCAATTTGATATCTTTTCAAGTCTTCCTAGCCTCAGACTGCTTAATCTACAGAGCAACAATATCAGTCTTTGCAGCATGTACTCAGGATTAGCTAAGCAAAGACTTGCTGGGGAGGAAAGTGGTTGTGTGTCATTCGTTGATTCTCCTGCTCTTCAGTACTTGTACCTCGCTGACAACATGCTGAGCATCCTGCCAGCGTACACTTTCTACAAGACTTCTCTGATTGCTTTGGATATCTCCATGAACCCGGGCCTGAAAATTGAAGTTAAAGCACTATCAGGACTGGAGCGGTCTCTTGAATTCTTGCATTTACATGGCAATAGCCTGATAGAATTAAATATTGACTTGCCTTGTTTCAGTCACCTGAAACATTTAAACCTCTCTGAAAATCAGCTGAATTGGCTGCCTAGGTGGGGTAGCGACTCTCCACTGGAAGTTCTGGACCTACGGAACAATAGGTTTAGTTCATTACAGAACAGCAATATTTTAGCATTAGAGAATTCTCTTAAAAACTTGTATCTCACTGGTAACCCACTCAACTGCTGTGGAAATATCTGGCTCTCATCGATGATCCAGAACAAAAACGTCCACATCCCCAATGCAGAGCACTTAACGTGCCAGCACACTCAGAACTTTGGGTACCAGGAAGAAATGCACATTGGGAACATTAGACCAGAAGACTGTGAAAAAGAGGATCTAAAGAAAATCAACTTCCTTATTATATTAACGTTTGTGCTGGTTTTATCCGTGATCATCATTGGAGTGGGTTCATTTTTTTGCTTCCGCAGGCAGAACTTCAGCCATCAGTTTAAAGCATAGCATGCAGATTGCCTTGAAAACCGAAGAAATCAGGTGCTACACTGTCGGTGTGTAGAAATGAAGGGTAAAATTCTCGTCTTTGATTTTTAACTGTGGATTTTAAGACAGTTTCAAAGCGCCCCTCACTATACCACTATAGCGTTCTGGGTTGCAGGGAGAAAAAGGAGAATTTGCTATGTTTTGTCCTTGCTTTATTCACAAGCTGATCTGCCTAAAATGTTTATAGAGTCTAGAAGAGACCCCCTGTAAAGCCCTGTTGTTTTGAGGGAGGTGAAATTTAAGATACTTTGCTGATGTCATCTTCATAAAAAGGCTTCATGTAAATTGAGTGATGTAACTGAATCACTTTTTTATGACAGTCGTTGACGACATCAGCTGAGTAGAAAAGTGCTGCACCTCCATGAGATATTTATCCTTGCACTGAGATTTATTTCTTTCCTATCAGGTTAGAAATAACAGCTCCCAAACATTGAACTGAAATCATAAAAACTGGCACCAGGGCAGGATAAAACATGATCTTGCACTGTTTGAAACTGATTGAAAATCTCCTTGGAGTTCCAAAGCAACGAGAATTCAGCTAAGTGAGCAAAACACATTTCGTGTCTGTTGTGCTCATGGCAATAATTTAGAAAAATCATGGTTGACCATGGGAACCACAGACCTTAGTGGTAGCAAACTCTGTGGACATCTCCCTTTGCTTGTAGTATGTTGCTGCAGCCACTGGGGCAAGACACGAGGGGGAAGATGAGATTAATTATACTAGTCTTGGCACTTTACACCCACCAGGGGTGTAACAGAAATCTCAGGTGTGAAGCAGCTGCACTATACGTTACCCAGACCTGCTCACAAGGTCACAGGTCCACAGTTCAACTTAAAGAGGAGAAATTTGCCCCTCACGTGCAATACATATTTAACTGGGTTTAATGTGAAGAAATTCATCTCTGGGGTGAAATCTTTCTAAAAGAAGTCTTAGAGAATGAATTTCAACCAGCTAACATTGGACTGAAATGTTTATATTTCTAAGGAAAACTGTTGGGAATTCACTGCATACAGATGCATTTCAATGCAAAAAGATAACATATCTATTTTTAAAGTTCACAGGAAGTTAGACAGGCAAAACATGTTTTAAAGATACAAGCATGAAGCGATAAATGGAACCGAGTCCTGGGCCATTATTCAGATCAGAGGTCCACTATCTCTCCCTAAAAAAGAGATTATGGTGTAGAGGACTGGTTGCAAGAAAAAGTCTGTAGATCCTCTTTCTGTGATGGGTTTAACACGGATGGCCCATTGAGTTGCTAAAAGCAGGCACTGACATATGTTATGTCCCGTATCTGATAGCAGTTTCACCCTTTTGAAGTGAAGAGACGCTCACCAACAGTGGGAGCCTGACCTACTGACAGCATCCAGTGGCTTTGAAAGGAGCTGTGTCAGGTTTTCTGATAATGCCAGGAACTGTACATTTAGGCACATAAGAGAAATAGAAGTCAAACCCAAACCTGTCCAGGTAAATAACTCAGAGTCAAATTGCTGCTCCACTTCTGTTTCTTCCAGCTAGTGAATGTCAAAATTAACACACTACAAAAAGATGTATAATTCTATTTTTCAAGCAGATATGTAAGAAACTGGCTGGTAGATTTTGTTGTGGGATTTTGTACAATAAAAACACCTTCAGATTTTGTAAAATACACAGGGGTGTGAATATATTAAAGCACCAGCTTGGAATACTCCACAGATGAAAGCGATGTCTTCCAATTTTTTCTATGGTGTTCAGACTCCACCTTAGGTCTATAATGTCTTGTCCCAAAGCAGGGACAGCTGGCATATACTTCGGAGGGCAACCAGTGAACATCAAGGAGATCTACTGAAGAGGTAGGCAAGTGGTGTTGAAACAATTCATTTGCATGACCAGTCAGCAGCACCAGGACCTGGTATAATATTTGAATATGAATCAGAGAATAAAAAACATATGACTCAGAGAATCACAGGCTGGTTGAGGTTGGAAGGGGCTTGTAGAGCTCATCTGGTTCAACCCCCTTGCTCAAGCAGGGCCACTTAGAGTGGGTTGCCCAGGACAATGTTCAGACGATGAAAAGCCAATGGAAGCCAACACTGTGCATTGGATCAAGCTCTGTCTCTTCTAGGAGAAAGTTTGCACAAGCAGCTATCTTGGGGCTTATTTGGAAGCCAGATGCTGAAGTCTGCGAGCTTTTCCTTTGGTATGAAAGCAAGCTTTGCTGTGTGCCCAGACGTGGGCTAATTGAGCCATACACTGAATTCATGCCTTTTGTGTCAAGCACAGAAAGATTATATCTCCTTCTGAGAGCCAGCATTAGCTTGGCTGCCATGACAAGAATTAGTTAATAACCTGACGACAGAGCCAAACCTATTTAATTAACAGTTTTAACACTGCCTTTGTTTGGCTCTACCAAAAGGAAGTGCTTGTTACTACTAAACATCTGGGACTAATTAGACTTCTGTTGACTTCCATGGGAGCAGAAACAGCTTTCTCGAGGAATAAGTCCCAGGAGTAACATGCAGCATGGCTCATTTGGATTTCTCTGTTAGCAGCATAAGCAGCCGAGAAGTGACATGAGCCTGCTCTGGCCAGCTTGGTTATTTTAAACAGGATGAGGAGCATGAGGGAAAGAAAATATGAATAAAGGAATGAGGAGAGGGAAAACAATGAGAAATGAAAAACTTCCATATTCTTCAGAATAGGGGGTGCACTACATTAGCCCCAAATGCTAAAGCCCAAACACCAAAGTACCTGATCCTACATCAAATGTAGCCGTTACTCACACCTTACACATCTTCCCACCACTTAGCCACATCATCCTAATAGATTGGGAGGATACAGGCAGTTTGGGCTTTGATTTTGTAACCTGAGTTTACACCCTCATGCATTGCTCTTTCATAAAGTCCCTGCAACAACATCTGCTAACTCAAAAGAAGTTTATGCTACTCAGCCAAGAAATTTCCTTATGGGATTCTGAGATGTGTAGCACAGCATGTGCAGTACGTGGAATTTATACAGCCAATGCTGTATAAATTTTATATATGTTATTTTTCATGCAGCAAGTAGCTTCCTCTCTGCAGCTGTTTGCATGGGGCGGAATAACAGATCCAACAGCTCTCCTTCAAATAATTCCTATCACAGCTTGCTACACACGAGACGCTAAGTGGTTCCTGTGGTTTGTTCCCAGAAGTGATTCTCTGCAACGGGGTCAGACAGACATATGCACTGGAAGCACTGGAAAACTCCTGGAGAGGGTCCCTGAAAGTTCAGCAAGTTGTGACTCATTTGGTCAGCCATGGAAAGTCAAGTCCCAGTTTCCAAAGGCGTGAGCTCTTCCTGCAAAGCCAAGCCAAAATAATACCCTAGCAGGGTCCAGCGCCTCTGCTTCCAGAGCTCTCCTCAAGGACCCCTATCAGCCCTGAATAAGCCACGTACCATCAAAAACAGTACATCCCTCCTAATATTTCAGGAGACCAGAGCATTTTCTTTCCTATTCCTACCTATTCCCCAATCTATTCAGTACCCTTTTGCTTGCCTGAGGAGAAACAACCCAAAACCACAACCTGAACCCCCTCTATCTCCATAGGAGAGATACAAATATATTTTACCTTGCCTGGTGAAGTATCCTCTGGTCATATCTATTATTTTCTATAAACAACTGCTGATTCTGTGCACACTTGTGCAAAGGCACAGACGCACGCAGGTCAGTATAAGCAATAGATCACTTAAGGATTAACATTGCTTAATCTGAACTAAAACAGCCTGTATTAAATGATTTTCTATAATAGAAGCCAGCTTGCGGTACCGGTGCCTGTATACTCCTGTTTCATGCCTGTCTGAGTGAAGCAATTTGATCAAGACTTTCAAAAGTGATCAGTGATTTCTTTCAGATGCCTACATTTTCAGTCTGCATCTGGCCAGTCCTGAAAGAAGCCTTGTTTTCCAAAAGTCTGGGTCCATCTCCTCTCAAACCAGACCTCTGAAGTATGTCTTATGCATTCCCCTGCAAAATTGAGACCAGACAGGTTCATACATCCTTCTATCACTTGAGGCTTTCCTTGCTAGTGATAGTTGCCCACCATGTCAGAGTAGCAATGAGCATTTGAAGAGCTGAAATGCAGCAAAGCTGCTCATTGACAGCTCCTCTGCCTTGTAGTCTGCTCCCTGTAGGACCACATTAAATACCTCATTACCCACAGAGTAACCATTCACCTATAGTTCTGGCTTCTTTGCGGGGGAAAAAGGAGAATTATCCCTAAGGAATGGAAGAAAAAAAAATGAAGTTGAGGGTGTTCAGCTTTCTGGCAATGCCACAACTATCCATTCAGAGCATGGAGCAGATTTTGGTCTCATGGTCATGGCTTGGTGAGGGAACAAACAGAGTTGGACAAGAAATGGGAGGAAATGGGGATGAGCAGAGAGCCTTTGGAGAGCTCAAGGTAGAAAAATGGGAAAGAGGGAAAATAAAGTCTTGGTGTAATCCTCTCCAAGCCAAAAAGCATCGTGTAGAGCTGAAAATCCTCCAGAGGAATGGGTGGTAAGTGGCACATACCCACCGCTCCCCAGCCCAAGAGGTTAAGCAGATCTGTGAAGTTTCAACCCATCTCCCGTAGCTGGAAAAGTGAGGAGAGAGCCCAGGACGTGGATAATAGAGCAGAAGTAAGGGATGATAAATAAGTGAAAGATGGGAGAGGGACATGGAATAGAAAGAGGTTTTTCGTACAAATCAGATCTCCACAATGATAACCGAGAAGTATAAGAGGAAACTGAAGAGCAACCAAGGGAGAGGGGTGGGAAGAGGCTAGCGTGGAGGACGTCAGGGCTGAGCTATGCGGAACAGAGGGAGACCCGGGTACCTCGGCCAGGAGACATGCTAGCTGCCCACAAATATGTGGTGCATGTAAACAGAGGACATCAGCTCACAAGGGGTGACAAATGGGAGCATAGAGTAACCAGGAAAATGGGCTGAAACTGAAACGGAGGGGAAAAGAGACTGATTAAGCAAAGAGAAGGAAGGCCCATCAAGCTGTGCAACATTTTTTCAAAAGCAAAGGCATTTGGCGGCTGACGCAACATGATATTAAACAGATTTTTGGCAAATATCAGGGAACAGTCCTGCAGAACTGGGAGGGAGGGTTCATTTTTTTCCCAAGCTATTGATCATGGCTGCTCTGTTGTATTGCAAAGCCAGGTTAGTTCCACAGATTTTCTCCTCCTGTCCATTTCTAGCAGTCATTACATCAAAGACATACACTTTCCAGGCTCAAAAAGGGGTATCAAGGGTTGCTTTGATGTCATGTCCGTCTCCAGGAGGGTGAATGAATTTTGCAGACAGCAAAGGTGGCATCAGGAAATGTCCCTTTATGAAGAAAAATTCTGGAAGGTGACACCAGAAGAGATTCCTCCCTAATATTTCCGACTTCCCTGTAAAATGGAGCAGAGAGGAGGGTTCAGGGTCCTGGAGACAAGATCAGAGAATGAGAGAAATCCATTTTCGTGAAAGAAACCCACCAAGGAGAAGAAATTTTGGAACAGGTAACTGAACAGGAGGCATAAGGTAGGGAGAACAGAAGGGGAATGACCACAGCTAAATCAGGTGTTGGAAGGTTAACAAGGAAGGTTAGGATGAAATCATGAATCAGAAGTAGAGAGTGCAGCATTACAGGGCAGAATTAAAGCAAGGGAAGCTGCACATTGCTTTAAGCTAAATTCCTGTATTTAAGGTATATTTCTTAACTATGGGGCCAGTACTGAGGGGTGACATTGTTTAACCCCTTCATTTGCGATCTGGATGATGGAACAGAGCCTTCAGCATGTTTGTGGATGACACCAAGTGGAGCAGTGGTTTCATGCTGGGGCAGAGCGGCTATTCAAAGGGATACCCCATAGCAGAGAAATGGTTCTACAGAAACTTCATGAAATTCAGCAAAATAAGAGCAAAGACCTGCACCTTGGGCAGAACAAGCTTGTGCAAGCCTCCAGCCTGGGCACAAGCTGACCAGAAAAAAGCTTTGCACAAGAAGACCTGAGGGTCCTGTTTGACAATTTGTCCATGGATCAGCATCACGCCCTGGTGACAATGAGACCTAGCTGCATGCAGAGCTGTATTTGCAAAGGCTTAGTAAGGAATTTAGTGTATGCTGTTATTCTCCCCTATTTGGCACTTTTAACACCACATCTGGATACTGTGTCCAGCTGTGGGCCTCCCAGTGTAAAGGAGATACCGGCAAACTGGAGTGAGTACAGCAGAGGCCACCAAGGTGGCTGGGGAGCTGGGGCATATGATAGCTGAGAAAGAGACAGAAGGAATAAGTTTTGTTCAGCATGAAGAAGATGTGAACCTGGGGGGAAATCTTAGCAAAACTGGAAGGGCAGTTAGAAAGAAGACAGCACTGGATGTTACTCAATAGCTGACACTGAAGTTGGTCCTTTTCTGATCAGGGAGCTGCACTGGAGCACTCCAGAGGCTCCTTCCAACCTGAATTATTCTATGAGTTTCTGAAAAACAAGGAGAAGGGGTCATAATTTTAGGTGGGGAATAGTTGAATAGAGAAAATTTTGAGCAACAGAGTCCATTGGCGGGTCCTGCCTCCTGCACTTGAGCTGAAGAAGGGATTTGACAGCACAAGTGTCCAGAGAGATGGTACAAGTGGTTGACGATGTCAGAAGCAAGTGGAGCTAGTCAGAACATGCAAATCTGAATTCACATAATATTTGCTTTAAAATATATATATAGCTCGCGATTAAAATTAATGGTTTCAAATTTTTTCATGAAAATCCTGAAAAATATAGAATTGGGAATTGTTTGCTTCGTAAGGCCAGAGCTTCAGTTTGAATTCAGTTCTTCTTACTGCAGTAAGCACATTCTCGTACAACAACAAATCACTGCAACATTCAGTTCAGTTTTATTATCTTTGTTCTGGAGAAGAAGAGGAAATGTTTCAATTGGCTAATGCTAAATAATATCCCCCCCAGTTTTCACTAAAACAAAACAAATCAAAAGTAAATTTTTTAGGCTGTTGAAACTAATAAATCTTTTATGTTTTGGCACATCAAGTAGTGCTGGTGCACAGGAAGGAAATAAGATAAAATAATGTCATTAACTTTTTGAAATTCCAGAAGACAAATATGAGGTAAGATTTTATTTATTTATTTATTTATTTAGGTCATAAAATGTTCTTCCATCTTAAGCAATAATTGGTACATTTTAATAATATTTATAGGTTTTATGACTCCACTGTTTTTCACTTTAAAATGTTGTAGCAGAAACTTCTGGTGGGAGTTGTAGATTGAAGAATTTCAAAACCCCAGCTTCATTAGTTGGTGTTTAGTCTTTGAAAAAACTCCTTTTAACAGACCTCAGCAGATGTTTCTAGGTTTATGTATGTCATTCAAGACCATGTTTCCTCTAACCTGTCCTGCATGCTTTGCCACAGACAGCAGATAAATTATAACATTGCTGAACTGGACCCATCACCCCTAAATCATGCTCCTTCCCTATTTGGGAGCAATGCTGCCCAGCGAGATGAAGAGCCAGAAAGGTACTTTGATGCTTTAATTGCCACTCTGGGTATTTAAGTTCACAATCTAAATCTTTACAGTCCTTGTTCACAGAAAGGCTGGGGTTGGAAGGGACCTTGGGGGGGCACCTGGCCCAATGCAGGGCCACCCAGACCAATTTACCCAGCACCATGTCCAGAAAGCTTTTGATAATCTCCAAAACTGGAGGGTCCACAACCTCTCTGGGCAACCTGTTCCAGTAATGTCCGTCTTCCAGATGATGTCTGAAGTCTGTAGAAAACTACTGTGCTTGATGTCAAAATTCCCCCTGCATTTAATGTTCTGCTTCTTGGCGTAACCAGAAATGTCCCAGACAGCACAAATATACTCATAGCTGTGTAAGCCCCAACAGGGCTCATGTGCTGAGCATTTATCTGTCTGCCAAGGCTCCTAAGCTGGTACATGCTGTTGAAGCATACATGTACAGCTAGATAAAGTTCTGATAAAGTTTTAGCTAGATAAAGTTCTGTACAAAGTGCAGCTGGAAATGAAGCTGCCATGATAGCTCCATGCCTAGACCGCCAATTCAATTATCTTCTGTACACAGGGACTAAAAACTCTATTTCTGTTCCTCAGTGTGCTCCTTGCCAGGACAAGGGATTGCTTAGTGGACCCTATCAACTGATCCTATTTTTTGGTATTTTTTTCTCAATTTGTAGCTAGTTGCACCCTTAAAGGAGTAATCCCCGAAGAAGGGATCAGTGCCCTCAACACAATGAATTGGCCACTGGGACTACAGAAGGCAGCAGGAAAGGACTGGACGAGACAGTTGGGAAGCACCGTGCTCCCATATTGCCCAATGTGCTAATCGAAGCAATCCCCTTCCTGCAGAGGAGGAAATGGAGCTGGGTGTGCCATACTTTACATGGTGCTCTGAACTCTGTGTTATAGGAGCACAAGGAAAGAAAAGCCACCACATTTTCCTATTACCATGTCTCATAAGGAGGGGGTGTTTCTGAAGAAGCTCTAGAGATGTGAATCACCAGTAGCCAGTGCTGTCTCCCTCTACAGCCCAGATAAAGGCATTTAAAACAAAAAGAGAGATTAAAATGCAGGTGTCATCATGAAGGATTATGACATCTGAGTCCCCCAATGCACACCTTAACTCCCCTAGGTCATCTACACCTACATGAGCTGGAGGCTGGGACTTGGGTCATCTGGGACACCCGCAGTCCTGCTACCCAGTGAGCTGACCCTCTCTTCATCCATCAGCTGTATTTGCTGTATCTCCACCAGCTCTCATGGTGATGTCTACATCTAGGGGCCCACATTTGAGTATCTTAACCCAGAGCTAAATGCCTGAGTCACTCGCCTAAACACAGGCGGCCAGTTCAGTCTCTGGCAAGAAACTGGTGTAATTTGGGATGTTCCTGGGGTTTGGGCTACATAAATACAGATTTTTCGGATGTGAATACAGCAACCAGAGGAAACCTAGCTATTCTTGATTACCAGCTGGAGGCCAGACAGCATATCCCATGGTACCTCAAAGGCTACCAAGCACCAGTTTGTGGGCATCCAGTTGGATATCCCCACTGGATAAGATAGCCCAAGTCTGTTGGACAAGAAGTCAGAATTAATTTGAAGAACAGGCACTCCAAGTCCTTTCTGTATGTGGTTGTTATGTTAGATCTGCTCTCTGGTGTCAGTTTACCCTCAAAACCAGAAATCATGACCAATTTTCAACCAGGCATGTTTTGCACAACCCTCTGTCTGTGTACATTCCAAGTTACATTATCTGCTTCTCTTCTTTTCCCATGGTCTAATTGTTTTTCCAGCCTCCTGCTTCCTTGCACAGCTCATGAGGAAGCTTTCTAGTGGCTACAACAGAAGTTTAATGACATCACATGTTTGTGTGCTGCAGAACGTGTCACTTCATTTGGTCTGCATCACGCACTTCCTACCCGTCTTCAGCAGACCTCTGGCCTCACCCACACGAGGTATCCTCAGATGTCTCCTCGCAGAGCACCTGAGTGCCACAGAGTTAAACAAACCCCTTGCTGTGCTCTACGGGGCAATGCTGTCAGCATCTCATGGCCTAAATGTTGCTGTCTTTTTTTTTTTTCTTCTTGCTACCTTTTATTTCACAATTTGCCTGTTGGGATTTTGGTCTTGTGCAAGGGTTGTTATGGGAATAAAGTCTTATCTCAAAGAAAGATCTTGCTTTATTTGGATCAAATAAAATGAGTTGATCTCCCTAAACTTCCCTCCCCCTATCCCTCCCCCCTCTCCCAAATAAATAAATAAATAAATATCAATTAAGAAAGATCTAAAAGACATAACTAAGGCACAGATAAGTCTGGGATACAAGCATTCCAAACTCCCTCGCTTTTCCCCTGCACTGCTTCAGACCCCCCCCACAGATTAGAAGCACAGACACTACAAGATACTATCTGAATTTATCGTTTTGCTGGTTAAGTCAGTGCAGATTTTAAAGATGTCTCAGCTGTAGCTGAGTGAGCTCAAGTTACAATCTGTTCACCAGCCAGACCCTCTTAACTCCCTGTACCTCTCCCTGCCTGTGAAGTCATTTAAACCATCATCATGTTTTACTTGACAACTGGGACAGGCTAAGGCTACATCCACTATCATTTCCACCCTGCCTGGGGATAATTTATTACACCCAACTCCACGGCAGCTGCTATCCCCCCTCCTGTCTTGCTTTGCAGCTCTCCCAAATGTGCTCCTCAAGTTGCCTGGTCCCAGGAATGAGGTTACAAAACCTGGCAAAGTTTTCCAGGCAGACACTGTGAGAGAGTTCAGAGGGGATGCAGCAGCAACTGGGAAAGGTGTGAAAAATGGGACCCTTGCAGAAAGGTTATGAGAAAAGGTTCGCTGTGGAAGGGGGAGAATTAAAGCACATAAACAGAAAGGGATGTTTTAAACATTCTGAATCGGCAGGGAAGAGGGGAAAAAAATATAAGTCAAATGTTGTGTGGATTTTTAGTCTTGGTGGTGGCGTAGAAGGTAATTGTAAGGGTATTTTGGGATCAATCCTGAACCCCGGAGACTTGGTGGAGACTGCCTCCTGGAAGGGGCTGTGTTCATGGGGAAGGAGCAGATACTTTCCCATCAGTTTGGACTCGCAGATGTTGGAATGTGAATTATTCAGGACTTCTGAGATGACTCTAGCTATTCTAAAGGATTTTCAGATCAGTTTTGAGTGCCCAAATCCTGCTTGTTCAAGTGAATAAAAAAATGTGCTTATTTCTCCAGGGACAATTCAACTGGAATATCCACGCTCCTGCTTTGGAGCAACCCCTGCGTGGGATAGCTTCATTAACACCAGCAGAGGCACTGCTGCTGTGGAGGCTCATTTTTTGCTCTAGGAATGGTACCAACAACACATATGTTTCAAGCTGTTTCGTCTGTTTCAAGCTGTCTGTCCCCAACAGGACATAAACCCAAAGAAGTCTGAGCCTGAGCTGAACTTTTGAACCGTATTATATTTGAATGGACTAGAGATTAGGTCAAGGGAATTTACAACCCATCTTTCATCGAGAGATGAGGCCTCTCTTCCTTGTTTATTATTCCTACAGCATTTAAATTTTTAGAAATAATATTGATTAAAAAAAAAAAATCTGCTGTAATTGGAACTGTCATTTCAACGCACCAAAATATTATAATATCAGCCAAGTCTGTGCTCTAAGGAACACAGGCAAGCATGAATTATGGGCTGGCACTATGTCAAAAATGCAGCTATTGTTCTCAAAAACAGGATGCAGACCAAGGGGAAATGGTGTCTAGTCTTGACTGTTCATAGTATAGGTATAAAAAAAAAAGACAAAAAAAAATCCTATTGAAAAAGTAAAAGGTCAAATTTTCATGGGAGAACTTTTTGTTTTCATTTTCCTGAATTGTTGGTTTCCACCACGTAAGGGTCTGGATCACCAAGCATAGCTAGCATTGTTTGTTTCATCAATCAGCATGTGGATTGTGTTATCCACAGCACATGGGGAAGCCTTCAAAGCAGCAACTGATATTTCATACACCTGGAAAGCAAGATTTTTCACCCAAATTTATATAAAGTGCACTTAAAAATCTACTTGCTCTTTAGACCTAGGTGGAAGAAGTAGAAAAATTGCCCACGTTACAGACACAGTAAGAGTCCTGCAGGTGTCAGGGCTGCCTTGTGCTAGGTGTGAATTGAAATATGTCAGAAGAGTTTCCAGTCAAACAACCAAAAATGGCTCAGGAGAAGGAGAAGTAAAGCCTGGCTCTCTCCATGGATGGCGAGGACCTGCGTAAATTTCTCCAAGCACACTCCAAGAGCACTCCAAGCTCTGCAAGGTGACTGCATTGGAGTATCCTCATCCAGAAAATACCTGCTTGCACCTAGCCCTCACTCTGCAGCGTGTGATGGTCGCTCACACCCCTTTTTTTTGCAACAAAACACATTTTGCATTGGCTGAGGGTGAAAATATAGACAAAGTAGAGGCCCTGTACTAAACCCCTGGGGCTGGAGCTCAAATTGAGGTTTCCAGTTTAGCAACCAGACTGTTGGCTCCTCGGCCAAAGCTCAGCTGAATGGGGCTTCCCTGTATTGTTCTGCCAGTGGGATCCTGCCCTCCTCCCTCCGCCAGGTCAGAAAAGCCCATGTGTGGCTCCCAGAATGGGGCTGCACCCCTGAGATGTGTGAAACCACCTTTCTGGGATTTAGCAATGCTGGGATAGCGTTTAAGAGCAGCACCTCATTGCAACGAAGGGAGGGAGAGAAGAATGATGCTGAGCAGTGAAAGCAGCCCCAGGGGTCCCAGCAGCAGACTTGCTGCCTCCCCGGGAGGCACTCGGATACAGCGGTAGGGAATAAATCATGCTTTCCCCGGGCTACTCGGTGCTACCGTTTTCCTTTCCTGCAGTAACACGTGCCACAAATCATGTCTTTATAACTCAGCCCTATATCAGGCTGCGAGTGCATTCCTCCATTAAAAGGCAGCTCCCTGAGGAAGGCTGCTCCAGACACGTCCTCTGCCAGGGAAACACTTCTGGGGAAAGGCACTGGAAAACCCTCCCCGGCAGCATCTTCCTTCTCTTTGACCTCTCCACGGGTGCATCTCCATGCAGACAGATGTATATTTGCTCTGCTGGTCGGCCACAAGCCAGCTTTGGCTGGGATCCTCATGGCTTCATGGGTCTGAGCTCGCAGCCACCACCGAGGAGCTTCCGCGGGCACATTTGGCTCATGCCCTCCCAGCGCCTCATAAGGTTGACAAGCCCAAAGTGAAGTCAAGGGCTTGAGAGCCAGGAGGTGACGTAGCTGTCCCAAAGCGCTCCCTGCTTTTAAATTAAGGGAACGCCTAATGACACGGGAACCAGCCGACCCAAGTGGGCTGGCAGCAATGACTCAGTGGGCAGACAGCTCGCTCTGATGCTTTGTGTTGCTTTCATCCAACATGAAAAAAAAAAAATACAGACAGGGCAGTGCAGCATGGCTCACCGCATCTAGTCCGGGGAGCGATCCAAGCATCGTAGCTAACATCACAAACCCAAAATAGTTGGTCCGATGGACAGCTGGGATGTGATGGTTGTGTCTTAGCTACCTAAACTCTGTGGTTAGTCAACACTAGCAGCCCCATTTCCCTATTTTCACATCTCACAGGTTCCTGGAGGAAGCCATGGCTTTGGTGGGATAGCAATGCTAAGGAGAGGAAATATATTTGGAGGACAAAGGAACAAGCAACTAGGATCTAGTTTTGCAGTCAATCCCTATAAACCAGTGGGTGTCCCAAATGAGCAGGACTGCACTGGGTGCGGCCCATTCCCTCCCAGTGAAGATGAGAGATCTGGGCCCCGCCAGGCTTTTCATTGCCTTTCTGCAGTATTTGGCCTCCAGCAAAGCCAGGAGGCACACAGGACAGGGCTGAGGCTCAAGTACTCTGGAAGCAGCCCACAGCCCTTCGCTCACCATTTCTTGGAGAGGGGAGATGGGTTGGTAGGGCGTCGAGAGGCCATAGAGCAGCCCAGGGGAGGGTTTTTGTCTGATTCAGCAACGTTACTCATGAAGGCTCTTTGGCTGCCCGCTCCCAACTGGGGCTGCTAACAGATAAGCAGTTCCCTGATTATCGGCTGCTTAAATGACAGTCAATGCAATGAGCCAAATATTGCATTTTTCTCACTGTGGGAGGATCGTCCCCATTGGTGAGGCTTGGAAAACAGCCAAAGGGGCATGAGAAAATCAGCCAGGATGTGGGCAGAGGTCATGCAAAGTAGCAGACACCCTTTTCCTGGGGCGCTTTGAGGCCTCAGCCTCCATTTTTGAGGTAGCACAGGGACAGTCTGATCAGCCTGAGGTGCACGTGGACGTGGGGTACAGGACAGTGGTTTCCATTCTTTTTGCTGTTGTCATTGTTTTTTTCTCTACCCACTTATCAATGGTGATTGCAAAAGAAAATAAACAGCTTTCCTTTGGCTGTGTCCTCACCTCTTTTTCAGGTGGCTCTCGCTTGATGCAGAACTAGTGGGATCTGTGTTGTTCAATTATTGCATAAATTCTGTTTAGAATAAGAGCTCACATGAACTGTATTTACAGAAGGGCAGAGGTCTGGAGGAAAACAAGTAGCTGTCATCACTAGTCAGAAACGGCAATCACAGTCAATCATTGTTATTTGCTGATTTACAATGTTCAAATTAATTAACACTGTTTGAATATCCAAGCCTCTTTCACCAAAGGTTGCCCAAAACTCTGCACTCCTCTGTAATTACTAGACTCCTGTAAAATATTGAAGCCGAGCCTTGGAGGAGTTAATTGACTGTACAAGTGTAGGTGGAAATTGAATATAGAAGTTGTGACTCACAGTCACTTGCTCGTATCCCTGCATTGTTTGCAGTGCTAGTACTGTTTGTAGAGCTCTGATTTCTGAAAACTGGCAGCTTTCACCAGCCCAGTGGAAATAAACAACAATTTAGAATTAACATCAGAGAAATATATACCCCAAAGACTAACCAATACATATAAATAACAGCTACCCACCATCCCGAGGATGAAAAGTTGTGCATGTTGGAGAGGTTGCTCCCCGCAATAAGGTTAATTGATGGCACAACCAGAAAAGGGCCACTGGGGGTTTCGGTCACGTATCCAAACAGAGGGTGGTGAAATTCCAGACAGGGCACCACTGCCAAGTCAGACGGGAAATCTGAGAACCCGTTAAGGAAGCTAAAGGAGCACAAGGGGAACTATAAATTAAAACCAGACAATAGGACACTGTGTGCAGAAAAGATTTAAAAAGTGCTTGCATATACACAGTGTTTATTTAAGATCTATTATGCACAAAAATATCTGACAAACTGTTATGGAGTCCAGGCAGGACAGATAGGCTTTTTCAGCCCATTCTACCTGAGACAAAAAAAAAAAATCCAGTTTCAAAGGATTATCAGCCTGAGCTCCAACTGCAAAAGGTAATTTTCAGTGAGACACTCGTAATTGCTACATAGAAGGTTTTTGAACAAGAAGTCATATAGATCTGAGTTACATATGGCCTTTGCTGAGGATCTTGCAGGTGGGTAAAATATCAGTTGGTGAGAGGTTATCAAGGAAATGAGGAGAAACAGCCTCAGTCACCAGGTCTTGTTGACTTAGCTCAACCCACCTTGTCAATATGATCCCAGGATCACGTTTGTGGCTCCCTCTTACCCCGTTCAGCAAAGCAAAGGGAAGGGGTTCTGTGCATTATCCCATATAGTGAACTTGGGTTTCGCACACCCTTGCCAACTCAGGAGGCCCTTGCTGCACAGACACGTGTCTCTAACAGTGTTGAGGAGATCTTTTCTTTTTCAAAAAAATAAAATAAAAAAAACAAACATTAGGCTAACATGAAGTCATTTCTGGACCTGGTCCTCATTTCTGGGGCAGACTGTTCCAGACCTCCCATGCACAGGGAGGGCACAAGCAGGAAAATATTGCATCCCATTGCCCATCTTCCACCTCCCAAAAGTGAGCCTTGACTGCTGTGTTAGCAGGCACTCTGGAACACATTCAGTGAAGATGAGACAGGTTTCCTGTCCCAATTAATATTTTTTTAATTAAAGCAAAACTAACCAGTTTCATGATATTTGGAATAACTTGAAGAAATTCACCACGAACAGCACATGGGTCTCTTATCCAACAGGGAAGAAATGATGCTACCTGGGTCCTCTGTCTGTCTCATCACACTGAATTACACTTATCACCAAGGTCACAACTTTGGAGGGGGGGTCCTCTATTAGAAGACACCTGAAGGCATTTGAAAGTTTGATCTTTATTCCCGCGATGATCTGTTTCTGTAGGGGGAGTATTGGGCTGTTCTTACTCTTGAATTTCACGAGTGGCACATAAACCTAGCCTTGATTCCCATTCTTTTTTGATCCAAATACATCACATTGCATTGCTCAGCCCAACCTCCCCAGTAGAATATGGCTTGAAATTTTCATTTCAAGTCGATCTGACCTGTCTGTTTAGGTTCTTGTTTGGTGACCGAACCAGAAATATCTATGATGGGTTTAGTTTTCAAAAACCATAGCTCCACCAGCTCTGCACAAAGGTAGTTACCATTCAGAGCAATGCACACAGCCTTAGCTGGGCCTGGGAACTGTTCATTTGCTAGTGAGCTGCCACTTACGTGTTTCATCTTCTGAAAAAAAGTCACTGTGAATTTATAGCTGAAAGCAATTTGCAGTAGTCCCAGTGAAATACAAAGCAGATGCCTTCAAGAAGCAGAAACAGAGCAGAGCTGACTGATGCCTCCATTGTACAAACAACTTTGATCTGCATTTCAAAGACTGAACACTTCCAAACTTGGTTTGTGTTTCTCTCTTAAAGGAGTTATCCACATATATATATATATATATGTATATATATATCATATTTAATGTTTGTTTTCTTATAAACAACGTTATAAACCCTAGTCTTTGTTCCTTATAATCTCTTTACCGTATTTGGTCTGTTGTCTATGTTTAGAAATGTCTGTCCCTGCTTTTCACCCTTAGCAGATATGTCTGTGATACTTTGCTAAATGATTTCAGATTTATTACATTCTATACCTGGGATTCCAGTCTCAAGATGTGCCATTTGACATTTGAAATATTTCATTTACTTCTATAGCATGACTTGAGATCTGAAAGAGATCTGGGGCCCATGTAAGTCCAGATAAAGCTTAAGTACATCTGGTCGAACACATCAAAAGCACTGAGTCTTAAAAGGATCCAGTATAAACCATTGCATCATCACTATTGGAAAATGTGCAGTTTAGGTCTCAGAATTTCCAGAACACGTAGATGGTGTTCTGACATCAAGAGAGATTACAAACATGTGTTGGGACTTCGACAGAAAATGGGAAAGTATCAGAAAATGTTATTGAGAAAATTAGTTAGATTCCCAAAATTATACTTTCCATTACTGTAAACTGTTGCCTGTTTCATGATGCGTTGACCTGGGAAAGACATGAGAAAGGAAAAAATGACATAGTTCGTTAATGAGTGCAATAACAGCAAGAGTAATGATGCACTGACACTGGTAATCAGAAACACTGCCAAGCATAATAAAATGGACTAGCATCAAAGGAGTCATATATTAGAAAAATATGCAGATTGCAAAGGGAGACTGTTAATGATATATAGAAATTGCATAATAATGTAATGATTAACAAACAGTCATCTGAAATCCTGTCTTTGACACTTAAGTAATTAAATTATTTATGTAACGGTTGTCCTCTCGTTCCCTTCCATAATATTTACTTCCCTACTTCCATATGCGCTTTGCCAAGTTAGTGACATAACCTAGAGGTTTTAGACTGGATGTCACGTTTCTGTGTACCCCTGTCATTGAAAAATCGTGTAAAAAAGGGGGTATTGTTTGACCTGGGAGCTCTGAAGGGATCAGAACAGGTCATTTACAGCACTGGGACTGAGAAAAAAAAAAAAAACAACAGCAATTTCTAGGAAGTATCATTCACTACCTGACTGTTGTAGAAAGTTATTTTTTTCTGCTTGTTTGTTTGTGGGTTTTGTTTGTTTGTTTTGTTCTGTTTTTGTTTTGTATTGTCTTTTGTTTTGTTTCCTGCAACTTCACTTCTTACCAGAACTCAGAAATACATTTTGAACACAGACAATTCAGCCCACCCAAGTAGCCCCCTTAAATGCCCATTAAAAGTGGTGGTATGACAATAGAAGCACTTTTAATCTTCCAGCATCTAGAAAATATTCTGGTGTCAACTGCAAATGACAGAAACACTCCTCTTATTGCCGTCAAAGTGGAGTGCTGAATCTTTAAGATGTACTTTATCCATCAGGACCTGATGGAAGGATAATAACAGCAGGTGGGAGAGAAGACTGATGGTCTTCTGGACATTTCCCTCTTCCCATTTGGTTTCCACTTTTTAGTAATTTTCATGTCACCTCTGAATCAAATTCTATATTTAATGAGGTCAGATTGTCAGTGGCAAATATTTTTGTTATCTATGTCTAGTCTCTTCCAAGTAACCTTTGCAGGCTCACATTTTTTTTAAAAAGCCTTTATTAAAGGCCTATTAAAACTTCATTTTGGTAGAAGCTATTTTTTCTCCTGATTTTTTGAGGTAGTGAAAGTAACCAATTAATAGGATGCAACTCACAATGGTATCAAGTTTTGTCCTGCTCATTGCCTTTCTTTAAGAAATAAAGATAGAAATATAGAAATCTCAAATAAATTGGTTTGCACTTGACAGCTAAGTCTATAATGCAGCTTGAATGGAAGATAGAAACAGACAGATAAACATTTGCTGAGGAAGACCCAGAAATGCTCGATCCAGCCTAGGAGACTGGATGGGGACACAGGGAGCCTCTTCAGGACCTTCCCAACCTGTATCTCTATATAAGACTGTATGTAATTAATAGCAGTTGCTGAATTAGGCTCTTCAAAAAATAATTTCTTCCCTTTGTCTACAACCAGTCTTTAAAGTGTCTATTTCCCTCTGTTGGCTATAAGGGGAGCTCAGACCTCTACATCACATAGTTCCACATTTAATCTGGCAAATCCCACTAATATACTTCAGATAGAAACCACATCTTGTGCAATTCGGTCTCAAATATTAGCAAAAGGTACAGTCTCAATGGTGCAGCAGAATATCCCCCACTCACTGGCAAAGTAGAAAGATCTCCAAAGCCATTGCAATGCATGTGATGTTTATTAGAAGTAAAGCATCTCTGATATCTGCTCTTGAGTGATAATGTGCAAGGTTGAAGAGCATCCTCACAGTTTATAATTCAGTACACTTTCTGGTTGCCTAAAGACCAGATGTTTCAGCAAGAAGATGATGAACACTGAGTGGATGGAAGGTTGGAAGACAGGACGATAATGCAGAACTAGAAACTGCACATTCTCCACAATCTTACTTGACTATAAATCATGGTGGGCTCCTTCAAACGGCATCAGGAGCCAAATTCCACTTATGCCCTCCATCAAAATGAAAATTTATAACAGTGAGAATAGCAACAGTCTGGCTTTGAACAAGCAGGAGTTAATCTTGTAGTGGGATGAAAGCAAAGGTATTTGCATTTCAAGGTAGCATGAATTAAAAGAAAATACCTGAAGATCACCTTCTGCCATTCTGTTATATTGAAGTCGAAAGGATAATTGAATACAGTGCATGATATTCAAAGCAGTTCATAGGATTAGTCTTTGAGGAAGGCAAAGATTTCTTCTTGTGTGTATGGCAAGGAGTGAAACATCTGACTACCCATTCATCAAAATGTCAAATCAGGGATTAATAGAGACAGACTCTTCTCTTTCTCTCCTCCACAATGTTATGCTAAATGGGCCTCTCCAGCCAGAACAGAGATGGGACACATCAGTCTCCAGAAATCAGATGACTGCTCTCCCAATTTCAGGTGGATGGTACTTGAGTTACAAATCTCAGCCATTTCTGGGAACAGCACTCTTCATTTCAACATAGATCAGCAGAAATCTATCACCTATTCAACCATATTTCTAAGTTTAATGCCATGTTCACTTTACTCTAGAAGAGAAGTTGGCATGTAGACATATTTTTTCTAAAAAGCTCAAAGCCAAATGCCAGTGGTGAAATTCTGGCATCAATAAAGGCAAGTTTTTTTGGTTTTGGTTTTATTATTTGAATGTGGCAAAAGTTTCTCCCAGTGACTGAACTCTGGACTCTTCTCCCCGACCCTGGACTTTTTTGATCCAGATTTATAGGTTGTGGCTGGAACTTTACTTAGGACTGGCTGGCTCAAGCCCTCACATGGTGTCCTCCAGCAGAGGTCTTGTCCCACAGGAGCAGTAGTATAGTTGGCCAATAGTAAAATGATGTGACAAGATGAGTTTTACATAGAGGCTGCATTTACAGACTATGAATATTTTTTTTCCTTAAAGATATGAAAGATATAAACAGGATCAAAGCTTCCTTCCTGCAAACATTTACATACATCCTAAGCTTCATTTATCAGAGTGAGATAACTGATATCAGACTTGTGTACATACAGTTAAAAATGTGTATAAACACTATCAGTGTGGGGGGTCAAAAAGTAAAAGAAAGCTCTTAGGCAAACAATCAAGTGGGTGGTTAAGAAGTTATGGCTTGCCAGCTCAGCTCTCGCACTTGGCTTGCTCACGTCCTTAATGCTCTCAAACGCAAGAGCTCTGCTCAGGTTGGACACGGGTGGTGGAGGAGAAGTTTAAGCACAGGCATTTCGCTGCCCGGGTAAGACTGAGAGCAGGCACATGCACAGTGACAGCAGCGAGTAGCATTTTGGTAAAGGTCAGTGGAGATGTGCTGCCAAACCTCTGAGCCACTCTTCAAAGCAGCCTCCGTAAAGGTCAGCTCCTGCGAGAGGGGTCAGGCAGGGTTAGGGTTAGGGTAACACGATACCTTTTGAGCCTGGGGAGCTGCACGAGCCTTGCGAGGAGGGGTGTTGTGCAAGTGAAAGGGTCTGCAGCACCCCTTAAAAAAATAAATCTTTGCTTTATCTCTCTTTCAAGAAGGAGCAATACTCAAAGATTTGCACAGCCAAAGTAATTCCTGACATTGCTCAGAAGCATTTACCCCAAACACACTGGTTCCTTACCAGCAGGAAAATCTAAAAGAGATGTTTTAAGAACTTTTTCTTTATAAATCAAGTTTTTTGTTGTTGCTTCTCTGCATTCCCAAAATTGAGAAATTGCAGGAAAAAGATCAAATCCGTGTGCAGGGCATGTTACAAAAATGTGTCAGCTTGTCTGGGTCTCCTTCATCTTTTCAGATGAAGCCAGCTAGCTTCAAAAATTAGAGTAAGCCATGTGGATTTTTATAAGATAGGCTGTCACACAGAGGAAGGAGGGCTGTATTACTCAGCGGTTTGTTAATAAGAGAGGTGTACGTGGTGAAATAGCGGCTTTCTGTGATTTCCTATAAAAGGCCTGGAAGGACATAAAACCAATAAACAAATCTGACAGCACTCCAGGTCTGACAGCATTCTGAATAAACGTGAGTCACGTGAATTGCAATAGCTCATTCGTCAGAAGTACAGGAGAGTGCTGGGAGAAAGGAAACAAAAACACTCACAGTTCTTGGCACCATCAAGAACCGCACACCAGTCCGCGTCAGGATAAATTTAATAACATTTCTGTAAAAGTGCATTGCAAAGGACAGAAGATTTAGGAAGAGATATGGCTTCAGAATGCTTTTAATGGGTCTGACTTCCTTGTTCTGAACTGCACCAGAGGTTTATTTCAAATGAGCCACAGCTCTCTCCCTTCCCAGAAAACCATCACACTCTCCATGCCCCACAGATGAACTCTCTCTCTGTTTCCCATAGGAAATAACCATCTTAGAATCATAGAATCATTCAGGTTGGAAAACACCTCTAAGATCATCTAGTCCAAGCTTTAACCTAGTCCTTAAGTTCACGACTAAACCATGCTGCCAAGTTTTACACCTACATGTTTCTTGAAGACCTCCAGGGATGGTGACTCAACCACTTCCCTGGGCAGCCTGTTCCAATGCCGCACAACCCTTTCAGGAAAGAAATTTCTCCTAAAATCCAACCTAAACCTTCCCTGGTGCAATTTGAGGCCATTTCCCCTCATCTTATCACTTGGTGCTTGGAAGGATGTGATGCTCAAGGCTTGGACCTTGTCTGTTGGTCTACGTTCCTGCTTAAACTTACTAGAATCAGTTCTCTAATCCAACCTGCTTCCTAAAAGATGCAAAATCATGAATGGTTGAGCATTCTTAAAATGTTATCAAATAGAGCTGAGCACCCCTAGCTGCAGTTGGTTTCAGCGGGACTGGGACATATTGGAAATCCTGCAGCCCCAAACCAGTATCTTAACAAATTGCCAAATCCAAGTGGGAGCTTGCACTTTTTCCTTGGTCATTCTTAGCAAAACCTATTCTTCAAGAACTGAATGGTTCTGGTAAGGGGGGTTAAAAGTACTTGTAAAGAATGAGTTCATCAAAGTGTATAAGCTCTGGGAAGAGGCTGGTATTTTGCCATTCAATCGAAGGAAATGAGATTTCCTCTTTCTTGTGAAGATTTGCAGTGATAAAGCTCAAAAGACCTTGGTTCTAATCCTGATTCCTTCTCCTCATATTGAATAATTCATTTCACCCTGTCCATGCTCTCAGCCTCTATATACCCTATCAGTAATGAGAGCAAGATGTTTAGAGAAAGCCTTTTACTGTATGCATGAATAGCACCTGGAGGAAAATGATGATTTTGCTATACCACAGACATAATGAACCACTACTCAGCTTGGTGAGTAACTTCTGCCTGTTTGTGGCCATAGGAACCATCAAAGCCTTGAGGGTTAGGTTGTTCAGCAGGAAGCTGAAGTTTAAACCCTATGCCTTGAATTGCAAATGATGCCAATGATGCTCACTGCCTATCTATTTTTACTGTTGGACATCAAAAGAAGAAACTCAAGTCTAAAATAAGAATCAGAACTTACTCCAAATTCAGGCTTGTTAGCTTTTCTGCTCTGGTTCAAATAAATTACAAAGCCTCCATAACAGAAAGCTTGAGGTCCTATTAAGAAAAATAGTCCAGCAGTTGATGTTTACAGGCTGGGATGAATGAACAGGTGTTATATTCCTTCCTCTGGCTTTGGACCAGTTAGTTGCGGTCAAACCTGAAAAGGAGCCTAGACACCTAAGATCTTAATGTTTTCAGATGACTGAGGCACCAGACTCCTTTTGTGCATGTGGTGCCTCTTCTCTTTGCATGTAAAATAATGAACAACTCTCTCCTTAGTTCAGTGGTCTGTTGTGCTGCAAACGGAGAGAAGATAATGCTTTGCTCAATACTATAGCATAGGTCTGCTGTATATTTGCAAAGCTTTATGCTCCCCCTCCTTTTTACTGTTTCCTGATTTGAGCACAGATTGACCATGTTGCAGAAGAAACCAACAGCCAGGCTGGTATTGTGCACTCTGTTAAGCACTGTCAAGAGATGTCATTTTAAAGTCAGAATAAAAGCTGTTGTCCCAGAGAAATATTTTTCCCCTAAAAAAATAATTTTGATTAGTCACATTTTGGATATCAGAGAGTGCAATAGTTATCTTTGGCTGATTTCAAGTGATATTATGAGCTATCTTCATATTTCAGAAGTGACTCAGAAGCCCTGGACACTCATCCTTGAATCTTTGACACAGTTCATAGGGCCAGCATTATCCCCTCAGCTAGCATTCCTAGGTCAAATATCGCTCATTTTCTACAAAAGAAAGGCTGTGGAAGAGCAGAAGAGCCACGCAGGTCTTTCAAAACATCAGTGTTTTACCTTTCCATGGGGCCCAAAGCACCAGAGCAAGTCACATCAGACACAGAAGCACGCACTGTCTCTCCTGTGCACAGTAGTTTTCTGCAGCTCAGTGTCATAACCTTGCTCCTTAAGAGTTTAGTAGCTTTGGCAAAAGATCATCCACAGCTCCAGGACTGGGAACAACTCCTTCTTCTGGCACTGTGACACTTTCTACCAGAAGAGTGACAAAATACAGAGTGTTCTCAGGGACCAGAATGGGACAAGCTCCCACAGGAACAAAGAACCCCCACAAATATTGCAACGTCCTGGTCCAAATGCAACACACATTTCTGACCTCCCTTCTCTAAAATAAGTTCAGAGGAACATGTATACTAAAAAAATAATTAAAAAAAGGCAATAAAAAAACAACAACAATAATCCTTCCAAAACAAAACACTCCACTGCATCCCCTTTGCCCCCAGAGAGAATGAGAGAACAAACACATGATACATTAGTCATAGACTGTAAGACCAGAGGAGACCGTGGCGATCGTCTTGTCTGACTTCTTGCGTAAGAGGCCGTTAGGCTTCTGGAAATTAATTCATACTTGAAATGGAAAAGAAATGTACTTTGGTGATTTAGAGAATTGCTATCAATGGAAACAGCCACATTCCCTGCTCCAAGCTATTCCAATGTCTTGTCTCATGCCTTTGTTTAAATCTGAATTTATTAAACTACAACCTCTAGCCTTTAGGGATCATTCTACATTTTCTCTAAGAATGAAAATCCTCCAAAATTAATTTGTGTGATAAGTACTGTAAAATCTGGTGAAGTCACTTTTTTCCCCTTCTAGCTTTGACAGCTACACATTCTGAGTACCTAGTGACATTTGCTACAAGGCAAGTCCTTTAACACCTCATTTGTTCTTGGTTGTTTTATTTGAAATTTTTCCAAGTTTGTTCATTTGTTTTAAAGTGTATACACCAATAATTGGTGCCCCCTTCTAGATACAGTCGTTGTTGAATGTCAGCTGGTGCCGGAGCCCTGGCACAGGCTGCCCAGAGAGGGGCTGGGGGCTCCTCCTTGGGGATCTCCAGCAGCTGCCTGGACGTGGGGCTGGGCCCCCTGCTCGGGGTGGCCCTGCTGGAGCAGGGTGAGTGGTTATGATTTTTGGTGACACCAAGGCTTAGATGGGATTGTCAGACTGCACGTGGTCAAGAACATCTCTCCCCAAAATCTGGTATTCGGCAAGAAAATGAGCTTGGAAAGAAAACAGAAGTAGCAGAATATGGAAAGGCATGTTTCTGTTAAGTTTGTTTATTTCTGAATATTTATCTCTGGAAACTGATGTTATTCTTGAAACGCAGACAGAGGTTCATAGTTTAACTTCACGTTATGTGGAATATCAGTGCTGTTTAGTGTCAGTATGTTTTCATATCATTCTTGCATCAACTACCTTATTTCAGTCTTGGATGACCACTTGAAACACGATGTATTTCCTTCTCTGTGCAAAAAAAACAATGGTTTGTTCATAGTCCACTCTTTGCACAAGGGATGGTCTTGTGCTAGCCCTGTTGGTTTGGTTACCTTGGAAAAGGCAACGAGGGAGGCTCTTCTGCTGGCCGCGCAGAGGTGTTGGAGATGATTCAGTGCTGCCCCTTCATTCCCTGCTGATTCTGGATCCCTCCACAGATGAGAAGGAGTTTATGGCTGATCTAAATCTAAGCATGAGAAAAAAGTTGCCTAAACCGGACTTGTCTTCTGGAATGTGGAAGAGGATAGCCACCAAGAGCATGTTCCCAGGGGTACCAGCTCAGACAGTGTGGGAGCACCACCACAAGCTTGCTTCTGCAGGTACGTGAGTAAAACCATCACACCATGGGTCCCCCAGTCCCACTGATAACTTAGTCCACCCTGTCCCATGTGGGGACACAACTTTGGCACCCCACCAGTGGTAGGAGGAGGCAGTCTTTTGGATATGTAACCCCCTCCTATGGGGTATTGGCCACACCACAGCAGAAGCCAATCCTTCTCCAGGTCCCTGAAACATTTAGGTGATTACCAAGGTCTTGTCTCTGCCCCAACAGCCACACCAGCAGCTGCTAGCTCCACCCAAAGCAAAGCAGGACCTCTCCTTCTGCTACGGGATCTGACTCAGCTATTCCAGACACATGGTTTTATCCTCCTGCAGCCTTATTTAATGTGTTTATCAAGTTCAGATGGCACAAAGCAAGCCATTAACACGTACAGCATTGATTAGAAGGAAGCAAAAGTAAGGAGTAAATCAAATACAGGAGCCTCAAATTCCTCGCAAGCTCGTTTCCAGCAAATGTTGTCCTCAGGTCTTTCTCCAAATTATTACAAGCAATACCATTTTGTTTGATCCCAAACCACCAGAGATTTTGATATGAGGAGGCTCACCACAAAGCTCTCTTACACACATGTTGCTCTGACCTCAAAACCAACCCACTGGCTTGGTTAATGAAGAGACAGATAATGTCAGCCCCATCAAGTAGGCAACCACATGGGAATGTCCCAAAACAAACTCTTTCATACTCTGAGTCTGGGGTCTGACACAGCAGGGAAGCTGAACAGAACCCAGATTACCAGCCTCCCTGAAACAAACACACAGGGAAATCTCAAATTGAGAACAATGTCATTGCTTTCAAGAAAAAAGACAAAGCTTATTAAAGAAATCAGCTTCAAGTGCAGATAGTGACCTGCTGCTCTTTGCATTCCTCAGTGGTTATAAATTAATTAACCAAGGATGCGGTATATATGTATACATACCAATGACCCAGGCTGATAGCAGAATTCTGATAAAAACTTAACAACAGTTCCCAGCTGAGAAAGAATTACAGGGAGCTTGAGTGGTGGCCCTGAGGGTCTAGGATGTGAATCGCTTCTATGAGCCAAGGTAGAGGCAGTGCTTTCACATTTGGAAACCAGATGGTTGTAGAACTCGATCCAGAATATTTAACTATTCTTGGCTTTAATTCCAAATTTGCCTCATTACAAGGGGAGACATATCAGAACCATGCAGGTCAAATTTTATTCTCGTTTATCCCAGTTCAACCCAAACGAGCTCAGCAGCACTCTCCAGTAGCTCCTCCATGGGCTTGCTAGGGCATTGAGAACCATTGACCCCTACAGCCCAGGCCTGTCTGACTCATTTGCCCTTTTGGTTCCTTGAAATCCCAGACACTGTGCCTAATGCCAAGAGGAAGCCCGTTGTGTAGTGCTCTTCCTCACACTTACTCGTCTTTGCTATCACAGCTTTTTCCCCTCTGCTCCTTGCAGGATGGTGTGTTCCTGTGGAAGTTTTACTTGGAAAACACCTTCTGTGAGACCATGGACTTCACCAGCAATGCCAGGAATTGATGTTTCTGCAGAATTTCACCTTTGAATCACTGGCCTACATTTTGTAAGCATTTTATTAGCTATGGTAAGCAACAGTTTCAAGCAGGTGAGCCAACACAACTTTGCGTGGAAGAGCAAGTGTCTGTCTGCCCATCCAAGACAATCAAATGAGGGTGCAGAAAAAAGGACAAACGTCTATGCTCTGGTGATTCTTGCTCCCCAGATACGGCTCACTGGGAGACAGACTTCTTTGTCAGTCACACTAGTAATATTGAGCTTGATTCACAGATTATTAGACCAGTTTGATTTTTTGGCCTGATTGCCTGTATTGTGCAGGGGACAGGCTCCTTTGGATGAACTTGCATTTGCATGCAAGAGTATTTGCAAAGAAATACATTCAATGTTGTAGTAAACATGGCCTTGATGGAACTTGTTACATTTGTTTTTTTCCTTTTTTTTTTTTCTTTTTTTTTTTTTTTTTCTGCATGCTATTAATAGTAGGTAGTTTAATTAGTGCTATCACTGATTAAAAAAAAAAAAAAGTTTAATAAAGAATGTTCAGATCAAGACTATAACTTACATTTTGTTCCTTCTGGGGAAAAAACATGCTGCTAGCTCATGCTCTGGGCCAAAATGTTTATCCTGTTTGAAACCCTAGAGAACTCAAGAATTTCAGAAGCAAGAACATATTGCTCCATCTCACCCCTGAGTTTGTGGTGACCTTCCTACAGGACCAGTAGCAAAGATCAGAAGGGATTCAGTTCCCTTTCCCTGCTTTATGAATATGATTCCCAGCATGAGATGTTTGCACTGCACATTTATCTGTCCTAGTTATTTGTGTGAGTTCAATGTGAGTCAAGCAATGTATTTTAAAGTCCTCAGGATAGAAGAATTGGGAGAGTTTTGTGTTGTTTTTATTACCTTCAAGCATTTCCTTTGTACTTTATGTCATGTATTTCATCTGGAGGTGAATATACTGCACATCAAATTCTAAGTGCCATGAAAGTATTAAAAAAAATAAATCTGCTGCAATGAAATTCACAGAGCAAGGGGAGGACATCCCCTTGAAAAGCTGGAGTATCCAGGGACAGCACCAAGAAAAAACATGGTGTCAGAGGAGCCTGTAGGGAACTGAGACCCTCGGACAGAACAGAGACTGCATCTTCATTCTCACATCCTGACCAAACCACTGGACATTTACGTCTGTCCTGGGCAGGGCTGTTGTGGGACTGCCTTCTTGTTGTTGCCTTCATCCCCTGCCCCAAGGCTTCCTGCTGAAACTATCTGGCAAATTCTGCCAAAATTCAGGATAAGTTTGGAGACAAACAAAGCCATTTTGTCTGGAGTTTAAAATTACTGAGAATAATTTAATTTTAATTGGTAATAACTCACCCTACAGCTTGCCATCATGACCCAAGCTCAGGTTTCCTCTGTTTGATGTAAGCTGTCTTACAGGCCACCAAGAACTGCATTTAGCCTTGAATGGCCTTTCAGTATATGACATGACATACCCTACTATATTTATACTCATATAATATATACTCATATACTCATATACATATATATACTCACCTCGAGTACTGTGTGCAGTTCTGGGCACCACAGTACAAAAAGGACATTAAACTGTTGGAGAGTGTCCAGAGGAGGGCGACAAAGATGGTGAAGGGCCTAGAGGGGAAGACATATGAGGAGCGGCTGAGGTCACTTGCCCTGTTCAGCCTGGAGAAGAGGAGGCTGAGGGGGAACCTCATCGCAGTCTACAACTTCCTCGCGAGGGGGAGTGGAGAGGCAGGTGACCTATTCTCCGTTATCACCACTGACAGGACCCATGGGAACAGTGTTAAGCTGAGGAAGGGGAAGTTTAGGCTAGACATCAGGAAGAGGTTCTTCACCGAGAGAGTGGTTGCACACTGGAACAGGCTCCCCAGTGAAGTAGTCACTGCACCAAGCCTGTCTGAATTTAAGAAGCGATTGGACTGTGCACTTAGTCACATGGTCTAAATTTTTGGGCAGACCTGTGCGGTGCCAGGAGTTGGACTTGGTGATCCTTATGGGTCCCTTCCAACTCGGGATATTCTATGATTCTATGATTTGCTGATCATTGTATCTCCTCTCAATCTACAATGCACTTATTTATTTGTCTCATTGGTCTGTTGCAACTGTTGTAATCTTTGTGAGTGAAAGACAGTCACTGCTTACATTTTTCTGCAGCACCTAGTATAGCAAGGTCCAATTTGACCATGTCTCTATACAATGTTATTATATTGTAATATTATTGCCAATTTTATATTGTATTTATATTTATATATTTTATTGCCAATATTATATTGCAATATTATTGCAGCTCTGCCAGCAGGTTATACCCACAGGCATGCACAAATCAAAGGAAACATCAAATTTTGTCCTATCATCTGCCATTTAAGGACTGCAAAAGATCAGGAACAACACCTATGGGAAAGAAATTCAGAGCAGGGAGACTGCACGCAAGAAGGTTGCATTGAAGCCTACAAATACCATTTAAAAGCAAATCATAGTTCAGGGAGTTTTTGTATGTGCTTTGAACTGCAGAGCCAACGGTATTTCCCCTTCGTATTCCATATTCTCTGGGGATTATTGGGATATTCTGCCAAACTTGAGACTTTCTCAGCTTAATTTCCCAAAGAGCAAATATTTTATGTGAATTGCGGTTACCCAATAATGCTGTTCTGAAAGCTCCTCTGGAAGGAAAAAGAAAGGACTCATCTCTTCGCCAGATGATCTTCTGTCTTTACCTCTTGGAGCTCATCAGCTCGGAAATATTTCACCTGCTTGGTCCCTGCCAGCAAACGTCTCAGTGGGCATTGTGAAGGCAAAGTTCCCAACAGAGCAGCATTGCTGTGAGAGGAAGAAAGCACTGTTGTATTTATTGCTATTATCACATCCTGCTCTTGTTTCAGTTTTAATTTCTTTATGAAATTTCCCGATTCATTGGGAAATTTCTTTTAACATGCTGTAAGGTCATTACCCTGTTAGGTCTCAAAGAAAAAGGAAAAAGAAACTTTCAATGTTTAAAGGCTAAATTCCACCAAAAGAGCAAAGTGTCTAGTTGTGTAATGCCAAAACCCCCCAGTTAGTTGTTCACTAAGAATAGAGATCCCTAAAATTTAATTTGTCTGTGTTCCCAGTAGTAGCACTCCATAGCAGCTTGCAGAAGTCTTTTGGTGGTATGAAATGACAGTCTAAGTCTTGGTATCAGCCTTTCAACACTTAGCTCACTCCTAAAATCCAACGGAGCTCCTAAAGCAAATGTTTCTTCATCTTCTCTTCAGGGTCTGGCCTGGTAAATATAATCACACACCGCCTTTCCCACAAAAAGTAGTGGGGGTTGTGGTGCTGGGAAGTCCTTTAGCATGTCTTCAGGGCACTCTTTGGGGAAGTCTTTAAGTCACCCGATGGTGAAGAGAGACTTGGATCCAGCCTTTTGTGTCTTCCACAAATAGCGTAAGGACATCTTGTGCTACCCACAAAGGACACCTTGTGGTTGGGGCCTACTACAGGCCGCCTGACCAAGGGGAGCCTGTTGATGAGGCCTTCTTGCTCCAACTACAAGAAGCATCATTCCCACAGTCTCTCATTCTCCTGGGGGATTTCAACCACCCAGGTTTTTGCTGGGAAAGCCATGTGGAAGGCAGTAAGCAATCCAGGAGACTCCTGGAGTTCATTGAGGACAATTTCCTTGTCCAGGCACTAGACAAACCAACCAGAGGAGAAGCGTTACTGGACCTGGTGCTCACCAGTGCGGAAGAGCTCATTAAAGAGGTTAAGACTGGAGGAAGCCTGGGTTGCAGTGACTATGGTCTGCTTGAATTTGTGATCCCAAGGGATATGGGCCTGGCTACGAGCAAAGTCAGGACCCTGAACTTTAGAAGAGTAAACTTCCAGCTGTTCATAGAGTTAGTGGACGAGATCCCATGGGACACCCTCCTTAGGGACAGAGGATCTGATCAGAGCTGGCAATTCTTTAAGGATATTTTTCTTAGAGTGCAAGAGCTCTCTATTCCCATACGTAATAAATCAAGCAGGGAAGGGAGGAAACCAGCATGTGAATGAGGACCTGCTGGTCAAACTTAGGCAAAAGAAGGAAGTGCACAGACAGTGGAAACAGTGTCATGTGCTTGGGGAAGAGCACAGAAATGCTGTTCATATGTGCAGGGATGAGATTAGGAAAGCCAAGGCACTAACAGAACTCAACTTGGTGAGGGATGCAAAGGATAACAAGAAGAGGTTCTACAGGTACATTGGCCACAAAAGAAAGACTAGGGAGAGTGTAGCGCCTCTGACAAATGAAGATAGAGAACTGGTAAAAACAGACATGGAGAAGGCTGAGGTACTTAACAACTTCTTTGCTTAGGTCTTCACTAGTGGTCAGGCTTCCCATGTCTCTCGAGTCCCCAAACCTCTAGGTAGGGGCTGGGGAGCAGAGTCCCTCCCACTGTAAGAGAAGAGCAAGTTCAGGACCTCCTGATGCAACTTAACAACTACAGGTCTATGGGACCTGATGCCATGCATCCTAGGGTCCTGAGGGGAAATGGCTGATGGAGTTGCCAAGCCACTCTCCATCATATTTGAAAAGTCCTGGCAGTCAGGTGAAGTCCCCAGTGTCTGGAAAAAGACAAGGGTTCAGAGGAGGGCTACAAAGATGATCAGAGGGCTGGAGTTCCTCTCCTATGAAGAAAGGCTGAGAGAGCCTGGAGGAGAGAAAGCTCAGGTGAGACCTCGTTACAGCCTTTCAGTACTTAAAGGGGGCTTATAAAAAGGATGGAGAAGGACTCTTTACTTGGGTAGATAATGATAGGACAAGGGTCTTAAACTAAGAGAGGATAGATTTAGATTAGATATTAGGAAGAAATTCTTCATTGTTAGGGTAGTGAGGCACTGGAACAGGTTGCCTAGAGAAGTTGTGGGTGCTCCATCCCTGGATGTGTTCAAGGCCAGGTTGGATGAGGCCTTGGCCAACTTGATCTGGTGGGTGGCATCCCAATGGCAGTGGGGTTGGAGTTAGAAGATCTTTAAGGTCTCTTCCAACCCAAGCCATTCTATGGTTCTATGGTTCTATGATTCTATGAAAAGGAAGAACCTTTTGTCCTTCAGCACATTGTGTGAGAAAGAATTCAAGAAGCACAAGAAGAAAGCTGAGGAGTCCTGACAAGTGCCTTCTACTAGGTCAGTATTGGGTGGACTGGTCCTATTCAGGGCCACGTCCTCCCTTTACGTTTTCTGTTTGCTAACTTAGGTAGCAGCGGAAATCGTATCCTTGGAGCAAGATCTCACATCTTCAAAATCCTGCATAAGCTACCCAAAAGAGCTTTGGTACCTAAAACACTATTACACTGAGCAAACTTGGCCCTGGAGGAGACTGGTGCCATAAAAATAGCACCCTGAAAGCAAGGCCCTCAAGGTGAGCACTGTAAAATAAAACAAGTCCCAGAAGTCTCTTTCCAAAGTCATTACTGCTTAATGGGATGACAACTGAAGGAGACAAAGAAAAAAGTAGTTTTCCCAAGGTTGTCAAACAGATGGAAAAGCCAAGGAAGAGGACCTTGGCACCCAGCTGCTGTGCTAGGGCTCCCTTCCATGTTTTACTGTGATTATCTTGCACGATTCAGCATCTTATCTGAAAATGCACTGCTCATTTAATCCCCACTCGGGGCATCTGAAAAATGCATCCAGTTTCCCGAAAGCCAGGCTGACGTTTTCTTTTGGGCCTCATCCCATTTTACTATTTCCTCTTGGCAAAGCTCAGTAAATAATCTCTTGTTTCCTTTTATGTTCACATCTCAACTGAATCGTATCCTATGATCCTCCTCAGTCCTCTCCGTGCCAATCTTTACATATCAACCTCTTTAATCCTTCCTCACACGCCTTTAACTATCCAGGAACATGGTTCCCATAAATGAATGACACAAGCACGTGGAGACATACCACAGCTGTGGAGCACACCCATGTCTGCAGCTTGGGAAATGGGCGCAAGTAAAGCTCTGCATAAGCCATCTCTATCCAACATTCTCCATGCCACACGAAGTATGAAGGACACCTGGAAAGCTTCCTTCCAGCCTTCTTTCAGAGGTAGGAGCAGACTGAGGTCTTTCAGACAAACTTCCCTTGAAGTTTCAAGCAGATTTTAGAGCTGTTTCATAACAGTCGTGGCACAAAGTACCTCTGCCTTTAGTTAGGGTGGTTGTAATTCAAGAGAGCAGTTGCAATTGCTTAAAACAGAATAGGTCCTTCAGCGACAGTGGACAAGGAGTGGGAGGACTGATGGAGACCACTGTCTGCTCCTCAAAGAGCAGAGGGGATGTCAATCAATCTTGAATTAATTCATTTGACCTTTGAATTCAATGTAAATTGAATTTTCCATAAAGGTAGAAAGGGTGAGATTCAGCTGACCCAATGCACATGTCAGAGTTATCAGCTGAGCTGATGATATCTAAAGAGAAATACACAGTGATAAGGTCAAATTCACATCTTCCTCAAAAGATACATAAAATAAGGCAGTTGAGCCTCCAAAGCATTCCTTTCTCTCCACTGACTATAAAATGAACCTGGGCAACCAGAACTCCTTGGGATGTCTCCACTACATGTACATCATAATTAGAGGAGACGAACATCAACTAAAATGTCTCAGAAGCAGCAAAATGTTAAACAGACAGTAGTCTGTTGCTGAAGAGCAGCATGATGCCAATTGGTAACCAGAGAGCAGAAAACTAATCTTAAACCAGAGTTATAAACATGTTCTTAAATTAAAACTTGTATTTTGGTTCACTTTGACTAGCAAGATTTTGTTATTGATTATTGGAGGGTTATGAGAGCATATCTGGGATCCTGAAATGAACTGTAACATTTATTCACTTAAAAGTTTATCACTGGAACTGTAATCTGGAGTTGTCATCCTGCTATTTGTGTACAACCAGAGAGCTTAACTGATACCATATGAGCTATATGTCACAAAAATAAATAAAATAAAAATAACAGAAGCAGATGGTAGTATAGACCCAGATGAACAGTACGAGAACAACCAAGCATCCATCAGCAGCTCCCAAGTGAAAGGTCACTGAAGTTATGAGCAGGGTTATGAGACTGGTGGAAATTCAATTATTTTTGAACTGGGAACATTAGACAGATTAAAATGGAGTTAAATTTCAAAACTGGAGCCACAAAAGGAGAAATTGGGAACTTTTGCCACAGAATGAAAAAAAATTCGGTGAAAATCTTCTTACAAATAGTAACAGAGTCTCAGAAATTTTAACTGATTAAGGAGCAATATTTCAAACCACCCAAAGATTAGTTCGTAGCAACTAGATTTGATAAAAGTGCATAGTTCCCATTAGAAATAGCTAAATCCTCTTTTGGCAACACTTTGGTAGAAGTATCCGTATTTTTTGCAACTCTGGATGAGTTAAATTAGAGCCTTCCTAAGAATCAGACAGTGAACATCTGGTTTGCATCACTAAGATCTTAAGTGTGTGCATACATGTGTGCAAAATAACTTCATTACTAACCTCCCCCTCTGTTGCTTCTCCCTCTGCTTTGAAACCAGAAAAAAATAAGAGGGAAAAAAAATCACATGCCCTGTGATCTCAACACTTTACCAAGAACTAGACCTCAGTTTCTCACAGGTTTTCTCTGAAAACCATCCTAATAGAATCAGCAAAGAGGAAAAATGAGATAGTCATGAAATTAGTCATGGCCGTACATTTTCCATCTCCAAAAGATGTCAAGTTTGGAGAGTATTTTCCAGCTGAGGACTTGTTTCAGGGGGTTAAAAATCCCTATGTAAACTAAGGCTGTCCGTTTCTCCCAGACTCCCCAGCTGTGTCCAGCTAAGCTGGTCTCAGAGGTCTCCAGACTGGCTGGGCTGTTTTCTGGTAGACGCCCCTTTGCTTCAGATGATTATCAGCTTTACGAAGAGGAGAGTCTATGAACTTAGTGCTTGGAAAAAAAAAAAAAAAAAAAAAAAGCATTCAAGTCTCAGAAACTTTGACAAAAATGTCCAGGAATGGCTGACATGGGATAGAAAATAAACACTGGCATGGAGCCATTGCTGGTTGCCCATAGGCTACATATACTTTATATCCCTGATTCTGGATTCACTCCACGTATATGAAGTCTGTTGTATGAATAACAGATGTCCCAGGGATCTCCATGACTCCCCACCATCACCACCACCTTCTTTGGGGTGTATCCCAGCCTTGTAGGTGTGATACTTCTGTTGCATGAGTGCTCTTAATGTTTTCTGAAAGCCTGCACAGGGACAGGACCCTTCCTCCATCCATCTGAATTGAAAATGTCTTAATAACAGAGTGCTCAACTCAGCCAAGATACAACAGTTCACATAAAAAGAGAAATGGGACACAAAATCCAAATGTCCTGACACCACTTATTATCCCATTAAGAAAACAGGAACATTTATGAAAAATCACCTGCGTGTTGCTTTTCTCTCTGCTTTGGCTGCTCCGTGTTGTGTCAGGTCATGGCTCAAGATGGGAATCACTGAGATCTGCTCTCAGAGTGCGAACTGATGATGGTGGATGGATGTAAACGTGGCACAATTTCTCATGCAGAATGTATGATCCCTCCTTTAATCCCAGACTGTCCTTTCCACCTCTAAATGCCAAGGATTTCAAATGGGCAATCAAGCTGCCTTTGGTTTAGAGTGCCAAGTCTGAAGCATGATAAACCTTACTTTAAAGGTGACGCTCACACTTTTCCTGTGGACAATATCTCTGTCTGTGTGCTAAAAGCTTGTGGCATCTGCAATGCATCCCTTCCAGGGGACGTAGCTGTGATTACATTAGCATTTCCTACCAGGACTTTCACACACTCTTAGGCCCATCACGCAGCTGCATGAACAAAGCGATCTCACCATCTGCACGCTCAGATGTCCGTGACATTGGGATAATTTAGCTGGAGAAGAAAGGGCATTAGTAAGAACTGCCCTGAAGTAGCACTTCAGTTTTTCAAGAGTGAAAAATCTTTGCTGGTAGGAGTACATAAAACCCAACAGATAAACAGCTCTGCTTTGGCTTTAAGTTTGGTGGAGATACACATGGTTCCAATTCATCTGTCCCAAATATTAGAATATTTTTCTGAATATGTGTCCTGGTATGCATAGTTATCAGTCTTATTTCTCCTACCACACCCATGGGGTGATCAGCTAGCCCCATGAGAAAAGGCAATAGAAGAGCAAAGGGGGAAAAAATTAGTTTCTGAGCATGGTAATGTCTTTCTCCTAAAGGAGTCCCACTAAAGCCTGGCAAGGTAAGACTATGATCCCTTCACTGGCCTGGAGACCAAGGCAATGAAAAAATAATGTGCCAAAAGTAACACCCTAATTTGCGTTCTCTACTGACCTAGACAGTGGCAAAACCAAAGATATTTAGAGACAAGAAACTACCAGATAATTAGCTATATGCATTTGGTATGACTGACTCAGTCTAGTCCCACTAGACTGAGCTCCCAGTGCAATGAGAAATAAAGCAGAACTGGGACTTGAACAACTAATAATTGTAATGGTATTCACTGGGTGACAAACCATGATAACTTGAAGATATACCAGATCCACCCAAGTGAGTAACACAAGCCTGTGACAAGAACAAAAATCAGGTAGGGAAACAAATGTGGAACTACAACTTACTCCCAGGCCAAGAGTTAAAAAGTATTACCCCGCCACCACCACCACCACCAATAAAATCATTCAAAGTGAAGGTTGGAGGAATCCTCCTCCCTTGTAGCTGACACATCAAAGACCTGGCAGAACTTTCCTTAGCACTGGTGAGATCCCATTCCTGGCAGTTTTGTTGTTGTCACTGCTGTTTGGTTTTGCTTCGTGAAATAATGCTGGTCATTCCTCCAGAGCATTGATGTCTGATGGCATTTATCTGTAGGTTCTTATGTTAAACTGACAGCTCACTCGACACGCCTCTTCAAGACAAAAATGTGGAGGGAGTAAACTATGTTCTCTGATTTAAAACTATTTTCAATTGACCAGTCTAACCTTTCTGGCTCCCTTATCTGAGTATTATTCATTTCTCCTTTAACTCAGCTTGAACCCTAGGAAATTCTAGCACTGAAGCTTGACACATTTCAGCTAAGAATTGCTACATATTTTCTGTGCCCCTTCAAAAGGTCAAGCTTTCTCAAGGAAATACAGGCAGAGGCTGCAGTTATTTTGAAGGTGTCTCATTCAGCAATGTAGGCTTTTGGATTATAAATCACCTGCAAAAAGATTTATCAAACTCCTACAGTCCACAATTTTCTAAGCAACAAGGAACTACATCTGGGTTTGCAGCTACTCGCTCTGATCAACTAACAGTGATGTAATTTTGACAGCCGTAGTCACAACAAATATCTGGGAGAGTTTTTTGAATTTTTAGCATGTGGCGATTTTTTTAGCTTTTTTTTTTTTTTTTTTTCATGGCACAGCTCTTTAAAGTCTGTCAAGGAGGTGAAGCTACTCTTGGTTAAACCTCCAGGTTCATAATAATATTATGAGACTGACCACAATAGCAAAAAAAATTATGTGGCAAAAGTAACACCCTACCTTGCCTTCTCTAACTGACCTGGACAATGACAGCAACAAAGATTGGTTCAACAAGTGTTTCTTTTGATAACCACTAACAGGAAAGGCCAATATTTTACCCCATGTGCAGCCTATCTAATGAAGGTTGCTGATGCTGCTGTTTTGATCACTGCTGTGTGTCCCACCTTTTACACTCCCTGCATACCCTTGCATGGCAACTTGTGATGCTGAAACAGGTTTGTTGACCTAGGCTTCAAATCTTCAAATTTCTTGTAATTACTGGTGTTTTGTTTTTTTTTATGTAGGTTTTTTTGGTGGTGGTGGTTTTGGTTTTGGTTGTTGATTTTTTGTTGTTGTTTTGTTTGTTTGTTTGTTTGTTTTTGAGAGGGCAATTTTCTTTTCCAAAAAAATAAGCTGATGTAATTCCTACCGTCAAGATTTGTGTTCGTGCAAAATTACTGTATGCCACATCAGATCACCTCCTTTCACTTGCAGTAAATATACAGTACTAAAATTACCCTGAGTGCTCCTCTAGCTCTAAGAGGAGGCTCTGCTCTTTCTTTACATCCACAGCAGCACAGTTTACATGTATGGTTAAGTCTCAGGTAGAAGGACATCATGTTATACGATGAATTACTCCATCTTTTGAGACACATGCCTGAGCAATTCCTGCTGGTACACAGGTGTAAAATTTGAAAACCTAGGTAGAAATTTTCAAAAAAAAAAAAAGATGATGAAAAGGTGATATTTCTTATCCCTTGGGAGATTTGCAGGACTTTAATGACAACATATGTAGAGGGTAACACAGAGCACTCTGGCCCAGAGGCAAAATTCTTGCTAATCCAAATGTTTCCCCAAAGGACTGAGTAGGTCTCTAGGAAACAAGCAGCAAGAAACAAGACAGACCACATCACCTTTTACTCATTTCTCCCAAGAACTCACTCTGGTGTACAGATGCTGTAAGAGTCCTTTCACTTTTCAGCTGCGGCCAACAGAGCTTCCAACATTTTCTCCATTTTTATCACAGAGATGACATTGTTCATTCCCTTTGATGAACATCTGGGGCCAATCATGAATGCATCCTCCAAGGAGTGCAGATCATGAATCAGCAAGCTGCTTGAAAATAAATCCAGCCCATCAAAACTGTCAAGTCTAGAGCATGATCTACTGATACACTATCTTCTTTGATTCTTTGTCTCCAATAAATCTTAATTTCTGTCATCCAGATTTTGTCTCTATGGACATGACATTAAAACATAGTTTGTTATTTTCTGCCAGGGATAAAGAATTATTTCCTTTCTTATACCTGGAGACCCCAACAGGGCAGGCCAACCATGCCAAGATGGGTTTATTGAAGCATAATGCAAGAAGTCATGTAAGAATTTGGAGCATCTAGGAACACAACTTATTAAAGGAGGCTCTGTTTGTATGAGCAGTGCTTTAGCTCCCATTAGGCTCCCATGTGAGGGCTCCTCTTCTCCTGGGGGCGCAGCAACCAGTTTCCCTTTGCTACACTGTCCTGATGGGATGTGAGACCTTCTCTACGCCACACTTGTGCTGGGAGGGTGACCATGTCAGTAGTCAGAAGGGGATGAGATGAGGTGATGACAGACGCTGTGCTGCTGTGTAGGGAAACCACTACTAAATCATGTTTATATGTGGTGCTATAGTAGCTATGAACGTGAACAGAAGTCCTTGGACATAAGGTCTTAGAGCATCTATCCAGGGATGTATCAATGCACTCCTAAATAAATATTTACTACATGCTGTAATGAATAAAAACATGACAGAGATGAGCTTGAGACCTCAACTCCTCCATGTCCACCCTTATTCAGTGTTCCCTAGCTCCCTGACTCCATTCAGGCCTGAGCTTGATCCAAGACAAGAACCAGCCATGCAGTCCTCCAACACTGGTTCAGCAAGCTTTGCACCTCCCAACTCCTCCATACATCCTGATCCACCACCCAGAGCATTCATCACTTTTGTGGTTTCATCCCATCACCACACCACACTGGTAGGATCAGCACTGCCTACATTGTCTTGGGGCCACAGAGTTCAGGTTATGTAAATCAATGCAAACTGTTGACTCTAGAGCGTGGTAACTGTAAGCAATGAAGATGAGACTTAGACCAGGTCTCAGTCCCTGTCTCTGGTTTAGCGGAGTAGAAAATACACACTTTCTATTAATTATAAAGTGAGCCTAGAGTGACGTCCTTGTAACATGGAAAGCACAGCTCGTTGCCTATATTTAGGTAGGACGAATCTAGGCCCTTCTAAAATGTTTACAGTGCCTTTTATTTGTGGTTTGAACCGGAAGATAACAATTACACATATTCCAGATGCAGGAAGATGTTTAAAGGGAGGCTTGGCTGTAACAGGAACCCTGTTGATCACCTTTTCTATTTAGCTGTTTGGTCATTCTTCTACAGAAGGAGCAGGAAATCTTTAGGGACTGGTTTTCCCTCCTCTGCTATTTCCAAGAAACTGCACCACTTTGATCTTTTTTAGTCTTGCAAAACCTGGGCCTGCCCTTGTTCCAACTGAATTGAGTGGAAGACTCACAGAGTCAGATCTTGATCTTGATGTAAATAGGCACAACGTCTGCACTTCAAAGGAATTCTATTTTACACCTCTTGCGGGCCATAATCCTCAAGGTCTTCACAGGATACAGACCTCGTGTGCCTGACCTTGGTTAGTAAATTACTTAATTAAAAACAGTCATTAAATAATCTTTAGTCTAATGTTTATTTCTCCAGACTGAACTGTTTACACTACTTGTTGCTGCTCTGCATCATGCCAGCATGATGGGAGGCAACAGTGAGGCCATTCCTGCGACATGGTTGATTTCAGTGCCTGGGCTGCAGCTGGAAGTCTTGGGTGCTTGTTCTCACAAAAAAAAAAAAAAAGTGCTGTCTGTTGCTTAGATGGGGAGAGGGAAGGGAATCCTGGCATGGGGTAACCCTTGACATACGTACAGAGTGGGGGACACCTGTGTGGGGTAACCCTTGGTATATGCACAGACCAGATGAGAGCAGCTCTGCGGAAAGCAGTCTGGGGGTTCTGGTTGACAGCAAGTTGAACATGAGTAAACAGTGTGCTCTGGCAGCCAAAAAGGCCAACCGTATCCTGAGAAGCATTAGGCACGGCATTGCTAGCGGATTGAGGGAAGGGATTGTCCCTCTCTACTCAGTGCTGGTGTGGCCTCACCTTGAGCACTGTCTGTAGGTTTTGCAGTTTGGGTGCTACAAGGTAAGAAGGACATAAGACTACTAGAAAGTGTCCAAAGGAGGGCTATGAAGATGGTGAAGGGTCTGGAGGGGAAGGATGTATGAGGACTGGCTGAGGTCCCTTGGTTTGTTCAACCCAGAGCAGAGCAGGCTGAGGGGAGGCCTCATGGCAGCCTGCAGCTCCCTCACGAGAGGACCGGCGGGGCAGGCACTGAGCTCTGCTCTCCGGGGACAGCGACAGGACCCACAGGAACAGTATGGACCTACAGGACCCACAGGAACGGTATGAACCTGGGACAGGGGAGGGTCAGGCTGGGTGTTAGGGATAAGGTTCTGCACCCAGAAGGTGGTCGGGCACTGGGACAGGCTGCCCAGGGCAGTGGTCACGGCACTGAGCCTGCCGGAGTTCAAGAAGTGTTTGGACAATGCTCTTAGACGTGTGGTTTGATTTTTGAGTGGTTCTGTGAAGATCCAGGTTCTGGATTTGATGAACCTTGTGGGTCTCTTTCAACTCAGGATATTCTGTGATTTTATGATTCTATGATGCAAAACTTCGAAGTTGACACCTCTGATGAGCAGATTCTTCTCCTCTTCTCTCTTCCCTCATTCCCAGAGAGTAAATTCTACCTTGAATCTCAGATCCAAGAAAAAAACAAGCCCATGGTCTCCTCCAGACCGAGGTTATGCAGGTGATTCCTGCTATCAAAGAAAGGCTAACATCATGCTCCTGCTTTTCCCGCAGCTATATCCCTTACTGAGACTTTCTCTGAGCAGTCCATTTTCATGACTGTCTTGAAGCCCTCTGGATGACATTCACTATTGGGCTCATAAAGAAGGGCCTGGCAAACTGACCCTTCCTACTGCCAGCTCACGGAGCCACACCGTCCTAGGAAGCAGCCCAAAACCCAAGGCTGACCAGGCTGTACGGCTCACTCACACTGAAGGGAGGGTGTTACCACCTCACAATTTGGAGGGCCAATGCTGTAAGCAAGGTTTTCCAGGGACTCTGGACTGAATTTTGGGGACCTGGTTTCTCAGAAAACTCCACTTCTGAGCTCCCCAGGAGCAGTGACTTGCAGAGGACTCTCTCCTATGGCCATTGGCCTTACGTGCTCAGGATAGAGACCAGGTCCTGCAGAGCAGCTCATCCAAAACTCATCTCTCTCTTCTCAGTTCTCTGTGCCATTCTTCACCTCTGAAAAAGGGAATGGCAGGAAGACAGTCTCCTTAGCACATGTCATTTAATCTTTCAGCTTTTTTTTTCTCCCGAATTATGTTTCTGGTGTTAAATCCCAATTCCCCTCTGAAAGGCATCCTTCCAACCTCCTTATTACACAACAGAGGAGAAAGACTTGGATCATTCTCACATGTACAGACAATTCCTGGTCAATTTGTAATAAAGAATAGGATCATTAACACATGTGTTTAGATATATTTTAGAAGAGCCACTTAAAAATGAAATTTGTGATGCAGATCTGCTAGGGATGGGTTCTCAAATGCTGAGGTTACTCCTTCAGGCAGATCACGCTGTCATAACAAACATTTCACCAAAATAGAAACAATACCCTGGGAATCTGAATGTCAGAATGGAAAGTCAGCTTCCTGGCAGATATTTGAAAAGTGCTTTGAAGATGCAAAGAACGGCATTGCTACTAAAAAAGTATTTATTCTCCTTTTCTGCACTATTATGTTGATGAGCCTATTTTTTTTGTGTGTAATATGACAGAGGAGACATCTTCTCCACACTTGGGGATAAAAACAAAATAAAAACCACTCTGTGATATCTCTGCTATCAGCAGAAATATAAACAGTGCTGATTTATGTATAGATTTTTCCATGGCTCTCACCACTGTGGTATCTGAACGACTTTACAAGCATTTAACTGCTACAATACTTTTGTGAAACAGTGAAGTATTGTTATTTATATTTTGCCCAGAGGGAACTGAAGCACAGAATTAATTAAGCAACACAAACTGAAATACCAAATTACATACTGAATGCTGATCCCAGATTGCTGTTTCTTCTATTAGATGATGTCTTTTAGCTAAAAAAAAAAAAAAAAAAAAAAAAAAAAGATAAGGGCTTTATGCAAAAGCTGTTTAGTGCAGTTCATTGGCCTGAGTTGTACAACTCAGATAAGATTATTAGAAAGGTCCTGGCTAGTCCCAGAGCCTTGGAAATTATTAACTTTCTCTGATTCCTTTGTGTGCTTGGGTATAAGCCATTTTATCTATGTCTAATCCACCAAAAGAAAGCTTTAGTGTGTTTTGAGCGGGTGTTTTTGTCTGTCCCATGTCTCAGCTGTGTTGTGTTACCATCAACTGCATGAGGACAGGCAGTTAGCTGGGCAGGAGACCCTACAAATGCTGATCTGAGAACTCACACAGGGGAGAGAACAAGAGAATGAGACTTTATAAATGACTCCACAGCGAGAAATATACGTTAGAGTTCATAGGCTTTTTAGGCACCAAAGGCAATCAACCAAGAGCCACAGCTCAGTAGGAAACCTGGCTTCCCTATGTCCAGTGCTTGCAGGACTCCTGAAGATGCACCTTTTACACCATAAACCATGTCTCCCCTGGACAGGAGATTATCAGATCACTATTCATTTTTAGCATCAGTGGAGAGTGATAACAGAATCTGGCTGTAGATGAGACACCATCTGATGTTCAGTCAAGACTCAGCCCAATTAGTCATTCGGAAGACAGATTTGGGGCTGGTTTATGTTCTTCGTCTCTGTTTTCACTTCCGGCCAGGTTGAGACCTCTGTTCCACAGCCAGAGCTTTGCCTCACTTGGGTTGTACACCCCACATAATGTAGGTGTCTGCTGGGCTTTTTATCAGGGTGGGGGCAGCCACACCTTGGTATCTGCAGGGGTTCTTGAGAAGGCTCATGTCTCTGAGGGGATGGGTGGGTCATCCCCACCCCATCCTCATAGATAAGCTCAGGAAATGTGGGATAGAGGAGTGGGCAGTGAGGTGGTTTGAGAACTGACTGGATGGCAGAGCTCAGAGGGTTGTGAGCAGCAGAGCAGTCTAGAGATACAGTTCTAGAGAACTGTGAGACCTTCTCTGGAGATATTCAAGACCCACCTGGATGTGATCTTGTCTGATGTGCGATGGGTGTCCCTGCTTGCACAGGAGGGTTGGACCAGATGATCTCCAGAGATCCCTTCCAACCTCAACCATTCTGTGATTCTGTAATGCTGTGAAGTCTTAGCGCAACTCACCCTACTGCTCTGTGGCGATTTGCACCCCACAGGGCTCAAAGAGCAGCCCTGGTGAGGGAAAACATTAACACACCCTTGATATGGCCTGAATTATGTGTTTTAAGGTGATTCAAGTCAAGCTGATGAAACAGTTCCTATGATTATTGTGAATTCATGTTGTTGTTCCAAAAATAAAAAGGGAAAGACAAAGAAATGAGATACCTATGTAGTACACACTGAAGAGAGGAGAGGAATGATAAATTATTCTGAGTCCCTGGATACATAGTTCAGGTCAGACCCCAATTTTTTATTTTTATTTTTTGCCTTGGGTTCTTTTGCTAGGAAAAGAATAGTAATAAATCATCCTGTCCAGATATCTAGAAAAAGGTTTAACAGTTCCATTTAGGTAATGAGAGTTTCTATGAAGAACAGATGGAGGAGTAGCTTTCTCATCCAGTGTTCCCCTTGTTAACCATCTGTTTACATGGTGGTTGTCATTGGAAGTGCTCTCGGTTTTGGTTACTGTTCACTCTCTGTTAAGCAGGATGGGTTAACCAAAAGCAAATATGTTAATGGTGTTTCCTAACAAGCTGCTCACAGCTGTTCCACATAGGAGCATGGACAAGATGAGACAGAGTTTTGGCTGGTTGGTATTTTATTTTATTTTATTTTATTTTATTTTATTTTATTTTATTTTTTACTTTTTGGAGGTTTTTAAGAAGCTTTCAGGTTTAGTAGAGCTAAAAGGAGACACTTCTTTTGTTTTAAACCCACCTAGCAGGAAGACAATTTTCCTGGACTGTAAGTAAGGAGGCTCTTAACCACTGAAGCAACCCACGCAAAGTGTTTATTTCCACACTTAGGAAATAGTTATATTTAAACTCTTCCCAGAGATTCAATTTGGAAATGATCAGGCTCCCCTCTGCTGGGTAAGGTTTCTTTGTGGCGGCCATGGTTTGAAGCAGTCATAAAGGGGATGAGGTTTCTTCTTATGCATGTGAAGAAAACAGGTTAAACTCTGGGCAAGACAAAAGCATGACTGAAACATGTTATGCCTCCACTTTGGCATGTTACAGTTGTGGAATCGCCCTAGTCCTAGTTGCTGCGAGTTTGCTGGGAAAGAAATCCCTTACATTCTCCTTCTCTAAGTGCTTGCTGCTGACCACTGCCAGAGCTAGGAAAAAGTAATAGAGGGACTGTCAGGTATCACATAAACTGGGATTTCTACTGTTTGTGCTTCTAACTCACTAGAGTGAGTTACTAATTTTAACTCACTAGAGTGCGTTACTAGTTCTAACTAACTAGAGTGAGTTAGAATCCATCAAATTCACCTTCTTTTTTGTCTTGAAAATATACACCCAGAAACACTGATGACTGCAGAGGTATTGTGCCCGCTGTATGGTGTCTTCAAATCCCATCTCACAGGAGCCAAGGAAGATCCCTGTAATTCTCACAGTTTTCATTCCAGGCTGGATGACTGAATCTAATCTTGCTTTATTTTTACATTTGAAGGCTACAGATCTACTAATGAAAATTATGAGCCTTCAAACATCTTGCCTACAGCCCTTGTCTTTGATACAATATCCATCAATATGTTCATTAATTTTCCTGTATTCATCTGATGTTACTTCAAAATTTAGTCTCTCTACAAGAGAGAAATGTTATGAGTCATCTCATGGTATGAATTACTCCAAAGCATGTTTCATTTTGCATTGCATAGTGATGACTAGAAATAAAAAAAACTCTGGAGGGATACCTTGCATATTGCTGTGTAAAGAAGATGGTAAGTTCAATGAGAAAAATACAGCGCATTGTGTGTTCCTCGTCAATGCTTCTTGTGTCTGTACAAAGGCGGGGCTTGAAATTGTGTTCTCATTGTCCATGAGGCATAAAGCTACTTCTACAGTCAGGAATGCATTTTCCTCTTACTCACACAGAGGAGAAAGCTTGGGAGACTTCAAAGGCAGATGAGTGGACCTTGGTGAAAAATACCCTGAAAAGAAATAAATTAGATGAATAGTAAAGACCTAGAAGACTGTTGACTATAACAGGAGCAGATACAAAATTTGTCATGAACCTCCATTTTTACATACTTTATGAGGGATAATGTATAAATCAATATATATTTTTTTCATCCAGTTGCCAATATACTGTGACAGTGGAGGAAGACGAAAGGGTCTCAGTACTGATACCAGGGGAGTGAAGTCACCTTGTTCTTGCTGGTGAAAATTCAGGACTTTTGCTGAAGTTTCAGTGGACATACTGAAGGTTTGTGATGCTGCAGGTGTGTGCGGAGTTTAACCCCAGTGCTTAGCCTGGATTGTGAAAGGATAACTCTCATGAGAAAGAGGTTGCAAGGCAGAAGCTAGGACTAAAAGAGAGTTGTTGTTTTTTTTTCACTCTCAGCAGAATAGAAGGGAAAGACAGTTCAATTCTCTTGTGAACCAGAAAATATTTTCCAGTGCCACTTAGTACACTAATGTTGTCAAACTGTTAAGACAATGGATTAGTGGAGTGGTGAGGTCTCAGGGGCCTGGTGGCAGAGCTGGAGGCCTTTCTCCAGTCTCTAATCCCTCATTCTCTGGATAAGTTGATCTTACTGGGGGTTTAGGCTTCATTCTGGGGAGACTTCATAACATTTTCCCAATGCACAGAGACACCCTATTCCTCCTCCTCCAAGACATGTTCCAAGGAAGATGCCCCTTCCAAGAGGTGCCCGTTAGCTAGACAAGCAGGAGAGAGCTAGACAAGCAGTAGCTCCCCAGCTTTGGAAGTGATAGTGAGACAGAGCAAAGCCTGGAAGAACAAAAGAAGTCTTGGTCAGCATGCTGACAATTCAAAAGGGATCACAAGACCAGTATGGTTTGATCATACAGTGGCCATACCTTACCAAAAAATAAAATAAATAAATAAAAAATAAAATAAAGAAAGAAATTGGTATTGTCTGGTATTGTTGCATACATGTGGAATTTCATGACTGGCCTCGTATCAGAACATTGCTTCTCATCAACAGTAGCTTGTCCACAGTAACAGCCAACTACAGCTGCATCAACAGAAAACACAAAAAGACCCCTCAGGGGACCTAGGAGGACTCTAAGGTTATGTTCAACTGAGCATTTGCCCAAGTTCCTGTAAATTACATATAACTCCCATGATGGATACCTCAGGTCTAACGCGATTTCCTGCTGGATGGAAAACACAAAAAGAATGATATTTATCGGGGGTCTTTTCTTGAGAAGGTGGGAAGAGGGAAAAAAAAATCATATGAGCCTTTAGTTAAACAGTAGTTTTTTTCACAAAATAGAAGGTGAAGTTTCAGGGACTGATACCACTTGAGAAGTAGAGATACATGACTGGTTTTCGCAGTGGAAGTATAACACCAGGTGGCATCTGTAGGATCTAGGATACAGACTGGAACATGCAGTACATCCATAATCGTCTGAAAAAAGGGAGTGAAAAATGAGGGGACATTTATGTGAAGGACATTCAGTTACTAGGAATCCTAAAGAGGAAAGCAGCTGTAAAAAGTCATAGAAAGAGATCATCTTGCAGAGCAATTGAGGGATAAAAGCCAAAGACAGTAAATGTTATGTGTGGATTAACTTATATAACCTTTTTTCTATAAAGTGAAACTCCCTGAACTACCCCTTGGCACTCAGAAAAGAGAGGTTGGTGCCATAACAGTAAGTTCTATGAAAACATCAGTCGAACATTCAGTTGTGGTTAAAAACCATTTAGGAAAAGTTATCGTAGGGAAGCTATTACTAGGAAAGGGATAGAAAACTGCAGGATGATATCAATAAAGAAACCACAGAGTACCCAAATTTTGAAAACTCTTCTGTCCTCCGAGCTTTGCTCTTCAACAAGTTTATATAAGAAAAGTATTAAAAGGATCAGAGGTGGAAAGTGTTTTTGTCACAAAAAGTGCATAAAAAGATTAGGACTGTTCGGCCTGGTAAAAGATTATACAAGAGAGACACAACAAATGTCTTAACAAAGAGGTACACTACTGCATAGAGAATAATTGTCCATTCTTTCCAATAAATGCAGAATCAGGGTCATCAAATGATGTTTTTAGGCAGAAGGATGAGGAGGACCTCAAGCTTCTGCCTCTTCACAAAGTCTGGAGATCAGTAATGGACCTTGTTGTTATCAGGCATTATGAATACCAAACATTTGTACAGATCCCAAAGGCAATTGAATAGCTGAGGGAAGAAATGTCCATCAGAGGCTCTTCAACACAGATGTACAACCTGGAGCTTGGCAATCCCTAAGCTACACCCTGAAGGCACAGAGGAGGTATGGGGCGTATCGCTACCCTCTGCTTTTATTCTCCTTTGCTAAGCTTCCACCCCAGGAGTAACGTGGAAAGTTCACAGACATGTTCTGAGTCAGCACAGCCACTCTTATGTCCTTACTTGCTTCTGAAATAGCTTGAAAAGTTTTTTTGTCGACTCCAAGCCAGAAGCATTGTCTGCACAATGACCCAAACCTCTGCTTTTGTTCAGCACATCCAGACATTGCAAACTCAACAGCTTTCCGGGCATGTTGGAGGGCTGGGAGAACCCAAGGCACTCCTTCCTTCACTGTTAGCATGAAGAGCTTGTATCTTAGCAGACATGTCAGGCTGAAGGAGGGTTTTCTTCTCTGATGTAAAGGAGCAAAGTGCCAGGCCCAGTTAAGCTGTCTAGCAAAAATAAATAAATAAATAAATAAAAATTTAAAATTTAAAAAAAAATGAGGTAGAGCAGTACAGGAAGGAGTTTGGCCTCAATTTCCCAAGTTTTGATCCCATTTCTTGTTGCCTGCAGCTCTATGAGACATCTGGGGTGCTCTGCAAGTAATAAATGTCAATTCTACTCTAAAGTAAAAGCAGGAGTAGCTGAACAATGTAGACTTGGCCAGGAAATTCCTGTTCGTTGACCTTCAGACACGCTTGCATGTAAAACCTACAGCAGACAATGAAGCTACATCTGCTTCAACCTCTCTTGCTCTGTGTCATCGTTGGCCATTGTCCTTTTAATATTTATCTCTGCGTCCCAGGAGTCTTCTTCTTGTTTACATATTGAAATATTCTCCCTTTTATCCCCTGTGGTGGCTTAATGTCTCATTCCCTCTTGGCTTAATTGTATTTCTGATTCAAACTTTCTCCATATGGGGCCATTCAAATATGAAACAGCTCTGACCGAGGCAGCTGCCACATTGCCAGTTTTCATTTATACAGACGATGACTAATGCTTCGGCTTATGATTTTGGTGGATTTTCGTCCTTGACCCCAGCACTTGGATTGCTGGCATGGGATTCGCCATCTACAAAGTTCTCAACATATTGGTCCTGCTAGGATTTCATCTGCATTTGGTGCCATCTCTGGAAATGTTTCTCTTCCCAGACACCCAGTTTAATTCATGTCATTGCCTTCTGTTAATGTGCCCTTGGTTTACCCTAGCGAATTGCTGGAATCGGCATCACGCTCTCCAGTTCTTGTGTGGGAACAGGCTACTGTCTGTCCTCTGGGATCTCCCCTAGCCCCACCCTTTCTCCTTTTATATCTTACAGTCATCTCTGGAGCTACATAATGATCATATTTTGCTGTGGTCCAGGAATGTTAGTGGTGGCTCCCCAGGAATACTCATCATGATGTGTGTGAAAGTTGATGGGAGGATGAAGACCCTTCTTCTGCCACTGACTCTGCAGACCCTCATACATAACGGAAGCTTCAAGGCAAGGGAAAACACAAAATTTGTATCCAAGTAGCTCTCAGGGCAAGAATGCTCACTAAAAATCTGGGAAAAAAAAAAAAAAAAAAAAAAAAAAAAGAAATGACAATGATATGGGGCCACCCAGCCAAGCCTTTCACAAAGCACCTGTGATTGCTCTTATGGATCTCCATAAGGGCTTGTGGCACTGACACAGACTTCTGCCAACATCATCAGCTGCATTCCCAAGAGATACAAGGTCGTAGCTACAGCAGTCTGCTCCAAACACCCAGTAAAGATTTGGTAAGAGATTCCCCATTCCCAAAGAGCATCCCATGTACACCAACTAAAGGAGGGATGTGTCATCACCTCCATTCTGCAGCAGATAAGATGAGCAGATCATAAGAGCAGTCAGATCCTATGGAACTCAGTAGGAGCTGGACAGTTGTGTGCTTCTGAGCACTTCTGGCTCTTTCAAAACAATTTGGTGACTGTTGTAGACCACAGCTTTTTCTGCCCCTTGCCACATGATGAAATCCTGAGGACTGCAAGGCGTAAGGTCCCTCCTCCCTGCAGAGAGTATTTGCAGAGGTAACCTGCTACAGAAGAGACTTCCAAATGCAGGGGAACAGAGACCTTCTTCCACCAGTCAGACTGGAAGAAGGGAACTTGCCTTAACCACAGAACGTCTTCTGCTCCTCCTTCTGCTTTAGCACCAGACTTTGGGTCCTTGCTACTAGATTTGATTGCTTAATATTTTTGTTTAGAGAACATTTCATGTCCCATGCAGTAAGGAGCTTTTTGGCTTGTGTCCTAGGGAAGAGCAATAGCAGTTTTGGATATGTGGGGGACGGAAAGCAAGTGTCTTCTTCATATCCAGTGGAGCAAGACTGAGATCCTGTGTCACTGAGATCTGTGAGGGAGGACCTATGCAAACACATACATTGCTACTGGCTGTATGTAGGCTCTATCAAGCTGAGGCTCAGGGCTTTCCTGTAGCACCAGGTACCAAAAAGGACCAACCTAAGGCTCCTTCTTACAGCTTTAGCATAAAGTCTGATCAAGTTGTTGGCTACAGAAGATACGAATGTGTTGGTGCCAACTAGCAGAAATGTAGCACCCTCAGGTCTAGACAGTGCTGAGCAGCAGTTCTGCCTGCCATGCCCACCACGACAGCAGCAGACAATTACTAATATATTTAGTCCAGATCTGGCAAAGCATCTTAGGCAAGCTCACAGACTAGTCTGTGGCAGAGCTGGGAACACAATCTGATCCCTTGAGGTTCTGTCTAGTGCTTTAACCACACATATAAATTTCTCATCTTATCTGCTCCCCTTTTCCTTGAACTCTACTTCACTGTATTTTTCATACTTGATTTGTTTCTGATTATAAGGAAAAAAACACTCCCTTTCAAATGCATCTTGCACCAAACGAAAAGCAGATTCATGGTCTGATATCCTTAAAACCTTTCCTGCTCTAAGCCTGTGTGAAATATGTTCTTCGGGTGTTCATTAATTACAAAGATTGTAAGATGGGAATTTTAAGTATAGTAATAAATCTACTCATAGCACTGTGGATTTCATCCAACTGGGGGGTTATTCTATTAGGTTACAGAAAAAGTTTTCTGAGACAAGAGGAGCAAGTCAAGATGTCAGTGTCTTCAGTCATGAGGCAGTGAATGTGATGATCCCTTGTACAGCATGTAGGGAAATCTCTTGCACTTCCACTGTCCACAGAAGTGGTAAGTGGTCCAGAAACATTGCAACCTGGGCACCAAAGGACTGCAGGTTGGCTGGGAAGGTCTTGGTGCTGGCAAGGAAACAACAGACCCTCTGAATTAAGCAGGGTTGGCCATGAGAAATTGGTAGGTAGAAAGGTAAGACAGTACCACAGCGACCTGAAGAACTGGAAAGTTATGGCAGTCAAATGACCAGCTCAGTGTTATGGGAGATACAGTCCTGCAGGCTAGACTTTTCACGCAGTCCACTACTCCAAGCCTTCAGGTACTGCAATATATTTGTGTTTGCACAGCTTGCAAAGAAACACACAGTTCACTACTTGCTCTTGGAGCTAAATACCTTCTGCCAGCCATATAGATATTCACACAACTTTTTGCCACTACCCTGGTGGCTGTCATGATGTTCACTGTTGCACTTTCAGCCCCTCTATGAGGAACAGCATCATGATAGCCTTTTCCGTGACTTCCCTCCAAGCCATCTTCAAATCCCTCCTTAAACTAACTTGCCTACAGAGATCAGCATCTAACAGGGACAGCTGATACTCTTCATCTCTCCCAGGCCTTCATGTCTCTGAAGAAATGGAGACTTTGAAGCACAGCGTGTTTCATGTCCTGGCAGTGTCCCGTCTCAGAGACTCCCAGCCTGCACAAACGTGCTTGCTGTGCAAACTCCGAGCACCTTTTGCCTTCTCCTGGGAGCAAACCTCTCACAAGCACTGCTTTAGATGCTCTCCCTGCTCCCTGTCCTCACTCTCTGACTCCTGGCATTTTCCATCTGTGCTATTTCAGCTGCTCTGCTGTGTGTCTTTCCAGCCGGGTGGGGCTAAGCTATAAAAGGGATCTGACTATCTTCCGTCCCTTGGCGCAAAGCCTTGGGTTATACACAGCTCAGCTCAATCATTCCATGCATTCCTTTCTCTCCCGGGGAAAAGCGTAATTCATTGCAATGGGTTTTTTTTCACCATGCCCTCCCAAGACAGAAAATTCTCCCCTTCACAGCTGCCTTGACACATAGGTCTTGGGATGAGCTTATCTCAAGCATCTTGCGTGTAGAAAGGTCCCATGGCAGCCTCGAATAATAAACAGATCTTGAAAGAGTGTGCAGCATGCACACAGCCAAGAAAACTCTCTGTGTTCCTAGAGAGACATTTCCATCGTGATCTTCTTCCCGCTGCCATTATCCAGACAAAAATACATGGCTTGAACTAACTACCTACTGATGCTCAAATGTCAGCGTTTTTTTAAACCTGCTGCAGTTATCATTCAGTGGACTGTGATCCAGCTGCGTTTTAGAATCAGAGAATCGTTAAGGTTGGAAAAGCCCTCCAAGATCATCTGGTCCAACCACCCCCCTACCACCAATGTCACCCAATAAACCATGCCCCCAGGCACCATGTCCAGCCTTGCCTTGAACACCCCCAGGGACGGGGACTCCCACCACCTCCCTGGGCAACCCGTCCCAATGCCTGACCGCTCTTTCTGAGAAGAAATGTCTCCTTATTTCCAACCCGAACCTCCCCTGGCACAACTCGAGGCCATTCCCTCTGGTCCTATCACTGGTTACCTGTGAGAAGAGGCTGAACCCGAGCTCCCCACCCCTTCCTTTCAGGCAGTTGCAGAGAGCAATAAGGTCTGCCCTGAGCCTCCTCTTCTCCAGCCCAAACCTCCCCCCAGTTCCCTCAGCCGCTCCTCACAGGACTGTGTCCCAGGCCCTTCACCAGCTGTGGGTGCAGAGACAAAGGTATGGGACTAAGCAGGCCAGAGAAGCCTTCTCAGAGTTACTTCTCCTTCCTAGGAGACTGTCATGTATATTTATCCAGCGCTTTTCTCGTGTCCAGAGTGGTAACTGAATGTGTTACAGAGCGAATGCACACCATCTCTGTGGTCTATGGAGTCGGTTTTGCTGGGAATTTGGAAAGGCCAGTAAACCATCGTGCCTTTAAGATCTTCTGCATTTCAAGCTCCAGACCGCTGGATAAATATTTGGCTTACGCTGTGGGCAGCTTCTGGAATGCGCTGTGAGCTGTGCAGAGATGTGAATGCTTGGGCAGGGTGAGAGGGTACTGCCTCGCTCCAAGGGGGTCTCTTAACCAGAGAATTAACTTCTTGGAACAGCCTTGCCATTGTGGGTTGGCTGTGCTGGGCAGTCCCCAGAGGACGCCCTGAAGGAAATGGCTTTTCTCTAACACAGAAATATGACCGTGCATTCTGGGCTGTGGGTGATGCTCCCACTGGAAAAAGGGCGATGGGATTTTGAATGAGAAGCTCATGCAAGGAAGGACTATTTTGTCCATTTTCCGGTCATCCGCTCCAGGGTTTGTGGGGCAAGTCCTGTTTGAAAAGTCCAGTTTTTGTAAGCAAAGAGATTAATTTCCATTCGAATTGCGGAGGATTTAACATGTCCCTCCCTGCTTTGCTAGATTTGACAGAAGATTGAGCACGTACTCAGTGTTTTGGTGACTTCAATGAGAAAAAACTTCTGGGGGTCTGCTCAAGTGGTGACTAATTAATTACAGACATACCAATCTAGATGTTATTCCTGTAGTTTTGAGCCAAAAGTGACTGTCATATTCTTGCTGCTGACTCTATCTCCACTTCTTTTCCAAATTGATCAAATTAGGTCTGTGAAATAGAACAGTTAAAGTTTCAAACTTTATTGTCTGAAGATAATACCACACCGGATTTATTGCATTGCTACATGAAAATTCTAATATTTAGTATTGTGCAACAAACTTTTTAGTGTCAGGGGAAAAAGTGAGTGGCTGAAATGCTCACAAAGTGCCTGGTTTTTCTAGCTCTTTATCCAGGGACAGTGTCTGTGTTCGAAGGAACCGGAGCTCCAGGTAGTGCAGGATCTGTATTTAGCAGCTGTATTTCTTTATCATATCATTTATCACCATCACCTGGTCGATGGTCTAACTTTTATAGGAGTAGACATTTAAAATGAGTTAAATTCATCAGTGACAGAAGAACACACAGGAACCTGACCACCTAAGTAGGCATTGGGTATCATGCCTTTCCACAAAGTGGTTACCAAATGTGTGAGCTATTATTCAAGACTGAAAACAAAAGAGGCAGCAAAAAAGGAAGAGTTGGGGACTTCTCCCTAATGGCAAGACTTTCTCATTGCAACAGCCCTGTTAAAGGGATTGGTATGAGCATTGGAGGAAGCCTATTAATGAAGGAAATTCGTCCTATATTGTAGCCGTGGCTCTGAATTGGTATTTATTGTAGCAACTGTTGCAGACCTCCTCATGTAAGCAATATTCAGTATATACACTGGAATATGGCAAACGAGATGTTTTCTCACAGATTTTGTGGAGCACGCCACAGCTCAGGCTTTCCTCTGAACTTTCTCTTCTCAATTATAGCCTGTGCCACTGCTGATCTAAATCATCAGATAGGTACATTGTTCAGAACATAGGCTGTGAGAATAAAACAAGATATATTTGTCCCTTTAGTGAACCCGGATTAGAAAAACATACTGGAAATGGCTGAGTAAGCATTATCATGGAACACACATGTTGTTAATTTCCACATATTAGGATGCCATTTAGTTTAGATAAGAGAGCTAAGACCTGTGTAAAAGGCTGCTTATATTATGTGGTCTGATACCACTTGCTAGAGCCTGCAGGGAAGAAGGGGGATGCCTATATGATGCTCTCTAGGCTGTAGCCTCCTGAGACAGCAGCATGACGGGAGCAGGAGGAGGACAACACACACCAATGTGGAACCTGCATTTTGCATCAGCAAATCTCAAAAACCTGCAAAAAATAAAATAAAAAATAAAGACTCCTAATCAGCCACCCTTTACAGATGAGCAGGCCAATGAACAAGCACACAAAGAGATGTCCTGAGTATACCTAGCAGAGTACAGCATGGTACCCAATGCACAGTGATGAGCACAAGCCACCCAGCTACCCTGCTCTGCAGTTCTGCAGACAAACAAGTGCTACGATCCCTCTCCCCACCAGCTCAGGACTGTGGCCAAAAGCCATAAAAGGCTTTTATTCCATTAAAGGAAATGGACATTTTAAGGCCATAAAAAAGCTGAGGTCAGGGTGACCTGAAAGCCTGGAAGACATCAGAGTTTTCCCATAGTGCTGTCTTCAGCTTCAGACTTTCTGAGTTTTTCCATCCAGGCTGTACGTCATTTTGCAGATTCTGTGTTACACACATTCACGATATGTCCCCCTCCTAACTACCCCACAGGTATGATGCTCTCATTATCTTTGTGCTTCCATTATTGCAATTTACTTTCACCCTGACAAATACAAAGCAAAGATTTCTTGTCATTCATTAAATCATTTAAAATCATTTTATCCATCTTACCCAACTTTATATTCCTTCATGCATTTCTATTTTTTAGGGTATGATCAAACGCAAGCTGGCTTTCTTACTTCAGATCTCTTCTCAAGTTATGCTTATATCTTATATTTTATATCTTCTTCCTTTTGGGGCTAAAAGTTCAGGTCCCATCTACAATGGATCTATTGCTATGTTTAACCGCTAAAAAAAATGATATTTTTAACTACTTTTACTAGTTATGCCTGTTTAGTCCATGTTTGTAGACTGTCTCATACAGCAAAGCCTTCAGATGAAACCCTTAGATGAAGTCTTCAAACACTACTGGAACCTAAAGATAAAGATTTCTCTTGGAAGATCAGTTCTAGATCATCAATAACGTGAGCTATTCTGCTGCAGGAAAAGTGTTCAAAGGTACTTTCTGAAATGGAGGTAAGAGTAGATAAACTATAGCAAACAGGGCATGAAGACCCATTCTTGCTGTTCTGTAGGGCTGGAGGAGAGGACCTCAGCTCCTGAGGGTCCTAAGCTTTAAAAGCAAGCTCTGGAAGAAAACAAAATTCCTCGAGCAACAGCAATGGTGTTGCCATTAGCAGTCCAGTCACACTGTAGATGTGGGAGGTTTTTCATGCCGATTCCAACAACTCAGCAGGAGCAGTTAGCAATTCTGAGCCTGGGGATATTTTGGGTGTACGTATAGTTCTGCTATTTCTTTTACTTACATGATTTTTTTCCAGTCATAATCTGATAATCTTAATGTTCTGGGAAAATAAATAAATAATAGTGGTGCAAACAATTATTGCTTCACGCAGTCAAGATTGTTTCATTTACTCCATTACAGCACAGACTGGTCGGAAAAGAAGTCTTAGTCATGAATTTAATGCCGCATGAAGGGAAATTCCGGGGAGTGACTGAAAGCAGCAATCTCTCAGTGTCTTTTTTCTTTCCTTTTCTTTTCTTTTCTTTTCTTTTCTTTTCTTTTCTTTCTTTCTTTTCTTTCTTTTCTTTTCTTTTCTTTCTTTTCTTTCTTTCTTTTTTCTTTTCTTTCCTCCTTTCCTTCCTTTCCTTCTTTCCTTTCCTTTCTTTCCTTTCCTTTCCTTTTTCCTTTTCCTTTCCTTTCCTTTCCTTCCTTTCCTTTCCTTTCTTTCTTTCCTTCCTTTTTTTTTTTCTTTTCTTTTTTTTTTCTTTTCTTCTTTTCTTTTCTTTTCTTTCTTCTTTTCTTTCTTTCTTTTCTTTTCTTTTGTTTTTTTTTCTTTTCTTTTTCTTTTTTCTTTTCTCTTTTTTCTTTTTTTTCTTTTCTTTTCTTTTCTTTCTTTTCTTTTTCTTTTCTTTCTTTTCTTTTCTTTCTTTTTCTCTTTTCTTTCTTCTTTTCTTTTCTCTTTTCTTTCTTTTCTTTTCTTTCTTTTCTTTCTTTTCTTTTTTTTCTTTCTTTTCTTTTTTCTTTTCTTCTCTTTTTCTTTCTTCTTTTCTTTTCTTTTCTTTTCTGTCTTTCTTTTCTTTTCTTTTCTTTTCTTTTCTTTTCTTTTTCTTTTCTTTTCTTTCTTCTTTCTTTTCTTTTCTTTTCTTTTCTTCTTTCTTTCTTTCTTTCCTTTCTTTCCTTTTCTTTCCTTTCCTTCCTTTCCTTTCCTTTCCTTTTCTTTTCCTTTTCTTTTCTCTTCTTTCTCTTCTCTTCTCTTCTTCTCTCTTTCTTCTCTTCTCTTCTCTTTCTTCTTTCTCTTTCTTCTCTTCTCTTCTCTTCTCTTCTCTTCTCTTCTCTTCTTTTTGGGGGGGCACTCTATAAGAAATATCTGCTAAACCTTTTTAATGATTTGTCATCGTTTTAGTCTGAAGTCAGCACTTCACATCCACATTCTGCTCCGCGCTGAGTTAGCCTGTACTCACTTTACCTTTCCAGTGTCATGACTAGGTGTATTTTGATGGGAGCAGAAAAAGGTCAAGATTTCCTCCCCTACCTAAACTAAGTCAATATCAGGAGGGAATGTTTCAAAACCTTGTGACGTAGTGATTGCTTTGCAGCTGGACAGGTTCCTGATGAGATGGGGGGTGGATTTACCTGTGATAACCTGAATTTACATCTGTTAGCGTGACAGAGAAATTTGGCCAAATAAATAGTGTTATCGAGCTCAACGTGTTTTACTCCATAGGAAGAAAGGCTTTAAGTTGTTAAGTAGATCCCAGGAACTTCTGGAAAACACTGCAGGAATTAAATTATCATTAGTGAACTGCAAATAAACCAATGCCCAATCTTTGGTCTTCATTTCCACTCTTGATTCAACAAGTGCAAAGGCAGCAAAACCCCTGGCCAGGTTCTGGGGAAACCTGAGAATATGTTTATTGCATGTTTAAGAATAAAAAGTGGAGCTTCCTAAATCTCTCTTGAAGCCTATTTGGAATGATTACATGGAAACCAGAGTTCAAAATCCACTGGAATCTCTTAGATGTGGGCTCCTACAGTTTCATTTTTCATTCTTCTGACTTTTTAAGCACTACCACAAATTGACGAATGCCTAACTGTATGTAACACATTACATCCCCATTGTATTTCATCACTTCTGAATCCCCAGGTCCTTCACAGAGAGAAACAACAGCTGCCACTTACAAGTAACCGCTTGCATTCGAGGAACTTGGACATCCACCGAGTGACCACATTGACCAGGTAAACCCATTTTACAGATATGAAATAGAGGCACAGACAACAGGACTGGGATCAGTCTGACCAAAATTTTCCCCCTGATTAGGTTTGAGTCACCCTGGGCTCTCTATAACTAAGGGGAGATGCCAGCACTCCTGGGATGCGATTCACCTCCCGTGGAAGCAGACATCTAAAACAAATCAATGAATTGCAGCCTAAAAGTGCCTATTTCTCCTGCTGACTGCAAAGGGAGTCATGGGTGACTGGGTCATATATAGACAGCGACACAGCACACATCTAAAGCTCGTGTGAGGTATCACATCTAGGGTTTGCCCAAGACCTGACAGCCAGTTAGCTATTGCAGCAAAGTCTGGAAGCTCATTTAAAAATTGACATTCATTTAATTAGCAAAAAAATAAAATAAGCTACTATACTATACTATATTATACTATGCTACACTATAATGCAATACAATACAGTAAAAAGCTGGTACTCTGGTCTGAGGTCTGACTACTTTAACTGACTCAGAAGTTGTATTCATCATTTTTAAATCTCTTTAGCAACAGGATGTCAATACATTGTGGACTACAGGATGTGTAGCAACTTTCTGTTGCAATAAGATTGTTGGCCACAATGAAAACTATGGGGATCTCTGGGGGATGAGCCTCATGCTGTGTGTACAAGGCTTACAGGAGATGCAACTGATTTCACATCCTACAATGTGTTCCACAAGCATGGAAGGCTGAAACACCACGACTGGAAAACCTGACCTAAAATATCCTGGAATTTACCTTTTGTGTTACTGTTTATTCTCACAGTTGCTGGTACACTTCTGAGTTCAAAACAACCGCGGAGCATCTGGACTGCTCTTAGTGCTTCCTCCTGGCAGGAGGAATGGAAATCTGACAAGTCCCATGGATCTGAGACTTGGGACAAATGGTATCAGCTCCAGGGGCTGAACTCAAAGCACACCCAGCTGTACCAGTGCTACGAGCTGTGGCTTTTAGGAGAAAGTTGGTGGTAACGAAAGCATATTGTCATGTCTAGATGATCCATTGGTCTGTGCTTGGTGGTCTCAGGATATTTCAACAGTGGCCAGGTGCTGTGGGAAAAATCATCACCCCAGTAGTGTTCATCTGGGGCAGTTGTTTGCACTTGCAAAAGAAAAGAGAATAACTGCTTGGAGTTGTACCGGTGTCCCTATCTCAGTGACTGGGTTTTATTCCTTGTTCTAGGGATGGTACCAGCAGGCACAGCATGGAGAGCTGCAAGCAATGAGGGAATTTGCAGTGCTCTGGAGTGAGACCACCAGAAAGTTTGAAATGGTGGAGCGGTGCCTTCAACTGAAATAAAGTTTTCATCAAAGACCCCCAAAGGGTTTTTTTCTCACCCTAGTACGAGCTCTATCTTTGCTGAGTCCCAGCTGAATTCAGACCAGGATGGGGAGCAATGCTCCAGTGTCCTTGTCTTCTGCTATGATTTGTAAAGACTTTATGCCAACCTCTATGTTACTGGCACACTAAAGAATAAATGAATATAATTCTCCAATTACCATCAGTTACCTTTCCTGGAGATGTTTTTGGCACATTTTTTTTTTGGTCAAATTCCTTGGTAAACCTTCATTCCTCTATAACGGATCACAACTTCCATGCATTTGTTTCACAAGACCCATAGCATTGTGGTTCACTTCAGTAATTATTTACAGTCTCTGTGTTGGAAACTCAGTTTTACCATGAAATTTTCAGGCAAATGAGTCAAAACTGGGTGCATACAGCCATATTAGGCTTTCTGAGAAATGTGATCTCATTCAGAGAAGTGTCAAGAATTTTTCTGTGTCAAAGGAAAGCAGAGGTGCTCAGCACCTTTGAAATACTTTCAAACTCAAGTGTCTAAATATAGATTTAAAAGCCTAATTTGACAACCTGGTTTTAAAATGTTGGTCTAGAAAATTCTGTGGTTTAAGTTTTCTTCCACTTGCATATCTACAGAATTTAAAAGGTCTGGGGCAATGAACTATGAAATACTTGGACTATTACATTCACAAGCAGTTGCATTTCAGTAGGGAATTTGTGGTAAAGACAGTAGAGACTTTTGTTCAAATTAGGTAAGTGTCAGTTAGATGATGGCCCATTTCCTTGAGGAGGTTCTAAATAATAACAATAAATCAATTTAAATATCCTCATGTGTAAAAATCCCATGAATTCCTTCAAGACACAAACTATGTTTTTACTTTATTGCATAAAGTCTAGAGTAAACAAATATGTACTAAAATATACACATCCCTTATGCCATTTCCTTTAAAACCAGAGAACATTAATTTGGTTAGAAGTCATTTAACCAAGATTTCTGATGAACTTTCACTGACTTACAGGAATTTACATTATGAATTTGGTTTAACATTGTCTGTTTTTGTTGGGAAATACTCAGAAAAGCAGTGGGATCATCTGGGACAACAAACCCAAATCTCTCAATGTTGTCACTCTCTAAAAAGCAACAGATTGCACAAAAGAATGTTTGCTCACGATGTTGGTTTTCGATTACAGACTCTGTTTTTTCTGTATTTGAGTAATAAATTGAAAGAAATGTAGCAAATTACCAGTTGCTTATTGAAATCTCATTTAAAAGGTTTACTTGTCATTTATTTCACTCAATTATTCTTTTATATGGTCATATTACCAGTAGGAAGTTAAAAAGAAAAAAAATTTATCTCATGCATAAATTTAATGATGTCATTTTTAGGATCATCGATACCTTTTAACAAGCAGTTTTAAAAATAACCATGACTTTCATTGCTGGTGTGAGTTTTCACCACATACCTGCTGAGCTTCTGAGCATCTGCATTATCTTTAGTAAAATGACATGTTTTCCCAGGCTCAGATATTTTAAGACATATTAAGACGTAATTTACAATTTACATCACTTTCCAAGCAAACTGTCCCATGGAAAGTCCCCAGCTGCAAAGGTTTCACCAAAAAAAAAAAAAAAAGTGATGAACTGGTATTTGGCAACACACCTGACAGACCATTGTAAAAATTAAACTCAAGAGGAAAAGGGGGGGGGTGTCCAGTTTAAAAAAAAAATAACCAGCTTATATTGCCCCTCCCTGTAAGCCTACGATTTCGCTGCAGAACAGAACTGCAACCAGTTCTTTTCAAAAGAAAACTTACTTGGTAACACAGCCCCATATACAAAGACTCACACTGCACATTGCACCTGCGATGATGCATCCTGGGCCCGATCCAGTGCGGGCTGGAGCTGATGGACAGGCTGTGTGTGCCTGGAGACACCAACCCCAACCTCGAAGTAATCCTGAGAAGCACTTTGCAGAGCACCTCTGAACTCCCCAGGGCTCCGAAGGAGACCACAGCCCCCATCTCTGCTCCTCTCCCCAAAAGCACATTGAGTGAAAGTTCAGTTGGTCAGTAGTGAAAGATGTGTTGGTCATCATCTCCAAAGCATCTGGTGGCCTTTCCCAGTGTATCTGAGAGCCCTCTGCTCCACAGAGGAAACCCGAGCAGAGCTCTGTGGTTGTGTTTGGCTGCAGCCGTGCTGTGATTGCATATTACAAGCCAGAGAACAAGACCCAAGGCTGCCTTCCACCCCTTCCTCTCTGGAAAGCCATGCACCCAGTGTTGGCCCAAAACACTTCTGAGATTCCTCATCCACCACCAAGAGATGGTGTGGCTCTTGTAGGAAGACAGAGGAGGGATCAAACTAAGCACTGCACCAAGCCCTGAAGATCCAAACACCTTTACACCACCAGCAATGCAAACAACTTGCACCTCCAGGGAGTTACAGTGACATCAGAACTGCAAGCAATGAGAGAGTCCTAAGCAACTGAATCTGAAGAATGGAAAGAATTCACGAAAGACTGGAAAAGGAGGAAAAAAATCTAGCTGGAAGCGGTTGGACTTTGTGCAAGAAGTGTGTCTGGCTTGGCTTTCTGTGGTCTTTGCCAATGTGAGGTGAAAGTGTGAGTCAGTGTGGGCTTAGGTGGCTGCTCTCTTTGGGCTAGCGGTGGGAGTGCAGCCCAGGGAAGTGTGCTGAGGAGGAACAACTCGGAAAAAGCAAACACTTGCACAAGATGATTTGATTTTTTAATGCTCTGTATTCTCCTATCTGTTAGGCTCTCCCATCAGATGACTCCTACACAGCAGCTGTGTGCTTTATGTCCAGTTTCAGCTGAATTTGGAACAGCGTCCTAAGAAACCTGAGCTCTCAGCAAAGCCTGATGTGGGTCCATCCCATGCTGGAGGCTGAAAACATCCCTTAGAGATCTAGGAGTGAAGAACTCAAGTGCTTGTCCCCTCCAGGCCTCACCTGTGACCCCATGAGCTTCAGAAGCAGTTAACCAGGTGAGAAGCTGCAGTATTACACTTCAGGCCCTTTTCTGTGAACGAGGACCTAGGCTCCACCAGGCACAGACATGAGGCGACCTCAGCCATGGTTTGAAACTAGGCGCAGATAAATGTAATTAAAACGAAAGCAGCTCTGCAGACCTGAAGGTTGCTAGATAAGACCGAAAGCAGAATACACCATCAGACCAGAGCAGAGGAAATGAAGAAATGGAAGCAGCCTATGCAATGGGGACCTTACCACTGGAGGAAACATCTTATCATACCTCTCTGACTGCTCGCATGTAATTTCAGTGCTAGCGTCATTCATCTCAGAGCACAGCAGCAGCAGCACCAGCACCAGCAGGTTTGGGGGATATTTTTTTCCCCCTCCACATCTGCTTGCAGAGGCCATGCCAACCGAGACCGGCTTTGTGAGGCTCCCGATGAACTCTCACCGTGTGCGCAGGCAGCAGTGCGTTGGCAAATACATCCTGCCCTTCTCGGAAATGAATCTCACAAATTGAGTGAAGACATGCTGAAATCCTGCTGAGCCTTCACCAGCTGCAAGTCCTTGTAGTTAACTACAGCTGAGACAACCCCACAGACCTCTGTGCTATAGGAAGCCCCATCCTCAGCACTGATGGATGTCCCTCCAGCATTGTTGGAGCTCTTTATAAGCCCAGGTTTTGCCAAGTCCCTACTCTGCCACTCCAACCCTCTTCCACCAAGCCCGCAAAGCAACAAGCAGCAAAACAGTCAACAGCATTGCAGTGATGAGTGAAGTGAAGCCTAAGCATCACAGCTCGGGACGGTGCTTGGCTCAGGTATGTTTGCTTCTCCATCATTCATGGCTCCGTTGACCTGCACAAGAGGGTTTCAGCCCTGATGTTGCCTGATGTTCCCTGATGTTCAGCCCCTGACCATTGCAGATACCCCTCCAGACACAACCTCATGACTTCAACACGTGCAAGGTGGGGACATCCCCAGGGGCTGGCTAGGTGGCTGTTTCTGATGAACAGCCTGGAAACCACCATGGGAGGTGAAACCACCGAGGAGGCTCTCAGCAGTCTGCCAAGGCAGCAACTCAAGTACGGTGCAGCACAAGGGCACCTCAAAAGGCTGACAGTGGCTGGGCATGGTGCTGAGTCCTTTGCTCTACAGTCACCAGGCAGAACAGGAGCAAGGTCTTTCTGGTACCTTTGGGGTAGAAAATACCAAAATCCGGTCTTTGTGCCCCCCTCAGAGGCCTCCTGCTTGTTCCTGTACTTAATAGTACATGAAGTGGTAAATGTGGTGAAAACCAGTGATTACATACAGCTTTGGAGCCTGAGGCTACTTGCTAAAGGACAAAAAGATCACGTTGACCAGCAACTTTTATGCCTTATTCCCACACCAGATAAGATTTGTCTTTCAGATTAAAAGACTGTGACATTTACAAACCACCGTGCAGTGTAGGCTTCCGGATAAATAATTATTCAATCCCAATTCACCTGCTGTTCCTGGTCAAAAGTAAACACTCAGAGACAAAGACTCGTGGGACTTACTACAGTGAGATAGGACTAAAGGGCTGGCAAGAAGGCAATCAATGCACATATATAATTGGGCACAAAGACTTCCATTTACCTTGAGATTTGTGCAGCACTTTAGGTAGAAAGCCAATGAAACAGTGCTAAAAAAAGAGACAGGTAGCAAAGGTCAGGATTAGCCCTTCCTCCAAAGGTAACTCTTAGCTTTGTTCTGCACTGTGCAATAAGAGATAATTAGGTATGGCATTGAACAAAACCCCAAGCATGGCTGTTAATAGTCACAGCAATGCTACAAGCAGTTCTCAGATACACTGAAATTGCTCTGGGAAAGAAAACTCCAGGGGCACCGAGATTTCGGTAAATGTCGATGAACCTTGTGTGGCACTGAGTTCCCGGTGAAGTGGAGGAAGAAATCAATTTGCTTAGTCATTAGCGAGGCAGTCATTGCTATCCACAGAGCCACCCCCGTTCATATGTGGGATGACACTGTTCGATTGCATTTTTTCGTGGGTAACTGGGAGGACTGGTCAGGGCACCAATTGTCCCTGATTTTCCACCACACTTACTATGACGGAAGTTTTCATCCCTGTGTAATTGTACTGGTGTGAATTTGGGGGAACGAGGGAAAGAATGACAACTGCTCCGGGAACAAAAGCGCAGAGCACTGAGATTTGACGTGACTTGATAATGGTTTTAATGAATTTCACTGGCATGCAGGATCAGAGCTATGATACATCACTGACTGTATCCCTCTGCTAATTAACAAGAGCCTGAAGCAATTTTTCCCCATGTATGTCACTGAAGCACAGCCCGGTCTTTCCTGACTGCCCCAATACACTGATTAATATAATTAAGTCAGATTTTATGATTACTCCAACCCACTTATTACCAGTCAGTCTGAGCCAAAAATTCACTTCCCTCTTACTGACAAGTCAACTATTTGCATTATTATTTTGTTTCAGACTCTAAACACCCTTCAATTTATACTGGTGAGTCAATCCTCTAGCTGTAAACCGCTGGCTGGCAATTTCCCTGAGAAGAAAAAAAAAAAAAGAAAGAAAAAAAAAAACAGCTTTCATCCTTCTTAGCATCTTTGTGAGAGGGAATGAAAGCCACCATGCCGAGAGAATCATCCTCTTGATATTTTTCAGCCTCTCTGCCTTGACTCGAAACCTTTATGGGGACAAGAGGTGCCATTGGGGTGTTTCATTGGGGTGTTTTGTACACCAAAGTCCCTGGGCAAGTTCCCTCTGCTGTTGGCAAATAGGGGTGAGCATAAAGCTGGGATAAGCATAAGCAAGCGTAACATCACAGGGGAGACCCTCCTAGGGGTGTCAGGGGGTTTGGGAAGGGAAACCCATGTCTTCAATCAGGGTGGATTCAAGCTGGCTGCAGTCTCCTGGTCCTCTTCCTCCATTCTGCAGTTCCTGGTAAACCGCCGAGCAACTTCCAGAGGGCTAAAGGCCCAGGAGTATTTTTAAAGCTTTGTTGCCTTTATTTCTTCTGTTTATCTTTCTGTTCCGTGATGACAGCTGAAGTATTCCCAGCCTTTATGAATAAACTCAGCGTTTCACCTGTGTTTAGTTAAAGACCATGAGGTACAACACTTCGCACAAACACAGCCTTGTCAAAGGAGCTATGCATCATGCATTGTGCTTGAAATTGTATTACCCAATTAATTAATTACCTTATTTCCCATTCTGCCAAGACCTCAGCTGAAAGTTTGCTAAGAGCTGTCCCAGCCCACCTCCTTTCGTTACAGACAAGCTGACAACTTTTTTTATTATATATTATTATTTTCAAAAAAATGCAGATGTGACTTGCAAATTGCATTATGGGGTTCTTTGTTTTACTTAAGTTCTGATAATCGATCTAAAAGGCAGAAGCAGATTGTTGCTGGACAACTTTAAACTTGTAAAAAGAAGTAATGCTTCCCCCCAAAAAAAAAAAAAAAAAAAAAAAAAAAAAAAAAAAAAAAAACTCCAAAATTTCCAGTGAAAATGTTACATCTGAGCAAACTACTGGCATCACTTTCTTCTCTGAGATGAATCTTCATCCATCTCCATTAAGCCCTTTAGCCAAAGCCTTTATTGGCCAAGTACAGTTCTTCAGTTCAAGCCCTTAACATCCAGTCCTTTTTGCTGGCAGCCTGGAGCCTGAATATTTGGGACAGATGCTCAGGGCCATGGATCATTAAGAAATAAAGATCATTAAGAATAGGAGTTTGCTTTTCTCAGAGTTAGTCTGGAACATTTCATTCAATGCTCATTTTCCTGCATGCTGCATTTTTCATTTTCATTTTAATTTTTAACTAAGAGGTCTATTTCCTATTTTCTGGCTGTAAGTGAAATAAACCACAAAGAATCTCTCTTCTCATTAAAAAAAAAAAAAAGAGAGAGAGAGAGTGAGAGAAAGAGAGAGACTGTAACAGTGGTCTTCTGTGGATCTCTCAGGAAAAGAGGACATAACAACTACAAAAGGTTCAAGACAAGAGGAGAGCTCCACACCCTTTGCTCAGGAGACACAGACTGCAGCACTTTGTGTGCCACAATTTGGAGCACCCAGCTGATGCTCTGTGAGGCAGTAGAGATGCTGTTTCTGACAATCTTTTGGGGGATAAAGAGAATAATTTACATCCTGAATGAAATGGGGGATCCAACAGAAGACTACATTGACTTCATCACTGGATGCCGAAGCTTGATCTCTAATTCCAGGGAAGGTTCAGGTTGGAAATGAGGAGACATTTTCTTCTCAGAAAACTTGGCAGGAAAAACTTGGCAAAAAACAGGCAGAAAACTTGGGTGTGTGTCCTGGGAGGGACCCCAAGTACACTGCAGCAGGTCTTGTGGTTGGGGTGATCGGCCCCGAGTTCACATGGAGAGAATCAACTCAGGTAAAGTAACGGATCATCTGCACTTAATGTGACTTTACTTTCCTGTTGTTTTTGAAGTAAACTCAAGTCTTCAGCTTTTCAAATATCTCAGAAGAATTTGCAAGAGGTTTTTGGTTTCTGTCCCAAGGTTGGTACACCCTGAGATTCCACCTAGGCTGCACCCAACACTCCTGAGTGTCATTAGGAGTTTGTCTCCTGTTTCTACTAAGACCAACAGGAATTAGACTCCTGTTCTGCCAGAGGGGCACTTGGGTGGTACAAAATGTGTTGTGATATGTCCAATTGCATGGCCTAAAAGCCAGGAAGCCAGCCTGGGAAGGTTTTGTATTGCCCAACTGGGCACCCAACTTGGCCATGCATTGCTCCTGAAATGGTGCTTTGTCCGGATTCCCTTCATCAGTCCACTGACACAAGGCAGTTCCATTTCCCCATTGCTCACCCTCCTTACACAAAACCATATCCAAGCTCTTCGTGCATTTTATGACGAATCTCCTCTCTGAGGCTCTGGAGCTAGTTTAACTCACCCTTTCCCAAATGAAAGAGAAACTAGAAGATAAGCACAAGGAGATCAGGCAGAGGAAAACATATAACATGCTGTGAATCCTTTAAAGAAATCTTAGGTCTTTGTCAGCTAGGATGGATGCCTATTTACTCAAGAAAACATCTGAAATGAATATGTGTTTACCTTGTCGACACAGGAAAAAACTAGAGACAAATTACTATCATTCTCTGTACATAGTTTTTTGTTTTTCTAGGTTTTTAATGATAATTTTTATATTTGAAAGCTGTAAAAACAAAGCTTTTGTGGTCTCAGAGTATTCTGAGCATCTGCAGAAAAAATAATTTCTCTGGGATTGATTGTCACTCAAACAAGGTAAAATTGATCGAATGCATTCCAGAAAGCCAAAATACTTTGGGGAAAAAAATATTAACTGAGAGGAACTTTTATCTTACTGAGTGTTGTGCAAGTTGAGGGGGCTTGACCATTCTGGGATGGTAGGTAAGCACTCCGGAGAATTGCTGTTGACAATTGCTGGTTGTCAGCAGAAATGTACACCTGTCAGAGAACCTAACAGAGATCTGACTTCACAGACAAGTGCCGAGATTCTGCTTACAAAGTTGTTATCTTCCAGTTTTTGGTAGGAAGTACAGTGTGGTGTGGTGAGGCTGGGTTTCTGACTTGGGTCCATGGGAGAAGAAAGGCAGTAGTCCTCATCTGACTGATGCAGAGCATTATGTGGGCAAATTTGGAAAGAAAAGAAAGCAAGCATGTGAGCTCATTTAATTTTATTAGCTAGTTATGGAGTTCACCAAAGAAAATATTGCATAGGTACACTTCTTCCTTCCCTGTCTTCTAGAACTGAAAAATTACATTTTGGAAAGGGCACAACTCTCCTAGGATGTTTTTATTAGTAAGGGAGCTGTTACAAAGGTAATTGTACACTGAGGGAAAAAGATACTGAGAAATTAATTAAAATATAGTGGGAAGGGATGATGGCTAATTCTGGAAAGACAAATGGCCCTGTGATCCACCTGACCTTGAAAAAGAGGTTGGGAGCCTAGGAAATGGTTGGTTATGGGTCCAATTTCCATTGGCAGAAAATGCTACCACTGGAAGTTTGTGGCTCCCGGAGCACCACAAAACTTCACTTGTCAGCCCTTTATTACCATCATTGGCACTGAAAGGACACAAGGATACCTGCACAAAAAATCACCAAGGGACGCATTCTTTGCCTTACCCTTACAAAAAGCAGGGTTTGCAAGAAAAAAATAAATATGAAAACCAAGTTCCTACATGAGAATATGCCCTGCATCAGAGTTTCTCAAGACATAAAAAGCCACATTCAGTGATGCATAAAAGATCAGGAATTATACCATCTTCATAATATTTTCAGTTTAAAGTTTAATAGAAAGGTGCATCCTGGTCCATATGAAATGTCAAAGACTTTGAAGGTTTGTGGTCCAAAATAATTGATGGTCTATTCTCTAGACCAAAATAAACATGCAAGGACTTTGTGGAATAAAAAAAAAAAAAAAAATGTAGAGTATCAAGACTCTAGAAGATGAGCAGATATCTTGTGAAAAGTAATATCCAACCCTGCCTAGTCTTTCAGGCATAATCCAGTGTAGTAAAATAATCACAAACAGGCTCACAGTCCGGATACCAGTGTCAGTGCTGCAGAGATATTTCTGCTACATCTCTGTCCTGGACGATCCCTCCCTCTCCTGAAGTGCCACAAAGCACAGTTTGGGAAAAAGCACAGAATCTTCTGACACCGTGTTTGGTAGGGACAGTTCTTGTGCAACCTTGACCCCAAAAGAAAGAGAGAGTCCAAATCTACTTCTTATGTCTTTGGGGTAAAGGATTCACAGAAAATGCAACATTTTTAACTAGTTGGGTTGAATATGGAGGTGACATCAGAAGATGTTGAGTAGCTTGCTGCTTCTTACATCAAACAGAATGAATAAGATGAGGCCCATCAGCACTCCACTTTTTCCCTGCTTTGCTCTGCAAACACTCCTTTTTTGCCGAATTAGAGTTTCAGTTTGGCTGTGTAAAGCCAACAGCCAAGGAGGCAAAGGAGCAATGCTGACATGTTTCAAGCAATTTTGCTTGGGGTGAAAAAAAAACACTTGCATGGGCAGAGATGCTACCCCACATATCATGAGTGGAAACTGTTTCCAGCAAAGCCAGTGAGTCAGTGGCAAAGCCAGAAAATAACTTAGGATTTGAGTCCTAACCTGGTGCCCTGTTGTCTCTAACTGAATACTAAAAGGAAACAAAAAAGTCAAGGGAAAAAGGAAAGGAAGGAAAGGAAAAAGGAAAGGAAAGGAAAAGGAAAGGAAAGGAGAAAGGAAAGGAAAAGGAAAGGAAAAAAAAGGAAGGAAAGGAAAGGAAAAAAAAAAAAAGGAAGGAAAGGAAAGGAAGAAGGAAAGGAAAAAGGGAAAGGAAAGGAAAGGAAAGGAAAGGAAAAAGGAAAAAAAAAAGGAAAGGAAAGGAAAAGGGAAAGAAAGGAAAGGAGAAGGACAAAAGGAAAGGAAAGGAAAGGAAAGGGAAAGGAAAAAGGAAGGAAGGAAAGGAAAGGAAAGGAAAAAAGGAAAAAAAAAAAAGGAAAGGAAAGGAAAGGAAAGAAAGGAAAGGAAAGGAAAGGAAAGGAAAGGAAAGAAAGGAAGGAAAGAGAAGGAAAGGAAAAGAGAAAAAGGAAAGAAAAAAAAAAAAAAAAAAAAAAACAACACTAAACAACCAAAAAAGAATAACTCCTGATAATTTTGCATGGAATGTGGCTGCAGCAGCTATGGACATTTGATAATATAGAAACAAAGCAGATGCACTGTCCCGGTATTTGTTGGCAGGAATTGTCCAGCAACTCGACGCAGCCTGCTGAAGGCAGGGTGAGATGGGAAGGGAGCCTGCATGTGCTATGCGTCGCTTGTGGTGTTTTTTTCCCCCACCTACTCACGCAGTAGGTTTGTGACTTGAATCTGTTTATTTTTAGTGGGAAGCCCAAGTAGGTAAATATGCGCCCTGAGCTGATATTTTAGGCAGGGAGGTTTAATTATGTATGTGTGCTAATTGTTGTTATGTTTCTGAGCGTTATTGATTTTGGACTCACTCCTGCACACCCCTACGCACCAGAAGAGAAGAGGTTGTTTGGCTGCTATCACAAACACTGCTACTGCTGTACAAACCGATCAGGGTGCGGGATTTTTTTCCACTGGGTCTTTGCTGGAAAAGTCGGAGCTGTTGGAAGCTGCCAAAAAGGTTTTGGGAAAGAAGCCTCCTGTTTATCTGCAGAGGAGAGGCTCTGGAAAGGCACATCCGCATGTTACACCTGCAAAACACAGCCACCAAGAGGTACAGGTGACGCGGGACTGAGACTCTCTTCTTGCTCTGTATTTTCTTCTTTTGCTGCAAGAAGCCATGAGATCAGCTGTGCCAGCACCAAAAATATCAACGAGCTTTGCCCACCCTGCCAAATTTGTTGATGGCTTACACCTTACCATATCTGATAAGTCAATGAAGCTGATCAGGGATCAGGTCAGTAAGAAACTGAGTCTTTCTCCTGCTCACATGGTAAATCTGCAATCCTTCAAGTGGTTGTGTAAGCGCTTGGCTGTGCTTCAGTCACCCCAAGTCCCACAAGCAGCATGAGATTTCTCTGTTGTGCACAAATACGTCCTAGGGCATCCTTGCATGGGAACTTTTCCTAATGAAAACTTTATAAAATGGAAAATTAACACTGAACATGGGAGCTTCAGACTAATTTCATTCGTATACCCAATTTCATCCAGACTTTTTGGGTCAAAACCTCTGAGGGTAAAGGCCTGTTTTTTCAGAAACACTCCAGTTCAGTCCCAAACCCGATCTATGTTTTTTGGGTAATATCATAAAAATAAAACTTACTATAAACAACCCAAAAAAACTTAAAGCAGATGGGCAAATAAATTGCAAGGTGTAGTAAAATTACATGATTGTGATTAAAACTGAGCCTGGAAAGGCAAACCAGAGTTTAGATTTTAAATGACCCAGACCAACTTGGATTAGCTGAAGACCTATCTTAATATCACCCATAGCTTTATCTTGTTTCCAGTTATTTTCTACTCTTTAAACCAAAAAAAAACCTCTAATCACCCTCACACCAAGCAGATCTCTCTTCTAATCACATTGTCATGACAATATGTCTTTGTAATATTGCAGATGCTCAGGAACATCTTATAAACAGGATGTAAGTGAAATATCTATTAAAAAATTAACTAGATTGCTGCAGTTGCTAAATATTATTAGATGTTTCATAATACTCAGTGTTTTATGGCCAACATATAAACCAGCAGCTGCTGTTAGACAAGTTTGTTTTTCCACTCGTAATCAAATTTTGGCTTGTGGAAGGGTGTTATTCTGCTACTCTTACTCTTTTTTTTTCTGAGAATTGTTGCACCAAGCACAGACAAACAGAAAAAAACAGTTATCTTAACTTTTTTTTCCCTGTGTTTCTTCATTTTTGTGTTTAACCCACCCACCTACTCCCCAAACTATTGCTGATAGCTGTCCTCTGTTGCTTTTGTGCTGCTGGGGATGGCTCAATGTGTCTGCAGCTGCTGCTCGGGGCTTGTTTTCCAGGTCCCACACCTGGGTGGCTGCCCCAAACCCCTTCCTGAATCCATGCCATCGTGAAGCTGGGCTGTGTGCTGGCTTTTCCATGTGTGCTGCTTTCCCTACAAAAGAAAACCTGGAGGACACCTGCATGGCAAACATAGCAAACCAGTCTGTGGTTGTATGGGTGGTGGGTCAAGGTTTGGGAGAATCACCATGTTCGTTACAGGGTATGCACAGAGGAGTGCCTTCCTCCTTCAGCACTCATTGCAAGGGCTCCTCCATCTCATCTTCTTCTGCACGTTGGTGTTCAACCAAGTCCCAGTTTTGGTCCTCTGTATTTGTTTCCATCCACCTTCTCTCCTGATGTATTTCTACCAGGCTTTGGAATCTCCGCTCCACCCTGGCACTGCTCCTGGCACTCTCTCCACCCCACCGCACGCCCAGGACCTGCAACTCAAACACTATTGTTTTTTTTCCAGGAAATAACTCATTTTCCTTCCAGAACCACCTCTCCTCCTCCCATTGACTCCCACACCTTTGACTCTTTTTTCTCCTCTGCTCTCTTTGCTGCAACATGTCACTTGGTCTTTTCTTTGATTCCCAAGTCCACACTTTCCTCCTTGAGACCAAGACCCCACGCAGTATGCAGCCATGCAGTTGAAGTTCAAAACAGAGCTGTGCAAAGACCTCTTCTTTCCTACCTTCACTGCTCCCTGCCTTTAAAACCTTTGTTTTTCCTGTAAGGGCCAAGATCTAGATAGACCCTCATTTCAAAACACACTGGCTTATCTCTGTCTTCTCATCTAATTTCTCTTTTCTGTCTCTTCACATTCTTGGCCTTGTGCCTTTGCCCTTTCCCTGTGTTCATCTGTCAAACATTTTCTTTTCTTCAAAGCACTGCTTAAGACTCAGCCCTCCAAGCAGCACTCCTCTTTTCTAATCACTGGTAACCCCAGATAATCCTTACCATGAAATATTTCCCCATGCTCTGTCATGTGTTTAGCTACTTCAGATTTCAAAGTCTCCTAGACAGGGAGTATGTCTTATCTGTAATCTATAAAACACTGTTCATGTCTATGCTACCTTACAAACCTTATCTAACACATGGATTTCACTGCAGTGTGCTGTGATCAGCCACGAAAGGATGAGGAGGACCAACTAAGATGTGAAGTTAACTATTTAGAGCCTAAAACAAAGAACCCAACAACATGAAGTGACTGATTTCACATGAGATTTTGATTTCTATTGTAAAGAAATTATTATTCACAACTACATTTGAGCAAGGGTTTGCTTTTTTTTTTTTTTTTTTTGTATGTTTGGGTGTTTTTTGTTTTGTTTGGGTGGTGGGGTTTTTTTGTTGTTTTTTTTTTTTTCCTTCATTGCTTCCACCCAGGAGGAATTTCCTCTGAACCTTAAGTTTGTGAATAGATACCTCACGTTTGTTCTGATGGCAACTGCTGTGCTAACACATCAGGTCTGGGCAATCACTGGACCATGCTCAGGATTCTGACCCTGTCTGGCTTATTGGGTGAGCTGTAGATAGTGAAGTGAGGCTGTTGGGAACGTGCGTACTGCCAAAAGCCAGGACGGTAGGGAATGAGGCAGAAAAGTTAGAAGTGGTTTTTGAAATCTAAGAGGAACGCAGGGTGACCTTCAGTACTGTTATAGTCCCCAAAGTGGTACCTCCAGACCTCCTACATGGTGAGAAGATCATTTGGCAATAGGGGGAAAGACAACTTTTAACATCGTCCCCCTATTAAATCGCCCTTGAGCTCTAAAAACTACCTCACTGCAAACACAGTCAGCAGTTTCCCAGTCACTAGCAGTAGAAGGTTTGGCAGGACACACAGCACCAGCTGCTGTGTCTTGTGTACAAAGTCAACACCTAGATTGCTGTTCCCTTGTAAACTTAAGTTACAACGTGCGGCTGTTGTTAACATTCTCATATTCCACCCAAAGTGAAGTGGCTCAGCAGAATGACTCTGGCTGACCTGCTGCATTTGTAAGCATGGCCTTGATGCTGAGGCCAGGAGGAAGGAAAATGAATGCTACTGGCAGCTAACAAAGCACAACTGCTGCAAAAGCTCCCAGAGCACCTCAGCGTCATCCGTTGCCGAACTGCACAAACCACGGTGGTTCCAGAGGAGAAGAGAGGACGTGCTGTCATCTGCTTTCAGAAAGCAGCACACTTAACCAACCACCAGCTGATGTGTACACCACAAGTATGTTACTCGAAGTTTAGGTTGGATATTAGGAGAAATTTCTTTACCGTAAGGGTTGTGCAGCACTGGAACAGGCTACCCAAGGAAGTGGTTGAGTCACCAGCCCTCGAGGTCTTCAAGAAACGTGTGGAACTTACTAGCATGGGTTAGTGGTGGACTTTAGGACTAGGTTAAAGGTTGGACCAGATGATCTTAAAGGTCTTTCACAACCTGAATGATTCTGTGATTCTAAGCACTGCATACCTAGCTTCTGGCTTCTTGAAAAGTCCAGATTATCCTACAGAGTATACACATGCACAATAAAATTTAAGGCAACAAGTAATTTTCTTCACATTTGAAAAATGAATATCAGCATCTAATTCATCAGAATTGAGGCTTCTAAGCAGGTATGAACTAGTAGTGTAGCTCTGTTGTCATCAGCGTGGGCTGATCGACGTACGCACCATTTGAACCCAGCCAAATGCTCTTAATTCAGCCCTGAAAACCACTTTATCTCCTATCAGAACCACAAAAACCTAACCAGCCTTGGACATCACACGTTAATACTTGTATAGTTACAGCCATGACCTCTAAGGATGCATAGGGTACAGGTTCTTTCTGGAAGAAACAATATCTTTCACCGGGTCAGCTATGCAGTCCACAAACCATAACATTTATGGCACGCAGAGCTATCTTCACAGCTGAAACCAGCAGTGGAGAAGGTGAGTTGGATGCTACAGCCCAGAATTTACCCACCTAGCTTAGGCAGTTCATTTTGGCAGCCCCTAAGATATCGTTGATCAAGGGTGCGTAGTTCTCTGCAGCCTGACTCATCATCTTGGCCTGGAATTAGATAGTAAAGATGATATATCTATAACCATATTAGGTAATAAAGATGATATATCTATAACGATTTTAGGTAATAAAGATCATGTATCTATAATAGCAAAATAAGGCTGAAAATGAGCACTGCTGGTCACTGATGGCACAGGCTTCCTCTGGGGAGCAGATAACAAGGGGAGAGCCCTGGATGAGGACAACGGTTGTGTTTTATTGTTCAGACACCACCCAGGGATGTTGCAGGGAAGAGAGAAAGCAGGCGGGAAGAAAGTGATGAGTTGTCAATTAAAAGTTGCCAATTAAGGAAAGAAGTTGCAGGGCCCTGCAGGGAAGCTGCTGAACGAGGACACCAGATGAGCAGTGAGATCGGCAGCTCAGGATGGCAAACTAGCCCAAGGAAAGACACAGCGGTTGATTAATTACATGAAGAAAACTGGGGACCAGAGGGAAGACTCCAGAAGATGCATTTTTCTATTTCTTTTTTTATTTGAGCCAAGGCAAAGAGCAGAACAAGTGATTTATTTGCCTGGGGTCGTAGAGACTCTCTAACCCAGATGATGAGAACCCCAGTTCAGCATTTTCACCACAAAGGTGTGCTCCCCCCGAAGGAGGGAAGCTGGTCAGCAACCTGCTGGTGTTTATTTGAGAAGAGAGGCCTGAGGACAAGAAAAACACTAAGAGAGAAGGAACAGAGATTTCTCTCTCACACACGTGCAAATCACCTTATTATTATAGAAGTTTTCCACTGGTAAAAATTACATGTGTGTCATTCCCATCTATGCCCACACACTGGAGCAAAACTCACTTTGCACAGCACTGTTGGGTCAGCTCATGAAAGCGATGGGTCCTGATAAGGGATTATGGACAACCATGGACCTTTTTTTTTCCAAAGTCTGCATAAAAGGGACTTTTGCATCCTTTCTGACATGGAGACTGCAGGTTTCCAAGCTGTCCGTTCCACCATCTGAACAGCGTGGTGATGGCAATGCATCTTGCCCAGTGCAGAAGCACTCCCTTGTGGTTTTTAGACTGGTTGTTTAGTACTCAGTACTCGTAAAATCACTCAGTGCTGGATGGTTTCCTAGTCATTTGGATCCAACATGGTCTTCCTTGCTTCAACAAACAGCTTTCTTGCTCAGAGGCTCTAATATGAAAGTCCACCTGGATGAGCAGAGTCCAGGAGAGAGGTTATCTCTGCACAGATCAGAATTTATCTTCCTCCACTCCAGGTTTGTGCTCATCTCTGCTGCTCCAGAACTAGGAGCTGTTAATTTTCTCTTCCGTGAGGTTTTTGAAATGGAAGCTGGGTTGCAGCCCTGGAAATGTAATGAACACCAAGGCACCAACCGTGTCAGCTCCGTGACTCACAGCAAGTTTGTGTTTGGGACCCTGATGGATGCTCCAGTTTTGCCCTTTCCAGGAGTCTCCATTACAGTTTCCACCACCTGTCCCTAGAGACCATTAGAACGTAACAGAAAATGCATCGGACATATCCAGAAATACCATCTTTGCTCAGTTCCATTTCTCAAAGAAAATCCCATGATGTTCTCCAGGACAGCTGCCATCCTAAGCAAAGTTTACTTGCATGATGGCTGTATAGAGACAAAATTTAATTATGATTTCAGAGAATAAATTACTGCTCTCATTCTCTCCAACCCTCATTTGTTTCTCTTACACGTGTTTTCCACACAGCCTTCAGTGGTTAACATAAGCACATTATTCCATTACAGGAAACAGCTATCCTTCCTCCTTCTCATAAGGACAAATAACGGAGGATTTCCCACAAATATTTTAATCCATCACAGTTTCTTCAGTTCTGGACTTCTGAGAACATTCTGTTCAAGATGCTTCTCTTCAAATAATGGCTTTTCTATTCTTATGTAAATTGCTTATATAATGTCACCCATTAAGAGTTGCAGAAAACATATAAAGAACTAAACTGGGCCTGCACCTTTCGTTCACTCTTAGACATCACTTCAAATGTCAAGGAATGAACAGAAGAATAAGAAACTAAATGCAGATTGGTAAAAAGCATCACTTCTCTTCCAGCTGAGTCTGGGAAAGAAGTGAAGAATTCATGTCCATAATGCCATGGTACATGGCATGACCAGAGTAGAGGATTTGGGGTTTTTCTGGTAGTAATTTGTTTTGTTTCGTTTTAGAGCCATTTCCTTTGTCAAGTGATCATGAAGGAGACCAGCCTGCTACCAAGCTCAAACTGCAAAATAAAAGAGTGATTAAATATTATTGTTCTTTGCAGGAAACTCTGCATCCCATTGTAAACAGCTTGCGCTGTTCTGGTTTGAGTTCAATGTGAAACATCTGCATAGGGTTGTTTATGCTCCTGCAAAACAGGAGAGAGCTCAAAGCATGGCTGGACAAACCTGGCTTCATTCCTCCAGGGCTTCATGCAGGTGGCATCTGAGAGAGACAACTGAGCCTTTGATTTGTCTTTTACGTCAATAAGTATATGCTCTTAGGGCCATCCTTCCCCCAAAATCATACGTTTAAGACAAAACTCACGTAAGTCATCTGCAAACTCAGCCCTTCAGTATCCAAATACAAGGCCATAAAAAACAAAACAAAACAAAAAAAAAACCATAATATTATGTGCTCATGTTTCAGAATTGAAGCATCCAATTAGAGTCAGTCTTTCCCAAGTAGCAACCTTCCTCCTCCTCCATTATAATCAAGTTCTATTATTTTGACAAAACAATTTTATTTTCAATGAAATGATAAATGCTCAGTAGCTGAATCTAAAAGAAAGCAGAGCTTGAAGCAATGTCACAGAAGCCCATGACAATCCAAACTAACACTAGCCTTTAGTTTTGCAGTTTATCCCATTCATACTACACACGGCCCTGAGCTCCTCACTGTCATGGACGTCAGAAATCTCATGGACTCTTTGCTTTCATCTTAACACAAGCTAGCAGCATCCTATGTAATTCAGAAGAGAGTGGTATCACCTAAATAGTAATGGAAAATAAAATTGTGTGCTAATACAAGGCTGTAGAGGAGAAGAAACGCAAACAAGTCCCAGAGTCTTTTTCCTTACCCCATCCTATTTCAGCCCTCTACACTGCTCCACCACTACACGGGGTGAGAAGAAAGTAGAACTTTGGTATTTTGGATTCTTTGGTAAACATCCAAAAAGCCTTGATGCTTCAGATTTTGTGAGTCTCCCAGGAATGATGCCACTGATATCCCAGACACCGAGCTTCCTAAAACCAAGCCCTTCTACCAGAAATATCCCATGGTCATTGTCTGAAATCTGCTTATACAGCATACGAGCGCTCACCCCAGTTCTTCTGCAGGGATCTGCCTGACACAGCTAGCTTACCCCTAGAGCTGCTTTTTTGCCCGCAACATGACTTCTAATCATTCCTTGGGTCATTTTGCACCGTCTTTGATTCCTACTAGATATATTCTATGGACAATTTGCAATCTTGTCCCATCACTGAAGAACTCACCACAGTGAGTCCTCTTTGGTCAGGAAAACCACAGAACTACAGAATAGTTTTGGGTTAGAAGGGACATTAAAGGTCATCTCATTCCAAACCCCCTGCCATGGGCAGGGACACCTCCCCCAGCCATGGCTGCCCCCAGCCCCACCCAGCCTGGCCTTGGGCACTGCCAGGGCTGGGGCACCCCCAGCTCCTCTGGGCAGCCTGGGCCAGGGCCTCAGCGCCCTCAGAGGGAAGAATTTCTTCCAAACGCCTCCCCGAAGCCTCCCCCCTGCCAGGCTCCAGCCGGTGCCCCTCGTCCTGTCCCCCCAGCCCTGACCAAGAGTCCCTCCCCAGCTTTCCTGCCCCCCCTGCAGGCCCTGGCAGGCCGCTGGCAGCTCTCCCCGGGGCCTTCTCTTCCGCAGGCCCACCACCCCCAGCTCTCTCAGCCTGGCCCCACAGCAGAGCTGCTCCAGCCCCTGAGCATCCTCGCGGCCTCCTCCGGGCCCGCTCCAGCAGCTCCATGTCCTTGTGCTGGGCCCAGAGCTGAACGCAGCGCTGCAGGGGGGGCCTCCCGAGAGCGGGGCCCAGGGGGACAATCCCCTCCCTCGCCCTGCTGCCACGCTGCTGCTGCTGCAGCCCAGGGCACGCTTGGCTTTCGGTGCTGCCAGCGCACGGGGCTGGCTCAGGGCCAGCTTCTCACCCCCCACCACCCCCAGGTCCCTCTCCTCAGGACTGCTCTCCAGCCATTCCCTGCCCATCCTGGATTTGGGCTTGGCATTGCCCTGGCCTTACTTCAGGACCTTGCACTCGGCCTTGGTGAACCTCATGAGGTTTGAGCCATCCATGAAGATGGATCAGAACAAGGCATTAAAAAAAAAAAAAAAACAACTTTTCAAAAACAAACAGTGTGTGGAAAGAGAGGATGAATTTGAACACACCGTGACACCAGAGTCAGGACACCACAGTCATAAACCGGGAGGAGCAAGGCCGTAGCCAAGACACCATGCTCAGCATGGAGCTTGTTGCAACAACACAGCTCCGCTGGGTCCCTGCCAAGCCAACCAGAAGGTATCTACACTAAGTCCTCTTGGGTTGGATTATTTATGTTTTGGTATTAAAATCTGACAAATAAACCTAACAATATTTTTGGCAGGACTCCAATGGCAGCAATAGTGTTATGTTAACATAAGTTACTACTTACTGCACTGCAATACGCAACGTGTCTGGCCAAGGGAAGCAGAAGACAAGTCTGCTCGACAAGACACACCAGACAGCATGAATTGCAGGAACAAGACTGCCCCATTTCACTTGACTTTTTTTTTCAGTATTTTCTTGACAATGAGGGATGAACAGTCTAGAACAATGAGTACGATATGATGAGTGGAACATAATAAATGGAGGACTCAAGTTACAAGCATTTGAATTTTGATAAATCAACCAAAAGAAAAAAACAGGACAAAGAAATTCTACATCTCCAGAATAAACAATCACCATTTTCCACAGAAACAGAACTTGGACTACTCAAGTGCATCCCTACTTCCTCACTGCTTTTTATCTTCCAGAGCTCACCAGTGATCTCAAAAAACAACGAAAGAGCTGTCATTACTTAATGGACGTTGCCATAGGACATTGTAGCAAATAGGCTGTCCAGGGAAGGTGAATGTTTTTGCAGGATGGGCTCATTCATTTACAAAGAACAGTATACTACCGTCAAAGAGCCACAAAAACGTGAAGCAAAGAAAGAAGGCATGTTTTGCTCCTTGCAAGTGACTCCATAAGATTTGGAGGAATTTGTACCATTTCTATCCTTGCTATTTTACCATGAAATCTCATTACATCCAGGAGTCTGCTCACATCCCATGAGATAGCGGTAGTAATTGCACAGTTGGTGTCATCACACCTCTTGGTGGCATGATTGACAACCTGCAGTTCCCAAGCCCATGTCTCGGTTCATAATTGACCTGCTGAGTTCACCGGTCCTGGGCTAGAAAAGGGGTCCTTAGATGGCTCCTCTGTCTCCCTCTCAGCAGCCCCATCTGGGGGGCTTCATCTACCTGTGGGGTAGTTTATACGCTCCTCCAAAGATAATGCACATGTGCAACACAACGTCTTGCTTTGTGCTGTGCAAGCAGTGTGCCACGCACACTCCTGCCAAAAGTCCCATCCCACAGCAGCCTCTCTTCTCTGAGGCATGGAGTCCAGGTCTGCGTGACCTCTGGCGAGGAGGTGGCCTCATGCATTTCTGCAGCCATTTTAACAGTACACGAAACTTCTTGGTGATTTCCAAGGGGAATCTCACCCAGATTCGACCTGAAAACCTCCGTTCATTACGTTACAGCCATCCTGCTAATCTCTGTGCTGTAGACATCATTGCAGCATGAACATGACATCCAGGAAGAAAATGAAGAGAAGAAGGGAAAAGGTAACTGTGAAGTCCCTTGGCAGGCACACAAACGACATCCTTTCTGCCGGAACCAAGAACCAGGGTGTGATTCAGGAAGAAAATAAAGCTCACTCTCTTAAGAAAGTTGTCAGACAGGAAAAGTGATTTTCAGTGGCTTTAAAAACTTCAGAAAATTTATTTTCTAGGGGTGGAAGGTGAGGAGGAATGAGGTAATGGAGTGCTTAGTTCACCTCACTCAGGAATTTGATATCTTTGTTTTACTTTGAGAGCCACCGTAAGCTTTGCAAACAAGCGTGCCACCACCAAATTGCCCATCTGAGTACAAACCAGGACTAACCATGTCTCACCCTAACAGGAGCTGCAGCTCTCCCGGTGGGATTTTAACCATTCCCCTCCAGCTGTCCTGCTGGCATCTGCACTCCATTGCTTCCCACATCCCACTCACCACTTGGCAGGCACCACAAGGCAAGCAAGTGTCCAGATCACTTTTTCTGCTCAACTGTTGTAAGGTAGATAAAGCTTCAGGGTCAGAGTTGTCCGTGTGCCTTCTTGTACCTTGCTTGAGAAAATTCAAATGGTCAAGGTTATGTTTACCCTCAAGTTCAATGTCTGCAACTGCCTGGCTCCCAGCCCCCCTTTATTTCAGCTTTAGGTTCCTATTTTATTTCCAGACTCGCCTACAATATTGTTCTATAGAGCATCTGTACCAACACCTATGGTAACAGAAGCAACTCTGAGCCCCATGGTACATACAGAGTAGAGCAGCTGATCAGATCAGGAGGAAATTGATCTCCAAATCCATGCACTAGCTAGAATCAGTCTAACTCAATAACAATAATTTGTAATTAAGCCCTATCATGTGCTCTCTGTACTCGGCCATCTCTGTTTTGTAGTTCTTTGTCTTAAGACACTTCTGCAGATCTTCATCGTGATTTTGGTCTCCACAACCCCACCTATTGCAGGAGAACTTGTCCAGCCCTCAGGACAAATTCACAGGAGGTACTGAAGCTGTATCAGCAACCAAATGAGTTTGTATGGCCTCAAGGCAAAGCTAGCCAGGCTCCACCTTGACCAAAATCACTGCTTTACAGGGGAGGCACTCTCAAATTCATACATATGGGCTTGCGTGATGTGCATTTACATGGTAGGTTAGAACAAAAGCCATAAATCAGAATAAAACCATGTTGTGGTCACCCATGGATCTATATTTTGTATTTTCACACAAAAAGAGGAAGATGCGTGGTGCTCACTAACAACTATTGCACCCAGTTGTAGATTGATGCAATTGAGAAAACATTTCTGAAGGCCCAAAATCATTGTCCAGACACTTTTTCAATATTAAGGAATACTAGAAAGTAGGAGATCACTACAAAGCTGTGTTAGTTCCTTGCGTCACCGTAGTCCAAATGTGGCTGCAGGGTGTATGCACAAGTAAGAGTCTGGAGAGGAAAACAAATATCCCTATTTCTGGGAACGCTAGAGCTACAAAACTTTGTTCTCACTAAACTTGTGCTACTTCCTACTTCTTGTGGTTTGTTCTCAGGCTGTTTTTAACCTCTTCTCAACCCAATATAGTATTTCTATTTCATGTCCAAAACAAACTAAGGAAAAAACAGAAAACACAGCACATATGAAAAACAATTGAACAGAAACCTTTTCATTCCCAAAAGGATTTTGACCACAATTTAGGTCTTTTTTTTTTTTTCTTTCCCCCCTAATGAGTTCACATGTTCCTATTTTAGCTTATTACAAAAGCAGCACTGTAGTGCCTCTAAAAAAAGCATAGGCTCTATTTTCCTACTAAATAACAAAATGGACAGTTTTGGAAAAAAAAAATCAGCTAAATTTCTCACTGTTTTAAAGGTGATTTTTCCTACCTCTTTACTACAGCCTCATATTAAGAAAAACGGCCAGATGGGATGAGAAGGGGGATGCATCCTACATGCTTTGAGAACTTGTGAAGCAAGGTATGAAGAGTAAAGATTTTAAGAGCTACTGAGGGGCTTTTCATTGACACTTTGTGTTGGATTCTCACGTCATCCACAGTGGGATCCTCCATCTGCAGGACCATGAGAAGGGTTTAAAATTGAGAAAAGGAGAAGAGGTCCCAAAGGTGCAACTACCATGGGAAGAGCACCTTCTTCAGTCATAGGACAAGCAGAAGGGCAATCCCAACAGCAGCTCCTCACTTTTGGCTCAGGATCCTTATTTCCTTACACAGTCCCGCTGTCCGAAAAGGCACTTCCCTCCCTCACGGTACCCCAAAGTAGCTGTTTATGCTACGGGCTCTGCTTTTACTGCTTATTTCAAAACAAACCTTTGCCATTTCCTGACCAGAAAAGCTGTGCTTTTAATTCTGCGCTAGAGACTTTGAAAGTTGAGGTACTGCTGCTTTCCACTATAAAAAGCCCCGGCTCGCTATGACATCTCGCTGTGACATTTAGTTCAAACAAAGAAAGAAATCTTGACAGGAAACAAACAAACAAAAAAGATACAAAAAAAAAAAAAAAAGATAAGTTCTGGTATCTCTGGGAGAAATTCATTTCTGAATAAATTCATAGCTTGAACTAGGTCCTGGTTTCCAGCCCTTGGGACACGTACATACCCCATAGAAACTGCCTGAGCCTGCTTCTGGACGAGGCAGACCTTCTCCACATGACACACGGCAAGAAAAAATTATTCCAACATCTCTCAGTATAATTTCAAAGTATTTCCTGGTATCGTTTTCACACTTCCAAAAACTCATGGCTATTATCCCTCCAAGTTACAACTACCTTTATTTCCCAGAGCCCTGAGAGCAGTGGATTTTGTATCATGCAGTTGAAATCCTCCCATCATGTCACGTAAGGGTGACTGATCACTGGAGCAAGTCATCAAGTTTTGATCCTTGGAAATTTCCAAAACCCAGCTGGCCGTGGTCCTGAGCAGCCTGCCCCAGCTGGCCCTGCTTTGAGCACAGGGTTTGACGAGATAAACTTGCAAGAAGTTTATCTTCTGAAAAAGAAAGAGGAGCTGGGACAGATCACTGGTGTGAACTAAACTTAAGAGGGAAAGCATCTACCTACGAACAAACTCAGAGAATTAGGCAAGCAGAGATCTGAAGCAACCGAAAGCCATCTTGTGTGTTGGCTTGCTTTGATTTGAAGAAAGGCTGCAGTGCCAAATAGCATTTTAAGGATTAATTATTGACATTTAAGGATTAATTAATCTGCTGGGAAAGCCTGGCCTGATGAAACATCCATCTCAAAGGGTTTACACTGCTGGAGACAGTGTGGACAGTGGAGACAACTACAGGGTGGCAATGACACTCACTGTCATTAATATGTAGAGAAAACCAGCCTGTTCTGCACTGTGTATGTGTTAGAAATAAATAATAAATCCTTAATAGCAAATAAACGCCTCTGCAAAAAGACTTGCAGAGCCTTCAGTTGGTCTCTGGTAGAGATTGATGTGAAGTCCCAAAGTCCTGGGGTCCTGCGAGCATCCAGGACGGTTCTGGCCAACAGCTGCAAAAAGCTGGTCTTGTTGCAACGAGGCACAGCAGTTCCTGAACAGCATTCGCTGTAACAAGCAGTAAATTAGGCAGGTTCTCCCACTAAGAACTATCAAAGTTTTAGCAAAGGCTCCATCAGAGAGGAGGCTATGTAATTTGGGCAGTTGACTGACAAAACCTCTTTGGAGTCCAAGTCCCACACATTGTCCATGAGGGACTGGCTGATGTGCCCTGCTGCCCTCTGAAGGGTTTCTTGGTAACCCAAGTCCTAATTACCCACCCCAGCTAGGCAATATGAGGTTTTCTTTTGTTTCTTAAACAACAAAGCCCACTTAAACGTGGCTACAGAAAATGGGATCCCAGGAAATTCCCGCACTGCTAAGGGAAGTTTACCGACAAATGGAAAGCTGAGAAAAATATTGAGATATTTGTCATTAAATAAAGAAATAATCAGATTTATCAGAAGCGGCCAAATACTGGGCAAAGCCAAAGTTGTATGTAATTTTAAGTAGGAACTGATCTAATATTTATTGACAACTAAGAGTCTCATACTCCAAAAATGATTCAAGTCTACACTACTGTTCTTCAAATAGCCTTCAGTGCTCACATCATTCCAACCCCAAATAATTCAGACTATTTTCTCTAGAAATGCTCTGCTGGAGAACCACCAAGTTCCCAGGTACTCATTTCCAACACCCCAGCAACTTTTCACCGCCGCCCAGTGCCACCCAATGATGGTTTTTCCAGCGTTTAAAGCCTTAAGATGCTCGTGCTGCTGACCAAAAGGGGTCACTGGATTTCAGCCTGCAGCCCCTGTGCTTGCTGGAGAGCACAAACCCCAAAAAAGTTTTGGGGAGAAAGCGCGTGACATCCCCTCGAAGCCCTGGTTCATTATCCTCAACCTTACTATTCATTGATTTTTGCAGGTTTCCATCTCCATGCATGTCTACCAGACTAAGGAGCCACTGCTGACAGTTTCTTCTTGCACGGTAACCCACAAACATCTGAAAGCACTTCTTTCCTAGCTTTCTCTTTGTTAACTTCACCGTATCGACTTCTGAACTTGTCATAAGCTAAGTCCTGCATTCCTACGGGAAGAAACGAGACTCACAAATTGAAGTATTTTAGGACAGACTTTGGTGGAGGGGAAAACAAAGTCCCATGGCCTGGCAGGAAACTGCAGAGGCTGTTTGTTAGCACTCCTGATGGCTTACCTTGAACCTAGGGAAGGGAACGAGTCCTGAGCCCACTATGGCCAGATGGGCACTAAACATACTACGGCCAACGAAGGCAAACCTCTGAGTAGTATGGTTCTTCTAGCTCAGTATCCTAAAAATTGTGAACGGCCTTTTCAGGATTGAACACTGCCAAGCTGAAACTGTCTGGCTTTTCTGTGCCCCTATGGGGGATGCAAAACTTAAGATATTTCGTCTCTGAAACACGCCTTAGATTTAAGGAGCCGTTCACACACCAAGGGAAAAAAGTACGGTCTCAAATTTTCCCCGACTTTGATTTTTCTAAAGGTCTTTGGTTTTGTTTTTAAATCCTATTTACCCAAGCACTCTGTTCAAAGGGTCCTCCACACATAGATGACATTCATAACTTCAAGCAGCTTCTGGTTTTCCATTTTGCTCTCAAAAATCCCATTTTGTCAGCAGTAGAAAGACTGAAAATGCATTTACCCGATGGTCAAATCTTTCCAGGAACCGTAGCCCTCTGTGACTGCAAGCATCCTTAAACTTCTCCCTCATTTCACTATTTTCTCCAACTTTGTTTCACTGCATCAGATTTTGAGAATTTACATATGTACTATTGCAGTGCCAGAGCACAGTTGTTAAAATGTCGAATTCAAAGCAACTCTTCAATCCTTTTTCACTTGCTCTCCAACTCAGCTCCAGCTTCCCGCTAAGCTACAAGCCTATTACCTGCCAATTCCCAGGAGCGCAGACTATGATCATCACCACAGCTCACCTTTATTCTGTTCCAAGGACGGTCATCAAATTTATTTCAGGAAGGACGATGCGGCTTATTAGGGATAAGGGATATGCAAATGTTACTGTACGCGCTGATCTTTTATTTTTAGCAGCTCAGTGATATTTATGAGGCTGTGAAGAACGGATGCAGGGCTGCAGGGGGATGAAGGAAGGATTTCAGGGACAGGTATGAAAACTCTGCACATCTGCAGGGCAGGACGAGCGCCTGGAATCCATGAAGAGAAGGCCAAATGCCCCCAAGCAACATCATGTCTTGTTGCAACTGTTCTCAGAAATCGTGTAACTAGGAAAAAATTAACAACTTGACCCTAACGCTTAGCTCATCTTGTACATTCCTTATTACTAAAGTTATTTATGTGGTTTAAGTGCTAGAACAACAAAGTAAGGGAATCTGAAACATCTCCTTTGTGAAAGAATGGAGAGAGGAATTTCAAGTTAACCTGAATACACTGATTTCAACAGTGCTTTTCCTGAATGTCTTACACAATCCTTAGATACCCCCCAGCATGCTTCAATTTGCCAATCTACAAAACAATTACCTCTCGTGGCAACGCTAAAAGCCTACTTGTTTTTCAGGATATTGCTGTCTTCAAGGAAATGTCAAATGTTTCAGTGCAGATCTGCTCATGCCTTCGCTGTAAAGTCATCGTTAAGGGTGCAAACAAAATCCTTACATAAAACATCACGCTCAAAATGCAACAAGGTCCCAGGTGACGATGAAAACTTGATCCAAGCCAGAGGAACTGTGTATGGAAAACTGCAGAGGATGCCTTATGCTGGCACCTGCAAAGCCTAACAGGCTACTTGCCCAATCTCACTGGCAGCCAAATCTGTATTTAATAGCTTTTTGTCATTCTGTAGTATCGGGGAACTTTCAGGACTTGGATCGTAACTTAGTCCCTCTTGTTGGTCACAGTTATTTCCCTAAAACAAGGGTAACAGCTCCCAGATAGCTACCACAACCTGACCCACCTAGAATGGCATACTGGTAGGGTTATTTTTTTTAACTAGATGAATACCTAAGCTATGTTTCACTTCATATATATCCTCTTCCATCCTAAGTAGCACAGAAATCCAATCAGTACCTATTCCAACATAAAGGTAATGCAAAAAATAAATAGTTTCCTACTCCACCATTTCAGCATGTTGTATTTATCAGGATACCTCTCTACCATAATAAACTGTATGATTTTAGAACTAATTTTTAGAACTTTAGTTTAGAACTGATCTTTAAAAGGTCTTTAAAAGACGTTTAGATGTAGAACTTAGTGATATGGTTTAGTAGAGGACTTGTTAGTGTTATGTCAGAGATAGGACTAGGTGATCTTGGAGGTCTCTTCCAACCTAGATGATTCTGTGATGTTAATGGAAGAGAAAACAGAAGGAAAAAATCTGTATGAAAGTCATAGGAGCTTGCTTTTTCATCTAGCTTCAGTTGTTTTATAAAGGAACAGCACCATCTAGGGGATACTGCATGCTCTTATGCAGCTGGATACTCAGGACAAGTAAGATGAATATTTTTTTTAGGCTTTGTATTTTTAGTTGGAGAGTTACTCTAGTTGGAATTTAGTCTTAACTACAATATCAACAGTAAAATCACAGCTTAAAAAAAGACTGACGCAAAAAACTGTATTAGACTTTGGATGAAATCTACTTACAGTAGTACTTCAGCACCAAAAAGTGGGCAGTTAGGCTGATAGATGTATATACAATTAAATGATATGTCAAAGTCTTAAAATGCTTAGTTATTTATAATGAAATCTATACAAAACAGTTAAAAACGTGTTTTTATATACATTTGAGGAAAAAAAAAAAAAAGTATTGTCTTCATTAGCAGAATGTATTAAAACCGGTTCTGTTATCCCATCCGAACCCAAACCTCTCTCTGCGGCTTGTAACTATCACAAAAAACCCAATGTATTGCTTCGACAAGCCAAGTCATAAGGCTAATTTCCGAAACCTACCGCTGTATTACCGATTTAAGCTTTTAAACTCCCAAAAATGGTCACTTTAAAAACAGCATGTAAGAGTAAAATACAGATTTGTAAAAGCCTTAGCTCACTTCTAAATTCGGAGGTTCAACTTTGAAAGATGCTGAACCGCTTATCCCCCAATTTTGAAAAACTGATTTATAGCAAAATACATCCCCCGCAGCTCTTTTGTACTAGAATTTACACACCTGCCTGTTTAACAGGAACTTTTTAAACAACTTGGCCTCACTTTAAGTTTCATATTTAAATAAATAATCACAGATTCACTAGAGTAGATGAGCATTTCACGTGCTTATGGCACAGAGAAACACCTCATACACTGTTACCCTAATTCTTGTAAAGCATGAAAACAAAAATCCACTAGCAAAGCCACATTGCTATCAGTTAGTGATTTTGCTTATTTCCAAACATTCACCAACAAGAATTTTAAAAAAATAAACTATATTTTTCGGCTTATGAAAAAATCTTAACTCTAAGTGAGCACAAGTGCAAGAAAGCTAACGAATTCCAAAATTCCTGGGGCTTTTCCAGCACTGTCAGAGACACTTTTTCTCTCACATGCTATTTAAAAATACAAATATTTATTAAACATCTTTTTTTTTTGATGGTGTTTTGCTCAACAGCTAACAAAAAGACACAGCAAAATAAAGATCCCTTTTCACTGAAAGCTCTTTCAGTACCTGGGCAAGGGCTTCGATAGCACGAGCTGTAGATTTCGCTGCAGATTTGCTTAACAGGAGTACATTCCACTGTCACAGGTTTCCTATATCTCAGTAACTACATCTCTTTTTTCTTTTTTCTTTTTTTTTTGGAAACGATTTTTAAGATGCAGCTTTTGCAATACTGTCTTGTTAAAACACACTGATGCTTCAAGGGTCCAATGAACGACTCTAATAGGCAAAGTGCTCTAAGACATCACAATACGAGGGCATCTTGGATACTCAAATCCCAAGATATTTTAAAGTGCACTCCCGTGTCCCAATTCCTTAGGATTGTTCAGCAGAACTCTGCGAGGGGCTGGGCTCGGTGCCGTCCTCGGTGCTACTGTCCACGTCTTGCTCCATCGCCGTCTCCTCATCGTCGAGGCGCTGACTGGTGAAGTTGTTGAGCTCCAGGAGCCCGCTGGGTTCCACTACCACGTTGGAGCTGGAGTGACAAGGGATGGAATATTGTGGGATGGTCTGAAAGAAAGAAAGAGATTTAAGTTTTAACTTGCACAGCTTTTGCAGGTAAAGGCGTCTACGCAAGTGCAGGTGCTCATGGAAAGGGGCAATTTGGTTTCCAAGAGCACTCTCCCCTAGCTAAAGCCCGCTGCATCTCACACTACGTTAGCCAAAGCTTCAGAGGACCCTTTCACAGGACTAGGTTGTGAAAGATAAAACCTGAATGCTCTTGCTGGTAAGGAACTGCTCTTGGGCTTGGATCTTCACTACAGGTCTGTGACAGATTTCCAGCAGCTAAACTACTGATATCCACCACCCATCACTCCCCACGTGCAAAGCAGAGAGAATGCTCTCCTCAGCCTTATCTTTTCCTGGTTTCGTTTCAGACTAGGCATTCAGTTTTAAGGACTAGCTATATTTCCTGTATATGATATGATACCAGCTCTGACCCTGTCTCAGAGCTGCAGTAGCACAGAGGCTGAGGAAACAAAATGGATCTAAGCTATTTATTTCTGCTTATGCTTTTGTTGGTTCTAGGAATTAACTCTACATCTTTATACAATTCAAGGTTCTGGGCAGTATTTTGATTTGGAAGAGCTCGTAGCACGCCACAATGATAAACGATACAGATTCTCAAAATACACAGTTTCGAAGTAAAATAGAAATCTACCTTTGTCTATTTAGGGAAATGAGGACTAAGAGTTAGTACAAAAATGATTTCTACAAAAGCAGAAAGTTAGCTGCAATAAAGATTTTTACAAAGTAACATGAAAAATTTGAAAGTTCTGTACACAAGTATTTCTTCCCCATCAAAAGCATTTCACTGTAACACGATACAAAATAAAACCATTTCAATCCACGCCATTTGTGTAAACATATACAGTGCCAACTTGTCTACAAAGATTCATACTATAACACTGAGTCCTCAGATGACTTAAATACTTCACCAGTTCACATTTTGACCACGTATTACATCATAAAACATCATATTGAAGACAACAGAATCAATTAAAATATCATTCATCAGGTAGGCAACGATTCAAAGCATTTATAGTCATTTTATCTCAAAAGTGGCAAGACTTCATATGCAAAGTTAACAAACTTTCTTGTGAATCCAGACCTTATTTGCTGAACTCTCCCACCCACATAGCAGAAACCCTCAACTTCATTTTTTGCCCTAATTATTATACTCAGAAGTAACTCTAAAAGGTATCAAAAAATTCTAGATCCAGTTCCACAGTAAGCGGTGATGGTCACACTTTTAACCGTTTCAAAGGGTGGTTTGTAATAGATGAGCTTGTTTTGTTTTCTCAACAGAAAAACAAAGGAAGACACTAGGAACACCGTGAACGACATAGTGCTGGAGAAACTCATTTTAACGAGAGCTACCCACTTTGAAGTAGCAATCCATTGCAAGCATAGGAGTGGAAAAACACAAAAACTGAAGAAAAAAAATACTTGAACATCGTTCAGTTGCTATCATCACATTAGACAAAGCGAGTTTGCTCTGCTCAACCTTTGTCTCATTTGCTCTGGTCTTCTCTTACCTGGATAACAATTTCTGATGAGCTCTCTTCAGCTTTCTTTTGTGATATATTCTGAATGTGTATAAACTGCTTTGTTGTAGGCATTCCTTGTGCATCGAGTTTCCTCTCTGTTACAGAAGGACCAACAGCAGGAGGACTTGAACTGGATTCTTTACATGTCTGTTGCTGGGGGGTGGAAGTTGCCGTCATCCCTACTGCAGTCACCCTTGGCACCTGGGTACAAGGTGTCGCCTCTGCTCCGCTAGCGGGTGTACTAGTGGATGTGGCCTTGCTTGGGGGATCCACTATCAGAGTTTCTATGTTTATATCACCTTCCACCACAGACATTCTCAAAATGTCTGCTACTGCTGTCTTCGTGGATGCCTGCGTGGGAAATAGGCTCGTGACCGGCAGTGCCAGCTGGGGCACAGAACTGCCACCTGCTACCTTTGAAACAGAAGGAGGCTGATGCCCCTCAAAAGTTATCTTTGTAACTGTGGATCCTTGCGTTATAATTGGATGCTGCACCTGAAAATCAAATTTTTGTTGTGCATGTTACAGCTAGACTTTTTTTTTTTATTGAAAATCTAATCAATATTTCCAAGGACAGTATGGCACAAACAACATACTTGCTATTAGGAAGACAGTTGAAACTCAGTGTTTTAACAAAGGAATTAGCAATGATATGGTAACAGTTAATTGAAGCCTGGGGGAAAGCAGCTCTTTGGGCTGCTACGTAAGGATTGTAGCAGTATAATACCACAGCAGCCTCGTTTTCCTTTGGGATTTACATCCCCATGTGATGTTTGTTAACCCTGTTGTTTTTACATGTACTCCTGAAAGGGCCAAAAAAATTTCTGGAGTTAATTTTTTTCTCCATGTTTCTTAGTCTTTCTGTTTTCCCCTCCCAAGGAAAATCAAATTACTCCTGTACATGAAAGACTTTAACTTCAGGAAGATGTAAACTACAAAGGAAGACGTACAATGGAGCCTTAGGAGACTGCAGTGTATTCATCTTTATTTCCACAGAAATAAAAAGTGCTACGGGAACGGAAATTAATAACGTGTCATACCTAAAAAAATAAAAGAAAATAATTAGGGACAAATTCCATGCACCGAAGGTGGCAGAAATTCATAAAAACTGTCCAACAAAACACGTTTGTGAGCTCTATGGATTTTTCCCCTATAACATGTGCTTCTCTTTCCTAGTGTCAACCTTCTGATCGGGTAATTAATACCAGCGGAATGAGGAGTTCTCTCTTGCCAGGACAAAACACTGCTACAGCGACAGGGTTGGTGTTTTGATTTTTCCTTGAATAGCGACGTGTATTTTGCATGCTATCAATATTCCGTTACCTGGCTCGCTGGCTGTTTCTCTGAAGAGGCAGGTAGCTGCATTTGACTCTGGGGGGGTTGGGGTTGCACGTAGATTTTTTGTGCCGTTGGTGCCTGTTGCAGTTTGGGCAGCTGCTGCGTGGTTTTTACTGCAAGCACCTGTACTACAGTTTGCTGTGGCTGTGCCACTAAGGTAGGGAGTTGCCTTTCTTTGGCCATCATGTGGTGGGGGGGGTGCTGTGCATCTGGTTTGGTCTGTGCTTGCTCTTGCTGCAGGGGGGTTAGCTTTTGATGCCTTATGGAAAGCTGGGGCATTTGTGGGAGTTTGTGCTGGATTTGATCGGCCTGCAGGTGGATTGTCTGCTTCTGTTTAGTCTGGAAACACTGCAGAGTTTTCACTTGCAGTTGAGTCTGTTCCAGCTGCGGCTGACTCAGTTTTTGCTGTTTTTGTGCCTGCGATTGTGTCAGGGCAGATCTGTAGAACAGGCCAGTCTGAGGATCTAAGGTGTCCATCTCTTCCACTTCTCCCTCCTCAGTTCCAAGTTGTTCACTGTGTTTGGTAAACGCAGTGTGACTGCTTAAGGCCTTAAGAAGAAGAAGTGAAGAGCGAGTTAGTAAAGAGAAATCCAAATTATAAGGCTGCACAATCTAAAAACATTTTTAATTCTTCAGCTGTACTACTTCAACTTATTTTACAACTCACGTATGCCCTTATGCAGAATTCATGATTTCTATGCAATCAACAGCTATTTTTAACATCTTAAAATGTGGCAAGTCCCCAAGTGACAACATTAACTACCTAACTAATCCTCAATGGAGATTGGGTAGCCCTTGCTTGCATTAGACAGAGGTTCAAAACCACTAAAACTGCGTGGCAGTTGAGTAGGAAGGAGCAGGGATTAGCAGGTGGTTGGGTCGGTAGCTACTCAAAACCAGAACATCTTCACAAATTCTTAGTGTGCCTCTTGAAAGCCTTGCCACCTACTCCATGATTTCTGCTGCAGCTCCCCATATACCTATCTATCCATCCATCTTATTTCAGTACAACTCCTGCCTTTTCTTTCCCTCCTCAAAATTTTATTACAATTTTTCTTGAGCATTGCACAAACATTGTTTATTTTTTTGGTGGAGCAAAAGATCTATGTTACTGTGCTTTGTATACCATGGTACAGACATACTAACAAGTGACTCTAGCAGGATGAAGCAGCCTACACAAACATCAGTGACAACATCCTCTTTGCAATGGGTTTATAACCCTAACATGGCACTGCCCTGGTCCACAGCTGAGGCTGCTAGAGGTTAAAGCATCGCAGAGTTGAGCAGCGTGCATTCACTGGGTGGTAATCAATTGTACCTTGACTGACAAAAACATCAGCTCTTGAATGAAGGCAGCAGCACGGCTTCAGTAATATTTCTCCGTAAGCTACCCAGCCTGGGATAAGCTACACAATTGCTTGGGATCCTTACCATAAATGTCTAAATATAATCTTGTTTTCTGATTCAGCAAGAAGAGAAGTTTTCATATAATTCATAAACTAAAGCCCTTGAATCCAAAAGCCACTTGTGCTCTGTGTACTGCTCAGATTCTGCTTCCTCTTGCCCTACACTAACACCAACGTGATCTGAAGAACACAAACCACTAAAAGACAACATATAGAAAAAAATAACTTACTGCTGTCAAAGAGATGACATACAGAGAGCAAGAACTAATCTAGGAAACTTTTCCACAGTGGCTGTGGATACCTCTTGCTTAACACTCTCAAGTCATCTCATTAACTGTTTCCCTTTTAATAGGGAAAATAACCACCACCCTCCCCATCAAAACAGGCAACATTAAACTGAAGTTGCGAATTTGCCCTCAGACTTAGCATTTCCAGTGGCACCAACATGCTCATTCTGAACAAGCCCTGGTCCCATACAAAATTCACTGTTTATAGACTGCTTGGAAAAGAAAGGGTACAACCTGCTGCATGATATGGGTAATTGCGCCTGTGGAGGATGCGGGGATAGATTTCACCACAACAGAAGTCTGCGTTGCTGTCTGTGACTGCGCCACGTGCTGCAGCAGAGTCCTCTGGGGCTGGGATGACTGCTGGTGGGGCTGGGACCGATGGCTAACTGAAAGTAAAGAGGTCAGTGGCACTTCTCCAGAACTAACTGCAGGAACTTAAGTATTTGCTTTGTATCTAACCTTCAGCTGAAAGCATGAGTGAAATAAAAATCTGCATTTGAAATGCATCTTTTACTGCATGCTAGCTTCAACCTTTAAGTGCACAGCTGAGAAGCCTCTTAAACATTCTGAGAAGCCTCTTAAAATAGCATCTCAGGGGTTTTGCTTTTGTCTCTGATTCCTAAGTAATTGTGCTTGGTCCAAATCTCCTCTGGTTTCCTTCTCCCAACACAACAACCTCGCATACAGGATCTATATTTTCAGCCGGGTTCGTTTTATGTAACCAGCACAACAGCACACAGCAAATTACAGTGTACAATTACTACAAATTATTCTGTAATCTTTACAGGTGCTTAAAGCACCTGCACAATTGACTGCAATTAAGAACAGCAAGCCTTGCTCACTGAATTTCTATCACTGATAAATCACAAGAAATACTCTAGAGCATAGGCTAAATTTGCAAGATTAGCAATTAGAAAATGTTCTGGTATTACGAAAACAAGCAAGGTTGATAAGAAATCACAGGCAAAAAGTAGAGACCTTGTCTTGGGTCTGTGACTCTTGTTAGAGCAGTTACAACTAAGTTCTGGAGCTACAGTTAGGGCTCTGTAATTAAACAGTGGATTGACAGAGAAATGATATTCTGGTGAGAGAAAAAAACCAAACCATTCTATATTGCAGTCACTGATAAGACATGAATCCAAACTACACGTCTGGCCATACCAATATGTAAATATTTGCTTTAATTAACTTTTTAGTCATACAATACCGAAAAAACAAAGGATAAGAAGTAGTTTATACCCAGTTACAAGATAACTGAAAGTTAGAAGATACTAAAGACCTTGCTGAGAGTTGTAAGAAAGGTCTATTTTTGAATTAATATGACAATTTTACTTTCCCACTCCAGGAGAGGAGTTGGATTATATCAGTACCAGCCTGCATGCTGTGCCAGATCCGTCGTGGATATCCCGCAACAGTTCCTGCACAATTTAAAGCTTCATTTAGAAGTAAAGTTTCTAACCTATATGGTTGTGTAGATATTCTTCCGAATGTGAACCAATACAGTGTTGTCTTCCTGAGTCTGCAGACAGACAAAAATAGTGACACTAAGACGTGTGAACTGCTCCCCTCATCTCACTCGGAAGCACACGTTGAATCCCAGCTCCCAAACAGAATAAAAGGTACCTAAATCCTTTGGTCTAAGCACATGCAGGAGATTTCACACCAGATTATAGCTTGTAGGCTATCTTACGGCTGAATTTTCTAGCAGAAAATACAGCTCCATGGATTACTGATGAATCCTGGGAAGCACAAATTAAAACAAAAGGAAACACTGCATGCCCTGGCAGGGTTCACTTAACCCGAGTGAAAGGGAAGGGGCAAAAACCTGAGAGCAAAATAACCAGTTCTGTGCTCTAACAGAGACTGCTGATAGTCAACCAACAGTAGCCTGCACTTCTCTGGTAGATTCCTGTAAATCATCTCAAAGTTTAAAAAAATAATGCCAAAAAAAAAAAAAAAATCAACAACCAGTATTTCAAGCAGTAATCACAGTTTAGGGAAGCATTCAATTTTTGTACTCCATATGGCTTCTAAACTGCAAAAGAAGACCCAAGCCTACGGAGATACTGCCTGTAATTTCCTCCTCTCCCCCCAGCACCCAAAGAGTCCTAGTTTGCATCGGCTTTTACAGCAAGACCCAGCAAAAACTGGAACCTTGAATGTCAGTGAACATGACTGACTTGTTAATTGGAGATCAGTTTAACATTATTTATGGTACTTTGGAGTCTCTTTAAACAGGGATCCAAGGGAGCATGACTCAAACATTCAAAGCTGAAGCCAGATACAGTAAGTGCTATTTAAAAGAATAACACTAGCCCCTCATCCCCAGCTCCACACTACTTAAATTTAGATCATACAAGGGATGGAAGCAAGGGGAGGAGGTGAGAACAGGAAAATGAAAAAAGAAAACATCAGATTGGACATTTAACACTAAGAACACTGAAGTTATGGACAGGTACTTATTCCTCTTTTCCAATGCTTAGTTTTCAACGTTTTTTTTTCTTCTCCATTTTCCTAAAACTATGTAGGGAGGCCAATAATGTGGAATTAAGAAATTAAAACAGGAAACACATAATTTGATCCTCTCATGCATATATGGAAGGTGGCTCCTAACTAGAGTTCTGAGGGTAGAAGAGAGCATCAGAGATGCGTGATACAATTAGAGCTGTCCAGTGGAAGGGATTTATTGGGTGAGACAAAAAAGGACAACCAGATAGGAGAAATCAAGAATTAAAAAAAGTTAAGGGTTGATTCCCAACCATAATTCCAGTTTAAATCAGTCATTTGTTTAAAAAGTGCAAATTTAGCAGAATAGATCCTTCCAGCAAACAACGAAGCTGGAATCTACACTACCGTGCTATATGCCTACCTGGCTGAAAAAACTAGTTAATGCTTGTGATCAAGTAACATTTTGCAAATATGGATGAAACTAACTCAAAATCTGCCTTCTCTCAAAACAATTACTGCAGTTCCTGTAACTTGGACTCGATGATCCTTTTGGGTCCCTTCCAACTTGGGATATTCTATGATTCTATGAACTTCATTCCTACTTTTTCCTTACTAGACATTTTCCCCAACGACAAGCGGAACTGCTTTTCCTCACCATCAGATCAGAGGACAGAATATCTGTTCCACTAGGATGTCCTGAAGCAACAACCAGTTGTTTCAGTTAGAAACATTCTCCAGCATGTCCTAATAAGCAGATGCAGGTTCTGCCCCTCTCTGCACAGGTTCTCAGGAATGGAAGAAAACATTCATTTCCTCTATTGAGGATTAGAGTGAAACAAGTAGAAGACAACTCCAGTGTAAGAAAACTTCAAACGAAGTCCCCAGACTTCAATTGCAAACCCACAATCATGCTATCTTAAGTCACTTACCAGTTGTGATATATTCGGCAACTAATTCCGACTCTACTACAGCAATTGAAGGGCTTTCTGGAGAATGCCTCTTTTCTTGGGTCATCTGGATTGGGACAGCCATTTGGCTCAAGTCGATGGTAGGCTGCCTTGGCTTCGATTCTAACTTTTCCTTCACTGCTTTAGAAGAAAAGCAGGATGCATTAAAATACATCTCTGACATAAATGGAATGGTTTAATTAAAAATACTGTGAATATTATGTAATTGTTTCAAATGGACTTTTACAGGCTAAAAAGAAAGGAATTAAGGTGATTACAGAACTTATCACAAACTGCTGCTTAAACAGGTGGCAGCTGAGTGCTTTGAAGTGATCTTAAACAACCACATGCGTTTTCACACCTGTTGTCTGCTGAAGCTCTAGCAAAGCTTTTATCGTGGAAGTAGCTGACTGAGACTCATTGGACACATCCTGGTAAATTATTGTAGGGCTCGTGTCCACAGCTATTTCGTGTTCTGACCAATCTTGACTTCTTGAAGCAATCACATGGACTACAGGCTGAGAATCTGTTCACAAGAGAACAAAAGCACATCAGGTTGACATAGAATTGGGTTGGAGGTCTCTCATCCAATCTCTTGCTCAAAGCAGGGGTAGGGTTCAAAAACTAAATCAGGTTAGTCATTATGCATTAGTTCTGAACTTTGACAAGGATGCATCGTCTCATTCTTCAATGTTTTTAAATATGCTTTTTTAATTACAAGTGACTCGAAGTAAAACATAGCTAATGTTATCAACAGTTTCCAACAAAAAGATACTGTTTTTTAATTGTTTAAAAAAGCTTTGGTTTGAACAATCAAAGTTCAGCAGGTTTCAGGAACAGGCCGCCCAGGGAGGCTGTGGAGTCTCCTTCTCTGGAGATATTCAAGGCCCGTCTGGACGCCTACCTAGACAGCCTGCTCTAAAGAACCTGCTTTGGCAGGGGGGTTGGACTTGATCTCTCGAGGTCCCTTCCAACCCCCTACAATTCTGTGATTCTGTGACTTCTTTGTATGTTGAATTCAGCTTGAAGCTTTTCAACAAGTTTTAGTGGTTCAGATTATCAACATGTATTCAGCATTCTGAATTTACACATCCTAAGTTTTGTTAAGTTTGTTGAATCCTCAAAAATTTTAAAAAGTTACAGTATAGACCAACAGCTACAGAATTATTAGAAAAAGTGACTGATGGCACATAAATAAGTGCATGTATTTTACTGAGAGTCATTTGCTTTTATTTAATGCAGTGATACACCTTATGGCCACTCCTGACCAAAGGCTGGGTGTTAGTTACTTTATAAATAAATCTATTTATTATTTATTCTCCTCTATCACATGAGAAGTTGCACAGAAGAGCAAGTCGGGGGCCAGGAAGAAAACATTATCCCCACTTTTTGCACAGGAAAACGCTGCGTGTAGTGAACAGCTCAGAGAAGATAAATAAGCTCATAAGGGCAGCGAATGCTGACACTCACTGCTAAGAGACTGGGTAAAGAACTGTGCTAAAGAGATGCACTGAAACATATGAAACTTGCTGGCACGTTTTGGGAGAAAGTCCATTCATATGTTATGAAACACTAATACATACCTTGAGAGCTCTGGGAGGACTCTGTGGAAGAAGAACTGCTATCAGTGTAGCTTTGTGGTTCTTCTTTCACTTCTGGGAGAGACGAATTTCCTGCGTCTGCTACCCTTGACGCCTGCTGCAACGTTTCAGTTACCAACTGCCTAGTTTGTTCGCTCACAACTGTTGCTTGAAATGTCACTGGCTTTGGTTTTATGAGGACCTAGTTAGAAAGACAGATTGCGTACAGTAAGAGCACTCAAGAAAACAGATCTGAGCAATCAGAGAACAGTGTGCCACTAAAACAGATCAAGGTACAAGACTCGTATAATATTGATAACTCACTAAAAGAAATCTACCTGTAAATTCAGCAGCTTTGATTATGAAACCAGTAAATGGCAGTGCACAAGAATGCACTTCTCTGTAATCTGGAGCACTTAACACAACGAAGCACTAAACAGTCATTCTTCATGGCTTGGCACAATGGTGTGGACAAGAGAAAGCTACACGAGTGAGCTGGAACATGCACTGCATGGATAAAAACAAGCACCTCTCTTCCTTAGCCCACAATAGTCTCGAATGATCAAGACACGAAATATTATACCTGACATAACTTTAGTTCTTTTATATACAAAGTGCAACCAGAAAAAAAAAGTTGATACTGTGTCCAGAAACAAGCCAGATTCTCTTTCTACAGCCCCACCAACAATACAAGGCTGCAGGGACAACCTGAACATACATCAGTGATAGAACAGCTTCAATAAAGCTCTCACATTTGACACATGGCCTACGTCCAGTCTCCACATCTTTACTTTTAACAATCTGACCATTAGCTTTAACATTTAAGAGGCATCCAGAGCCATCACCAGGTAGCTTAAGTTTCAGCTACATAACAGACTTAGCAATTCTTTTTGGCTTGGTCTAGGCCTCCAAGAACAGCTAACGATCGCCAACACTGCGCTCAAGAAGCCAGAATCAAGGCCACCTCAATACTTCCCTAAGTCTCGTTCCCCAGAGACACATTCTGCATATATTCATCTTGCAACAGATGTGGCAACACAGTGAAAAATGATCTATTTCCCGGTAAAATTTAGGGGTACATTTCAAAACAGAAATGGGTCCTCACTGTACCTGCGTTTTCCCTTGCTGACCATAAACAATTTTAGTTGGGATGATTTTGGTGGCTGGCTGGACCGTGGACCCTATTCCTTTTGGCTGTGTAACAATCATTTTTGTGATGGGTCTTGTGGCAGTGATGATAGCAGGTTTTGCTCCTGCTGGCACTGCCTGAATAGTTTTCTCCCCCTGTAGAGAAGCCAAAGTTTACAGGTTAACTGAGTGAAATTGTTCAGAGAGACCCACTTCTCTAAAAAAAATACAGAGTTATTGGTGAGTGTGTGTACCACAAAATCAACCTGCCGCTGTTAGAACTAGATGTATTTAATACAAAGAACATTCAAAGACCAAGAACAAAAAACCCTGTGGCTTTGAATGGAAAAGCTACCAAAATCCCCTTTCCCATTGCTTTACCTTTTGAGTTGCTCTGAAAGGCTGAGTAAAAAGAGTAACTAAATGACACTGACAAGTTTTTGAAGTTGCTTCAAAGAATTCACCTAAGTTGGAACTTTCTTCAAATCCTTCATACATGTTTTTTTAAAACTTCTTGTTTCTATTAACACTGATTTTGGCACAACATCTATGAAACCTGAATTGAGATTCTAAAAATAAATTAAATAGAGATCTTTGTATTATCCTCATGACCAAGACATTAATTATGTCTGGACTTTTTTTTTCCTAAGTAAAATTTCACTTATTAAAAAGAAAAAGCAGATTCACCGCTGTTTCATGGGAAACATTTGATTTTGGAATAGTTCTGACACACGACTAGACTCTTGATAGCTTAAGAAGAGCAAAGAAATTGAGCATGCTTTTTTAGTTCTGCACAGTAACAAACCATACGAGGAACTACGTTAGTTGGCAGTTCTCACAGCACTCCTACTAATTCCCGTCAAGTAGCTGGAAATCCCAAGAGCCATAGCTGTTTCAGAAATATCATCACATTCTGGTGTTTCCTACTGTGTAACATCACAGGATTCCCATTTGCGTGAAAACATGGCTTCAGGTTTTGTTCTTATTTAAACTACAAAAGTAGAAATCTTCAAAAAAGAAATGTTTCCTAACAGGTTTAAAAAAAAAAATCCTACTGAGCTCTGCTAGCCAAGTAGACTTTAAAAGACTCCATGATTAAAGCACTACATCTCACAGTTTTAGCTAGGAATGTAAAGCAGGTTCATCATTTTTGTTAGCATTTGAGGGAAAACCCAGCTGAAGCTGGAAACTTGATTTTGTTCTTTCTACACATCGGGTTATTCAAAAACTAATTCAGCATTATACAGTACTCTTGAACAGGCAATCAAAGGTGTGAAGGGACAGCTTATTTCTGCCCAAAAGATACACAGGTGGACATGCAAGCTTATAACAGGACTGGGGTTCTCATTAGACCACTAACAGGGTAAAATTTTACTTATTTTCTTCTGTTTAACCCCTTCAAGATTACAAAACCATTAACTGTGGAAAAAGGGCAAGCACAAAAGTTTTTATTTTCATTTAACTCTGGGAACAATTCCAGCTTGTTTTAAAGATCTTTCATATCCTATAAAACATACTCACTCTCCAAACACCCCAAACATTAAGGCATGCTGTATCCGTTATGAGCTCATGCACAATTTGCTTTTAATTGGGATGTTAGCATAAAGAACACAGCAGCTACCACATCCTGTCACTTGGCCAGAGACTTTAGACTCGAAATTCTTACTTACCCCAGCATTCAACAATGTCGTGACAACATTTTTGCCTGGAAGCCCTTGAATTGTAGTTCCTTTTCCAGTAGTCTTTTGCACGACAATCACATTGGGTTTGGATGTCATTGGAATCGTAGTGATTTTGGTTGTAGTTCCTTAATTTTAAAGGGAAAAGAAGCAGCGTGATGTTTCTCACATGTACATTTCCAGTCATTTTAGAAGTTGATGAGCTGCATAGGGGTATTTAAATGTGACAGCACAACAAAACAAAAGATAGCACCTGGAACAGGAATTTATGCCACCCAACTCAACATACAAAGATCAGTTAACCACTCTATGAATCTTTCTTCTAGAGTCAAGACAGGCATGTGCAGGACAAGAGTAATTCATGCTGTGTGAGTACAGTCTGCCCCTTCTCATGAATTACAGGGCAGACTAATGCAAGTTTCTCAGGCTAACATGTCTAACTTTTCAAAGGCTCATGTTAGGAGAGATAAGGGCAACACTAATACTCAAGTCAAGGTCCTATTTGCACAGATAAGTTGACTTAGATGACTTCAGAGCACACAGATAACCTCTGCAGAAGAACTTATGTACCACGAAAGAGAAAAGCCATCGCTTTCCAGAACTGAACTGTTGCAATATAAATGACCAATCGTGTACTGGAAAAAAATGCTATTGTTTTAAAAAGCAGTTCTTGAAAGTTGAGTTTGTAAGTGTTTTTATTTTTATTTATTTATTTTGAAGTGCTGTGTTGAATATTTCTCTTCCTTTCACAATATTTATTAAGTCCCAATCCCCGCACCAGATTATCTACCTACAGCAACAGGTAAATTTAGACAACCTTCCACAATCTACAAGAGTACACACACTCATATTTAAGTCATTAATGTTATCAGACTGCCATTCCAAAGATCTACTCAGACAGCTTTTTACCATCCCTTCCACTTTCTCCCTGCAGAAAGTACCACTCAGTCAGCATAGCTGCAATCCTAAGGATTCCTCTCACTACCTTCTACCCAGTAGACATATCTGCAGATACTTTACTATATATTTCAGATTAATAGTTGTATTAATTCTGAGAAAGGGAAGACTTGCTTGGACAAGACCATCATCTTTTAAGTTTTAGTGACTTAGGAATTATCTAGATGGCTAGGAAACTGCACCCACAGCTGAAAAAAAAAAAACAGAATATGAATAACAGCAGTTAAAAAAAAGCAGACATCCTTTCCAAACTTGCGTTGGAAATTGCCCCCAACCACTCACCATACCTGCAACAGGCTCAAGAAGTCCCTTGTTCCCAACAAAGCCACTCTATTTGCCCCAGATACTATTTTGTAGAAATTAGGATCTGAAAAATTGAAGTCTCTCTACCAGACTATGCTCCAGGGTGGGTTTACCAGACAGCCTGTGCAAGGAGCTGGCTGGTGACATGCTGGGTCTCTGCTAAGCACCAACAGTGGAAGCTCTGAGTAATTCGGAGATATTACTAGGCAGGAAGAACAGACCCAGCAAATCCTGCTGCACACCTGCACCCAGCTAGGAAATGAGGTAGACCTTCTCTTCATAAGCACTGTCAAAGTCCAAAACAGACACTGAGAAATGTAACTGGTGCAAGTGCGCTTGGTCCTGATCCTAAGGAGACCCTACGTACTGTGGTTACGCTGACAGAGAACATCGAGGCTGGTCAGCAGTCTAACAGACAAGCAGCTGGATCTGCACAAAGCTGGGAGGGAAGATGTAAGGATAGTAAGGGAAAGACATGCTGACACTATTAAAAAAGGGAGGGGGGAAGGAGGAGACTGCGTAGCTAACTCTACAAGCTACAAAGTTAATTTTATTCTTTTTTTTCTTTTTTTGGCTGTGCAGTGGAAGAAAAACAGCAGCGTCCAGATTACAAAATGTTTTAAACTGGGACTAAGGCAGTTTTCTGATCTTCCAGCCCTCTAACAAGAGACAATACAGCAGTTTTTCTCCACATTTCTCGTTTCTTTCAGGCTTCCCTCACGTTAGATGCTTCCATGTTAAATATGAGAATCACTTCAATCCATAGGAGTACTTTTCTTCCATACCTTCCACCTGCTATTTTCATTTTTATCCTTAGCTATTTTTCTTCTGAGTTAACTTCTCCAATAAAGCCCTACAATGTATTTAAGCACATAACCCACAGAAAAGCCCAATTAAAGCAAGTAAAAACTTGCTTGTGACAAAAGTTTTAATATCAAAGAACTCATACGCCTACCAGAAACAATATTACTGCTGATAATCTTGCCTCCCAGCGTAGCCAGTGATTTTGGCACTACCGTAATGATGCTGCCACTTGTGGTTTTCACATACGTTGCAGCCCCTGGAGTTCCAGCCATCCGAGCCCCTATAGAGGGGCTAACTGTTGGCCGCGTATATGTTGCTTGAGTTCCTGTTTTGAAGAAAAAACAGTAAAGTTTGTTGTTAGAACATGATTCCCCTCTAGTATTTATGGGGGAAAATAAGTTAGTCTAAAAGAAAAACACTAGAATTTATTCAGAGCGCTCCTATGCTGAAATTTATCACTACCCTTTACGATCCCACAGGCAGTTTTTAAACCTGCAAAGAAATATTCAAGTATATGCCAGCTTTAAAATAGTCTAAGAGTTTCATAAAATATTATACTGTGTTCTACGACTGCTACATTTTAATTCATATCCTTGTCCCTAAGGTTTTGTGCTTTTTTTTTTTAAACTGTTCAATAGCTACGTAGATTCTACCTGTATGTTTGCCTCTTGCTCTGTTAGATGCCCAAGAATTCTCTGATGAAACTACCAGAATGGATTCCTCTCTCTCAAAGGATACCTATACTCTCACTTTACCCATAAGACAAATCATTTAAGAATGCTGACAATGACTGATCTAAATATATCTCTAAGTGAAAAGTGCAATTCAAAACGACAGTGTAATTTTATAGTTTTAGTAGATAGATAAATAGTTACATTAATAGATAGATAAATAGTACATATAAAGATAGATAAATAGTACATCCTACCTACTACTTTTCCTACCTACTCCTCAGAATGGAAAGAGATTTGAGTCCACAAAAAAACTTGCTCAAAATAATAACAGGAGTAAATACTTACACTAACACTGCAATTCCATTCTGCTTGTACGGCTGCAGATAACGCTCTACAGACATTAATTGCTACTGATCACACAGCAAAACAACTTCCTTTAATAAGAAAGCTATGTGTTCAAATCCAACAGAGCAGAATACAGGTTTTACCAATTAAATGAACTACAAAACTGCTACAATTTTTATATGGTTGTGGGAAGTATTTCAAGAGGTAAAGTTTAAAAAAGAACATTAACCGTTTGTTTATGCTACTATTCCCAACTCATGCTAAAAATTCAGCATGCAAATTAATTTGAGTTTTCAGAAAACTAGGATAAAGCTGCCTTGCAATTTTTCCTCATACAAGTTTTATAATCTGCATAGTCTGCATTATTTCTGATCCTCAATCAATAAAACACAAATACAATTAGATCCCCAGAAAAATACTGAGTTTAAAATTCAATTTATAGGCCTTTTTTATAAGTTCACTGCAAGACTATGAGCAAGTCACCTGTCTTATAAACTTCACATATGTAAACTAGGAATGATGATGACCTATCTACTTAAGGCACCTAAAAAATTCAGATTAGTGTAACTATGTAATATAAGGTGCTACAGAAGTGCAAAGTATTGGTGTAAATTGCAAGAAAACTTCCTTTAAAACAAACCCAACGGGGATGGAATTTTCATGCTTTTGTGAATCAATTTAAAGGGATCATAAGGGAATAGAAGAGCACTCAATGCTAAAAATCCTAATCTAGAATAATTATCAAGGTTTGTGAATGCACTGTTGTGCTCACTGTTTATAAGAGAGAAGTGCTTTTTTTCTTTTTTTACCCTGGTAAAACATGTTTTATTATTTGTATGTCTGGGTTTACCCTCCCTTCCCTTCTCAGAACCATAACTTACCAGTGGGAGTAGTGACCAGTTTAGTTGTCATGATAGTCCCATTACTGCTAACCACCATAATAGGTGAATTGCTACTGCTGGGCAAAGTCGCTGTAACTGGTTTGGGAAGGATTTTACTGGGCTGCACCTGTTGAGTGATTATTTTAACACCTAGGAAAGGAGAAAGGTCACTGTTAAAATACAGGCACGAAAAGTTACTTTCTGAAATGCTTTCTCAGACCAAGCCCTAGTGGGCAAGTAGCCTCACAAGGCTTTTATTCTGAGACCGAATATTCTTGATCCTGAAAAAAATGTTTTTTGTTGTTTGTGTTTTTTTTTTTTAAGATTGCTTTGCAAATAACAAGACAGTCATCATCTTTGCCTTTCATGTGCCTGTTTCAATTCCTAGCTACTCCCACTGAGGCATGGGATTCCATTCCATCACTGATTTATTTTATTGATCTTTTCTGGATATTGTTTTTTTTTTCATGACTCCGAAAGAAGAACACATTTCCCAGGAACCAACAGGTTACAACCAATACCAAATTGGTTGGTATACAGTGAAGGATCTAAAAATGAAGTAGTTCTTCATGTATTTGGCCTGTAAATTTTAACATGCCTTAAAGAGTATAGTTGAATTTCATCGCTATGAAACAAAAAGCTTCCTGCACATTGAGTACTGACGTGCATAAGGAAGCAACTGTGACACTGGTTACAGAAGGTTGCTTTCAGCAAACTATCGTCTCTCCTCTTGATTTATTGGTTATCTTGAAGTTGCAAAGGAATTAGGGTGAAATAAACTCTGAGTAGAAGCAGCAAGAACAAAGGATGGGGACACCTCAGTACGGCAAGGATTCTGCTCGCTTTCTCTCAGTTTGTGTAGAGGAGTAGTGTACGTGTGAGATTCACTTCTCAGTTGCAAACCAAGATTCACATTGTCTTTTCAAAAGTACCTCCAGGCCACTTGCATCTCAAGTGGTGTTTCACGTTGAGATAAATGAATTGAATTGTGTTGGTCAAATGTCATGAAACACCCAGGCTGAATTAAGCCCATCTAAATGTAGGCATTTATGTTTGTACACTAATATTTCTAGGTGAACAATTTTGTCCATTGAGGACATGAAACATCTTCCAGAGATATTTGCTTCTTTCTACGTTGACTATAAAAGCAGTACAAAGCAAGTAAGCTCCAAACTTAAGTGCCATAATGAAGTTGGGGAGACCAAAGCCTTTGCACCGTCCAGATAAAACTGGATAAAAGGCAAAGTCTCCATGAAAATCTTTCAGGGAGTAGGTATCAGATGGTATTTCCAAAGATACTTTAACTAAAAACACTCTGAGCCTTAAACTATAGTAGAAGGCACAGAGTGAAGCTCTTATTGCTCAAGTGTTGTCCAGTAACAGGAGGATGGAGGCCTCCTACATTTCTTTATTAGTGGATATATTTTCCCAGATAATGGTGCTATAATCCAAGAGGAAGTTTATTAAAGGACAGGGGTAGGGTTGCTTGGTTTTTTTTTTTTTTTTTTCATTCCATGGCCTGATAATACAAAATAATAAAATGCTGACCACATGACTAATATAAAAATATGGACATAAAAATACTTTGCACTTTTATAGCACTTCTTACTTTAGAATTTGGCAACTCTGCAAGCATCAGTTCTTACCACATCTCACTAAGAACTGTACTTTACAGCAGAGTAAAGCCAAGGCAGAAAGATTATGCAACTTGCCCAAAGTCAAATGAATGAATCAATGTTATAAAAAGAATCAAGTCCAACTCCCAGTCTCAGATCTAATTGTATTTTTGCTTTGACAAATATCTCAGAAATAGATTTCAATTTCTGGACCCAAGAAAATAATTAAAGCGCAGATTAACTTTTTTTTTTCCAGTCGATACAGTTGAACAGCTCTTGGATCTTCAGGAAACTGGCGTCTTCAAGTTGCCAACCAAGTTACTTTTCAAGATATTTACGTACCTTTAAGTGTCTAAAGATAAAACATTTATTCCTAAAGCATAGTCTGCAATACCTGAGTCAAACAAGAATAATGACAGAACCAAATTCTTCAAGCATTTTTAGCTGAAAACATTAAGGCATCCTTTACTATCTATCTGTTTTTGTGTTTAATGCACAATCCACTAAATCCATAAAGCACTTATGCCTTAATGACAGCTCCCCACATACATTTGCGACAGAATTCAGCCCTGCTTTCTTGAGGTGTGGGGTTAGACCTCATCAATCAGCAATATGAGCGAAGATTAACTCCAACTACCTGATTCCTGCTTGATCTGAATGGTGGGCTTGATGCCAGGTGGCAACTGAGATTGCTGTGGCTGCTGTTGAGCTACAGAAGACTGTGCCAGCTGCTGCTGCTGCTGCTGCTGCTGTTGTTGTTGTTGCTGCTGCTGCTGCTGTTGCTGCTGAGCCTGCTGTATTTGGTGCAGCTGCTGCTTGGGGGACTGCTGATGCTGTTTGGGAAACTGTGCTAAGATCTGTGTTGGATTCCCAACCAAACCTTTTGGGGAAGGTAGTCTGGTAGAGGCAACTTTAATCGCTGATGTAGACACACCTGTAAAAGAGCAAATGGTTTAAGATTGAATAATGTGATACAAAGTTACAATTTCCTGTATACTTTTGCATTTAAACTGCCTTTACTACTGAAAGATGCAAATAAATATATACATGGGTTAAAAAAAGCTCCTACTTGTATCAGAAATGCTCAAGGGACCTTTATGCAGATTTTCAGCGTGACAGTAAAACATGTTACGGCACCTAATGCAAAGACTCAACAGTCTTAGTCTCCCCTTCCTGCACTTTTATTAGTACACTTTTTGTAGTACAAATAACTCCACTAATCTTTGCAAAGCCAGACTTTAATCTTCAATATAGCAAAATATTTATAGTGAAAAAAAAAAAATCAAGACTGCAACAAGCTAGGGAATTAGGGATGACAAATGTCAAATCTATCAATATAAGGGAGCATCCATTAGTGAACACAATGTCACCATACAAGAATAAATCAAGTAATGGCATGTAATTTAGAAAATTGTGGAACACATTTTTTCTGCTGGTAGGGTAAACAACCTTACAAGTAATAAAGAAAAGCAATAGGATACAAAAACAAGACTCCCAAATACATAAATACTTAGGTCTTGCACTGTTGTCACAATATTTCCAATAAATTTTGTCTTTATCTAAGCTGCACATCCATAAGCACCAAAAAAGACAAAGTCCATGTCTTATACTGGCAAGGGCTTGGTTAAAAACTAAGTGGAACATTGAAAGAAAATCTTTTACTTCTCCTCTATATTTATAGATGGCAGTGATAGTGCTAACAGTCATAATAAGCTACAATTTTGGCAATCTAAATAAGCAGCCTTCTTCTCACTACATCACCTAAGACAGATTCTCAAATTTCTTGGCTAGCTGTTTTCATTCACAAATTTCACTTGCTTCACAAGGGAAATGATTATTTGTTTGTCACAATGGTCCATCAGTATTTTCTGTAATGACACTGAATCTTTAACTGCATACGTTACTTTAGAACTGCAGCTGTCTCTTCCAAGATCAAATCCAACTAAAAATCCACAGTTCATATTATTTGAAGTTCTACTGTAAGCTTTTGTGCTCTGTAAATTGATGGTCTACCTTTGGGACCTAATAAATAAAAGTAATAGGGAATGCAGAATACCTCCTGAGCCTTGATTTAGCTGCCCAGCTTTTTGTGGAATGGAACAAGAATGGAAAATAAGGATCAGGAAAAATTGGTGTGTAACATTTGTCATTTTCAGCCACAGTAAGTGCTGGTCACTGAGGTCCTTTCATTCTTCCACAGCTTCCCAGCCAAACAGTTTGCTAGTGCCTGTACAGTTGAATCAGTCAAGCTAGCACATAGATGGAACTAGGAATCAGAAAACCAGGAATTTTAAATTCCGGCCCACTCAGGTATTAATTTTAAGGACCTGAAATTTAAGATGCTGAGAAAATACACAGATAAAAAAGCGTAAGAACTTCTCTACATTTCAGAATTGTCATCTGGATTGGTTACCACAAGAAGTATTCTGAAGACTGGGCATGTCAAACATAAATTTCAGTTAGTTGGTGTTAATTTTGCATATGTATAGAAATTAGGTATTAAAGGAAGCGATTACCTACAAATGATATTGGAAATACCCATTCTTTGTCCATCAGATAGAGTTCTCAAAAGCCACTTTTTTGTTTGTTTGTTTTTTATGTTTTAATGCCACAAGAAATTTATTTTTTTTCAAACTATTTTTTTTTCAAACTAGTGTGCCACACTATCTCACCAGATTCTCTTTAAGAACTGGATTTGCACATCGGTTGTTGAAGAGGGAAAGAGCCGTGCCCAACAAGACCTTTTGTGGAGTACTTTGGATTAGTTTCCTCAGACTTCTTTCACGTCTCCTGTTCTTTACTCAGCACGTGTGAACACAAAGCACATCTCTACGCTGCTCTCAAAGTCTAACTCAGCAGTGAAAGAGCTTTTACACACACACACAGTTACCGCCATACCTTGTGCTACTGTTGACATAACGACAGATGGCGTTGATGATACTACAGCAGTCACTGCAATAGTACTTGCAGTACAGGAGGGAGTGGAACAGCTACTGCTGCTGCTGCTACTGACCAAAGAGGACTGAGAAGCAGTTATAACCACCGGTTGCTTCTGAGTAGTCGAGGCAATGACTGACGTCGGGACAAGTTTCGTAACCGCTGCATAGTTGTGGGACTTGGACAGGATGTTGGGTACAAAAGTTGAGCTTGGAGAGGTGGTTACTATTATCACCTGAAAGGAGAAAAAAACAACAACAAGAAATTCATTTGTTCTTTGCACTTGTTTCAAAGCATAGAACTGCAGCAACATATTGGTGTATGAATGTTTAGTTTTACGGATACATGTTTTTCAAGACCATTTGAGACTGGCAAACACATTTGCTGGCAATAAAAAAATTCCCTTGGTTTGAAAAAACACTAATAAATATTTCCATAAAATTACAAGTCTTTTTTAAAAAAATAACAATTGCTATTAATTAAAGTAGAATTATCTTACGTTCGAAGACAGACAGAAATGAACTGCTTGGATTCATCTAACTGGGCCAGGTAGTCTGAAGCCCATTTTGAAAACGAAACCAACAACAACACAGCAGGGATTTCAAGCAAGTTTTAAACACCATTCTCCCAAACCTTGCACTTATATCAAGAAACGGCAACGAAGAGAATAAAGAGATGTCTTTTTCTCTTTAACAAACAGTTGCTGAGAGTCAGTAATGGGAAATATTTTGGATCCATAATGCTGTAAACAACAGTATTTCATCAGTGAAAAGCCTGGTTTAGGTTCAGAAACAATTTCTGCTTTAATTAGTGCTCTAAGTAACAGAAATTCTTTCGTATCTGTCTGAGAAACATTTGTCTGAAGACAATAAACATTACTGCTAGTGCGAGTTACAATTCCAACCCCATGAATCTGATCTGACATTGAAATACATAGAATCCATTATAACATTGGAACAAGTCTGCTCTTACGCAACTGACCTAGAAAGCTAACCATTTCCTACATTTTTAATACAGGGACTGCTTATGTAAGGAGGTTTGCTTTATTCTGTTTACACGTACCTCCTTGTACTTACAAACACAGTTAAGATAGAAAGACACTGGACAGAAATGCAACACGTTCAGTTTACCACGCAAAAACTCCAAGAAATGGTTTGAATAACGCAATTATCCCAATAAAAGTGTCATTTAGTAAAATCCTAGAACTTCAAAACCTATTCATGATTCCACATAACAAAATCAAATAGAAAAAAAGGTTACATAAGGAAGAAAGAAAAGCTTGGTCAGCTCAAATTGAAAATCTTACACTACTACCCCAGGACTACTGAAACGCTGCCTGACACAGAAAAAGAAATAATGTGATAATGGAACCAGAAATAGACTTAAGTGATAAACCAAACAGGAAGAGATTAAGAGTTTAAATTTTGTTTAAAAAAATTAAATTAAAAAAAAAAGATAACCACATGGATGGAATAAAAGCAGCAAATTTCACCCCCATGGTTGCCTCTGGCTTCCCTTTCTCCCTGCTGTGCCTAGTTTTATGGCCCCTGCTACTTAGCTAAGCCTTTCACATCTCAGTCTGAGGAAAACCAAAACTTTATTACCTCCATGAGTAACAGCAGGCTGACCACACCTCACCACTGCCTGAAGGACAAGGTTTCCATATCTGCTGCTCTACCACTTCATTGCTTTCTCCTGGAAGAACGTTTCTGCTGTGTCACTCTTCTTTTTGCCTTCTGCCTAACCTTGATTTAATCAAAACGCTTCCGAAATTGCTCTTAGGCTATGGCCAAGCACACAAGCTGAGCACTGCACAGCTGCAATCTGGCACTAATCCTGCAGGTGAAAAGATCCTATGATGTGCCTCTGGAGTTTCATTCTGTTTCTTAAATGGTCCTTTAACACTAGAAATACTTCCCAAGTTCTTGAATTTTAGGGCCAGCTCCATTCCACCTAGGATAAGTGATGGAGGAATACAAAGGACAAGTTGCAGTTAAGGAAGGCAAGAGTTAACCTTCCTACAAAACTCTCAGTGCAACAGGACAACTTCAGCATCTCCCCGAAGTACAGACACGCAGGATGCCTCTGGGCATAATCACAGCTCCTGAACAGCTTTGTTCTTCATTCAAAGCCAGAGACAAACCACCCAGTCCGAAATTATCGCTTAATAACACTTTGTTTAATCATGTAAGGAGAAAAGGTTGTGAAGTATTATATATTCGACACTGATTGCTGTCCTGTGACTAAGAAGATTGGGATCTGTATGTTCTGTTGCTTTCATTTTTAGAGAAGAAATAGAATAAAGATTAGTGATCTTCACGTGTGAAGCATATCCAGAAAGCAGAATTTTCTGATGAAAAATTTACAAACAGTAAAGCTCAAGTCACAACAATTACATTTTTGAAATACTATTTTTAAGTCAAAAAATTAAAAGTAGACTAGTCACTGGTACCAAAATTGCATCACATCTTTCCACATTAAAAAGACTGACTAGTGTCTTAACAGCAAGTTTCCTGTTCAGTTGTTGTTGATTTTAACTGTTAAATTAAAAATAAAAAAATAAATTAAAAAAAATCAATTCCTTACATACACTGAGGTTTGTTCCACCAGCTCTGTTTTGAGAAATATCAAAACCTAGTTTCTGGAGAAATAAACACACTACATGGCCAGAAGCTTCAATTACTAGTTTCCTTCTGAGTCCTAGACAGAGGACTTTAATTTTAGGAGAATCCAGAAATTGGAGCTGTGACATTATTAGCTGTTACGACAAATCTTCCTCCAACCTACTGAGATGTTACTAAGATGTCAAAACAATTCTGAAAGCTGCCATGCAGAAGCTAAGAATTTCATTCACATCCAAGATCTTCACTCATACCCAATTGCACTTCTTTAAAATAGTATGTTTCCAATTTGAGTCTAACAAGTCTGTCATTTAATTTGAAACTCCTAAGAGGGATCTCTCTCACCAAAATTATCCGGTGACGTATTTTACCATACCCAAACACAACGAAAGAGGGCAGTGTGACAAGTTCAGACAAGCGCTGCTGTGGCTCCCTAATGAAACAAACGATTTTCCTATCAGCAGATTAGCAAGAGAGTCAAACAATACTACACAAACCAAAACCTAAAATCTCCATGTCAGAACAAGCAGAGGCACAACTGCAGAAGACCCTACCAACAGTCCGTTCTCTTCCTTTTACAGCTTTAACACCCTCCACCTTTAACTACCACAATATACAACATGCATATTTAATGCAATACTACAGACATTTAAGGCAAAAAAAATCTTCTTGCACAGAAGATGAGCCTAAGAAGAGCACCAGGATAGACATGTTAAACTCTAACCTAGCTGTGTGTTTGCTGCAGTGAATACAGGACATTTTATCTGATGATGTATACTCCCTGACAAATTTCTATGCATGTCTTCTGAGACGACTTTTGATTAAGGACGCTGTTAAAGCACAGTGAATCAAATGAAAACAAAGAGCTCTGAAGTGGGAAGAGGCCAGAAAGCAAGCTCTTTGTTGCACAGTACTTCAGGTAAATCCTCTCCTTGTTTTTAAAGTTTCCAAAATCAGGACATGGGAACTCTGCTAATCCAAACAGAGCCATAAAACAATTAACAAGACTAATAGAACAAATAGTGTGTGAAGGTTTGAGCTCAAGAGTCAAACTCTCACGGTTGGAAAAAAATGCTTGTTAGCAGCCAGCCTACAATCAGTCTGTCGGTATCAACGCCAAATTCATTTTTTTTCCTCTCCCAAGTCTGCCTTAATTAATAACTGCCCCAAGAATTAACTTGGTCCGAAGCATTAATCTTTTTTAAACCTCAAGGACAAAAAAACAGAGACATCTGAAGTGCATTGTAAAGCATGGGAAAACAGCCATGCCATAGATCAGGCCCATAAAATCCGAGTCCAGTACAAAATTTCGCTATGGAAAACCTCTTCCACACACTCTACTCTGCATTCTCATGAAGCCTGGGCACACTGAGCTCATGAAATTGCTTTTAACCACAATAATACCGTTAATGTAGAATGAGAAACGGCACACTAGAACTCAAAGGAAAATAAAGCCCACCCCCTGTCTTTGATCAGCTCCAAGAATAAGCCTTACAGACCCCCAGAAAGTAGTCTCTAGACAAAAGGAATGACAAGGGAAAGTCCATGCCACCTCTCCTGGAATTCTACTGCTGCAAAGAATAGTTATAAATAAGGAAAATAGAAATAAGAAAGATTACCTTTGACCAATAGTTGTTACCATCTGAAGGCTGTTCAGTGGCCTATGTGATCCAGTTCTCAGTGGACTAGTGTCCATATCACAAAACCCAACACCACAAATGGTACTAACTGGCAACCTTGTTGGCAGTCTCACCAGAGAGGCCAAGAATTGAATGAGCATGGAGACTGAATCCCCTCTCATCCCTAGAAGTGGTCCCTTCAGGTCAGGGTTGAGGCACATTGGTGGGGCAGTCTGGGGGAAGCTTGCACTCCCGCTGCCTGTGCTGTACCTGTTCTGTGGATAAAAAGAGGGCTTCAGTCTCCACGGCTGTCAATCCAGGTCCCTTCACACACAGGTGAACTAAATTCATACAAGAGTTCGGTTTTCTCTTTGTTCTTTTTAAAGAGGGATTACCTTATCCCCAGCGCAATCCTTAAAAAAACAGCTAGACAGTTCACAGAAAGGAAGAGTCAAACATCACATCTTATTCATTGATAAAACCAGAATAAAGGAACATTTGGCAGCTTCCCCCACATACCTTCTGTGTTGTCGTGTTTGTTGTCTGTGTTGAGGGCTTAGTGAAGGTTATTTTCACAGGCGACATGTGCGGTGGTAAGGAGTTGGCAATGCTCTGCATTATATTACTCATCTTGGGGCTGCCACTTACAGGCACTGTGATAGTTTTAGTGACAGGAGTCACTGCCTTCGGGACTTCTTTCAGGAGAACAGGGGAAGAACTAGAAGAATTAGTTCGCCGTCTTTTGCGGGGCTTTTCATCATCATCTGAGCAGCTGACACCTGGAAGAGAAGTGCTTTGCTAAATTATATTTTCCCCATCTGCAGCTCCCAGTGCTTTCTAAAACACTTCAGACTTGCTGAGTCTTGCACACACTTTCAAGTAAGAGAAAAAGAAATATAAATTACATCTTATGGTCACAACTAACCCATTACACACCGCAGATGGTCTTAGTCCTTAATATAGACCACACTTACAGTGCCAGGAAGCAAAGAATCAAGCCCTCAGAACCCAAGCTAGTCAGCCACTGGGTTACCGTGTTCTTTTTAAGATTAAAAGAACGCAAGAGCCAGTACATGAGTTTCATTCTGTCTCCAGAAGCTTGGCTAATCAGACTGTACACACACAGCATTTGGCATAACGTCATGCATGTTTCAGTTTAAAGCTTCACCCTACCTTGAAGTTATTGATTATGTTTTACTGGACAACTGAAGTTTATCCTCCTGCAGTTTTCTCTGATTTCAACCCTTGCGCTTACTTCCATGCCATGTTTATTGTTACAGTAACCTTCTTTTCACCTCAACACAGCATCTTGAGATCTAATTTTTTTTTTTTTCATAGCATACAACTGTGAAGGTCAAGCCTCACTTTATAAGCTTCTGCTTTGGTGCATTGTGTGGAGCAGTAAAACATCACCTAACATGCAATCATGGAAAACAAGACAAGTCTGGCCTCAAAGTAGTTCATTCATCCCCACAATCACCTTCTGCACATGTAGAAACAAGTCTGTTGTAACATTCAGCTGGGCAACAGACACCTCTTTAGACAGCACGATCTAGGATCTTAAACTCATACGAAACTTTCCTAAGTAGGCAAGGGGTTCATAAATTGGTATGCATTGGAGAAAGACACAGTTTAACTACCTTGAAAATCTCCTACAGTTATTAGGTAGCATTTATGTTTATCATCACCCAGGGATAAACAATTAAAAAAACACAGAACTGCAGGAAGGGCTCAGTCCCCCCTATACAGAACACGACTGAAGACTTTGTTTTGTATGCCTGTGGCTTACAGACAGAAAATGCTGCCATGGTAAAAAGCAGTCCTGCTGGTAACCCAAGCAAACTTGGTTGGCAGTCAACTTCTAATTAGGGTCAGGATCTAATTACGGTCAATCTCTAATTAAAATAACTAAACATGCTGGCATTCAGAAAGTAAAAATGCAGGAATTAATGTGGACAAGAAAATGCCTAGTGGCACATGAAAAATGAAAATTTCAAAACATGGCATTCTGTATTAGTCTACGAACAGCTCATCTGCAGGTACGCTTCAGAAGATGAAGGTTGTATCATGAAACTGAACTACAGCAGAGAAGCAAAGGCTCTACTTTGAGCTTGCTTTCAGCTTCAAAAAATAGTTTTAGCACACTGTAGCAGTATGGATTAAGTGCAGATGAGTTAAAGCTCTAATCAACAGTTTCCTTTATGGGGCTAAAAAAGCCTAGAGGCAATCCCCATCCACAAAGCAGAGACTCAGTTACAGGACTAAGGTGTATTCGGAAGAGGCTCCAAGTATACTGTGAGTTCACTTTGTAAACTCGTAACCACATGGCCACTGATGGCATCAAAAACCTGCAGGCGTTTCAGAATCCAAGTATCCATCTGAATCACGAATCCACACGCAGCTTGGCTGTTACTCCGGTGGGTTACAAAGAAATACTGAAGGTAAAAAGTATTTGTACCCATCCTCTCCCACAAAACAGACGAAGCAGCACGTTAAGCTAGCTGAATATTTATCTTTTGTTCTTAGGTACAGCTCGTTTCATTCCTTGTTTTCACCGCTGGGGTTTTGTAAGGATGTTATTCCTGTAATTTCATGGCAGAAATTGTCCTTGAGCCAAATATTCCACAGGCACTTAGCTAAAAAAGGTAACAGAGCTGGGCTGTAGCTCACACTGGGCAGGCAAGGAAGCAGAGGCACGGAGGGGTTAATGGCTCAATCAGACTGTGACATGAATGAGGTCAGACAACAACCCTAACCCTAACTCAGGCCTCCTGAGTTTGCTCTTAACCAAATTGGTTAAAATGCAATTGGTAACAACACGCTCTGAAAAATGCACAATTATATTAAAAAAAAATAGAATAAAGCACTTCAAGTGTGTGCATGTGTGCGGGGAGGAAATCTAGGAATGGATGGAATAAAAATGAGAACCTTTCATCCCACTATTGTGCGTCTAGACTGGTTTTATACTCATTACCATGTAATCATTCAATAGAAGTCTAAATTAAATTTTTAAGAGGTTAAGAACATTTTCCCCAGAATCTTCAAACTAAAGCCAAATGGTTAGTGCAATAAATCAGAAAAATGAAAAATCTTACTGTAATGGCTTCTGTGGGTTGATACAGCCGATACAGATGATGGTTTGCAGTTAACATTGGGTTTATGTGCAATTTGACACTTCTGGCTAGCTAGAAGTTTATACAAACATGCACATGCAGCACTAAGATTAATATTTATAATTTTAAATATTAACTGCCCTCAACATCAACAAAAATAGCAAACAGCACTTCTGATCAACTTCACTATTAATCTCTTTTTTTATCATTTGCATTTTAATAGGCACCAAAATTCAAATAATGACAGGATAATGCATTTTTAATTATTAGATAAAACTATCTTGGATGAGCTGAACATATTTATGAGGACGTAATCTGCTTTTGGAACTAGCTGATTTATTAGACAAGAAATTAAAAAAAAAAAAAAATCAAACAAAACAATGTGAAGAAAGACTGATTCTAAACGTTACACCCTGGGTTTCCAAACCCAGTAAATAAAAAGATATGCGAAGATGAGTATCTGATGGGATTTCATACCTAATGGGATTTTCATAATTGCCTAGGTATGCAAACTTCACTAAAATCCGATCCCAAATAAATGACTTGACTTATAAATATTGTAATTAGCTCAAACACAACGCAGAAATCTCTGTATTCTCTCAAGCTTCTAGCTGCATACAGTATGCAAAGAGCCAAATCCTTAACCAGCACAAGGCTAGATTTGATCACCTGGGGAACAGCCCAATACCTGAACCTCTAATTAAAATAAGGGCACGCATATTTTCCAAACTACTGCGTTCTGAAAAAGTCTAGGTCAACTGTGAAAGGGGGAAGGAGGGACCTTAGCTAACTCAACTAAGTGACCACCATGCATTACTTAAGCAGGAGAGGGAAGAAGGGAGTCCTCTGAAGAACAACATGCAGTATCACCTTGGAGACAACATCTGACCAAACTGGATTAGAAATCCACTGAAATATAGCAATGCCTACATTTCACCTTCAAAACACTTTCCAGTCTTGCTGTCCTTGCCATTACTGCTCCCTGCAGCATTTTAGTCAGTGGATTTATCCTGAACACAATTTCTCTCAGAAAGGGAACCAATTTATTCAGTCTTTAGACTGAACTAAGGCATAAAGGCATTAAATGACTTGCCCGAAGCCAGAGTGTCTAACTCGCTCCATGCTTCAGCCACAAGGTTGTCCTTTTCTTTCCCTTTTGTTAATCAGTTACTAGCATCACTTACTTTTGACGTAAAGAGTACTTCCACTTGGCAAGGCGACTACATTGGAGGCTGGACTGGCGGGTCTGGGGGACTTCACTGTTGCTACACTGCCACTTGGAACAGGGGTAGATGTTGGGGTTGAAGTGGTACTTGTGTAGGAATAGCAAACCACCACTGAAGAGGAGAAAAGACACCTTCCATATAACTGAAGTGCAGGATCCTGTAATTCTATCACTAGCTTAGCAACTGAAACGAAAGCCAAAGACTTACTGGGTCATTATCCACATCTCTGCCTCTGCAATCCTGTTACTGTTGAAAAATCCCGGGTTTGACCTAAGCATGGCCATGGAATTAACTGCCTTCGGAGGTAGAAATCTAACCTCCTCTCCTCCCATGCCCAGAAATTTGTGCTGCCAATTCTATGGTATGTTTTCTTCTTTTTCTTTACCATAATCAGATGTTTTACATTCCAGCTTGATTTATTTTAAATTTTAGTATTAATTCAATATTTGATCTTTGCTTTTCTATAAATGACCTACAATCTAGACTGTTAACTGATAGAAAATAGTTTGTGCCTCTTCTTCAACTGATGTACCATTAAGGAACCAAAACACCCCTTCAATAATGAACAAGTAATGGTTTTGGTAATCAGCTTAAAAAAAAAAGTTGCTTACATGTAATAGTACAGTGGTCCAACAGTACTCAGAAAAACAGAAAAAAGCAGCCTATTTCAAGAAGTGTTACACATTCTCTAGTTGCTTTCAAGCCCATCCAGCCAAGTCAGATGGAATGCGTACTAACATTATTTAAAAGGCATGGGGAAAAGCGGAAATCAATCTTTTAACTCGGTCCATTAAAAAAAAATCAACAAAGTTTTCTTGACTTTCACCAAGACCTACAGAGATCTGTACCCACTGTCTTATGACAAAATGTTCTGAACCATTTTTCACCACTTACAGAACTTTACAGAACCTTAAACCATTAATATAAGGTTTTATGGTTTACAGAGCTTAACAAGTTAACCAGTGAATTTCCTCCCCAGTTTGTGGCATTTTTTTAGATTCCAGTAGTGTGCATACCAGGAACTAAAACAAAGCTGTCAGATTTACACTGCAGATGCTACACAGGTATATTTAAAAGAAAAAAAAAAATCATTTCTACAAATATTGTGCAATAAAAAAGATTCATGTTTTTCTTCAATATCTAACGCTAAAAAAAAAACTACACTGTGACATTATTTTTATGTTCCCATAGTTTGTGGCAGAATCTCGGCATTCTCTCACCTTCTTTGTTTCCAGTTTCTGCAGGAACTGGAAGAGATGCGTTGTGCTGAACAGCTGCATTGGCAACAGCATTGGCTGTAACAGTAAAAGCTGTTTGCGGAACGAGTCGTGGCATCAGCGGCACCAGTCGACGACCTTCTATAGACCATTCCGAAGAGCTATTTGGTCCAGACATACTAAACAGAAACGCATATTCTTTAAGTATTCTGCTGACCTTCCAAAACACTCAGTACTCTTATTTAACTTCCTTTTGCAACAGTGAAAATTTAAAAGGCTGTTGCTAAAGACATACCAGAGAAATCACCTAAAACCTTCTTCATTTCTTGAAAGCCCTTACACATTTTTCCCAATTTATGTCAAAATCCTCCCATAGCAAACCTAAGGGTTGCTGCTTCTTTTAATGTTATGTTTTACAAAGCCCTTAATGGGCCAGAAATCTGTGGACGTCACGTTCAAAAACCCCCCAACAGATTATCTACTATTCAGGTAGAATTAATATACTCTATTTCTGGACGACAGTAATACCTAGACATCCAATAGATTTCATAAAATTTTACGCAAACTGATCACATTACAGGAGAAAACCCGCAGCTTCTAATGCAAATCTTATTTTACCTCAGCAGAATTTTCTCAGACTTATTAATGTAGTCCCAAAGTAAAAGGACATGAGATGACTTAGGTACCTGTGCATCTTCCTCAACAGAAACCAACCTGCTGCTCTCATTTTCTCTTAACCTTAGTACTTACACACAAACTAGAATGCTTCCCCAAAGTGCTGTTCTTGTCTAGATAGAGAGGTGTTTAAGACTGTTTTACACCAGTCATTTGTTAAATCGGCAAAACTCGAATTACAGATTATTTTCCAATGCTGTTATGTCGTTCTTAAACAAACCAACCCGTTTAATGTATTAATATATTCTGAAAACCAGCTTCCCACATGAACTATTGCAAGCAAGTTGCAGCAAAATCTACCACAAATTAGTTCGTAAAATGCAGAGGATCTGCTCCGTGGTTAAATTCTGATACGCTTCAGCATTCTTCATACATATTCACATCGAATAAGCAGAGCTGCATCAGCTGAGGTAAAAATACATTTTTTTTAATCAAAAATAAGACTACAGATGTTGCACATAGCAAAGCTAGCAAAGACTGCTTTCCTAGTGAGTTAGAGAATTATTTAAATCAAATACTATATTACCAACCATCACTTACAAAGAATTTACCAGAGGAAAAATAAAGAGATGCAGCACTTTACAGTTGCACCTTGTCTGGATTATAATATCTCATCCGTTTGAAGTTCGATACATCAGGACAAACTGTACGCTTGTTCTGTAAAATGCTAAAAACAGAACTGCTACTTAAAAAGGATACTTGATTCAAGAAAATAATCCAGATTTGACAATTAAATACTTATTTTTTATTATTTGTTCTCTTTTGCTAAAGAAGTTGGTGGGATTTTTGTTTGGTAAACAGCAAATTGTAACTCTTTAACGATAAGCATTAAGACACTAAAATGTTAAGTGTCCTTCTGCAGCACTAAAGAGGCATGCTGATTTTGGCAAGTCTCGGTTCTGACAACTGCTAACTCCAAGCAGCCTGCTACTTGCCCAATTTCCTTGTTTTCCTCCCCATAACACCTAAGCTACAGGAGTCAAATTCAAAATCGATGGTTATAACACAGAAGAAAATAAGGAAAAACAAACACTCGTAAAACCCCTTGCTTTTTAAGCATGCTTCTTAAAGGTAAGGCTATTAACTACCTATAGAGACACGCAAGCTCTTGCCCCCCTTGCTCCTCTCTACCTCTCAAAATCACATGAGGCTTGAGAAAGCAAACGCAAGGAGGAACCAGCCCAGCCGATGCTAGCAGAGCAGCTGCATCAAGCCAGGAGCAGTGGACACTGATGTCATCAGACAGCTTGCTGCAGGGTGTTGTTTTTTTTTCCACTCTGACCATTTTTCCCCCTCTATGCTGATAAGACTGTTTTCCACTGCTCTCTCCCACCTCTTCCCCTCCCTTTGTCTTTCTACAGTTAAGTCTCCTTTAACATAATGTTTTCAAATGGATATAAATAAAATCAAATCTAAAAAATAAGTATAAAACAAAGATGAAATTTGTACACAAGAAACTGTTCATGCTATTTGTTTTCACTCTGTTCTCTATTCTGTTTCTTCTGGTTTATTTTACAGAAAGCTCCTCATGACAAAGGACTGTCTCCTAAATTGTGCTTGTGCAGCAAATTAGAAGCCTTGAGATCCAAAATGCAAGAGTACTAAATAATCCTTTCCAGCACCCTGATCTCAATCAGATACAGTAATTCCTTTGGCCATATACTGTTCTAACTACTGTTCTTTAAACTACTGTCAATTTTGAAAGTTTTATCATTCAGCTAATGGCATAATGGGTACCTTTGGAAATCGTGTAGAAAATAACCTAGAACTTACTTGTGTGCAATAGTCGTTAATCGTTCATCATTTACTGCTCTCCGAACTTCGGCACGATGTCTCTCCGTTGAGATACTGTTAAAAAAAAAAAAGTCAATATATTTTAGTCAGAGGGAGACATGAACATTTATCTAAAACTTCCAGCTAAAATGAAACTTATGAATAATCCAGTCAGGGAGACGAAAGGGAACAGGCAGTTACATTTAAGAGATTGTCACTTAATTTTTGCTATCACAGTGAGAAAGAATGAATGCATTATTGTCCAAAAAGTATTACTGAAGAATGAAGAGAACATTACCGTTCACTGGGTACCGCTGCAAAACAGTGCAATAAATTTAAAGTACATGGTAGAAAAAATTGCACCAAACATGCAATGTTATTCCTTGCTGCAACCTGGGCCTGAAGATCTTCAAATCTTACCTGGAATAAAATCCAAGCCAGCACGCACTCACGAGCTAGCTCCGATGCTTCTAATGCTAGATATCTCCAAAAACATTGACAAAACAGTAAATCTTCAACTGGAGAGGAACAGTTGTTTTCCTTACTCACAGCCAAACTGGAATCAAAGCTCCACAAGATGGAGAATTACTTCTCTAAATTAAGATTTGCTTTAGGATGCGAGTGATAAAAAAAGCACGTAATACCTTCAAAGAGAACAGGTCGCTTGTTCTTATTTTAAAAAGGTCAGGATTACCTAAGCACTTTTGAGAGCTCTCCAAGAAGATCCTTCTTCTCTTTCGTAAGGTCTCCTTGTGCACGTAAGGCACTGATGACACCTGCATATGCCTCCAGTTCTGAGGAATTAGAGCAAATGGTATTTCTATTTAATGCTCGCAGCAAAGGAAAAACATTATTTTCAGTATTACTGACGGTATTCCATTAATTTTCAAAGTCATTAAAAGGAACATGTCCTTCAATTATTTAGTGCTTTTCAAAAGAGATTGACGGTTTAGAACTCTCTCAGTCAATTACTCCACAGCGGACAGCTTTTCTATGAAACAATTGCATCATCACAGAGGATTATCTAGTTTATACACCCAACCGAACATTTCGAGCTCTGAGCTGGCAGTTCAAGTCAGAAACCTTGAAGAAACAGTCCCCAAACCCGGACAGTACTTTAGAATTCTCTAGAAACAATAGAGGAAGAAACTTACTGAATTAACTTTTAATAATAAGTTCGATGGAAGTGCCTGGCTTGCAGAAGAAATACACTATGAAAAGAGCAAATGAATTTTTCCTAACACTGCTCCTTCATTAGCACGAAGGACATACACTCTGCTTTGTTAAATATGCTCACCATTATCTTTTATGCCCATTTATCTGATATGTACAACAGCTTGAATCTGAAAACAACGCACTGCGACTGAATTAAACCTGTCCAGTGCATGAAAGAAACGAGCAGCTACTCTTAAACGCAGAAGCATTGTGAGGATCAGCAGGCAAAAACGTAATTCTGATGGAACAAATCGATTACGCCAGGTGATTCACGGAAATATTCCGTCAGTGTTTTCAAAAATTAATAGTTCTAAAGCCTACTGGAATTTCTGGATTTTGTCCTGTTAAGAAGGGTGAAAACACACCTTGCGCACGTAATGCTGGAGTCTGCCAGATTCCCAAAGAATGACTTGCTGTTCTAAGCTTAGCGTTAACGTTTTAAGAAAATGTTCCTGGGAACCATGCTGTGAACCAGCAGGACAAATTCTTTTACTACGTGACTTTTGCTAGACGACTTTCATTCAGCACCCCATTTCTGCAGCCAACCGACCTAACCCCACAACAGAACCCAGTTAACCAAAAACACAAAAACAAAGGGGCAGGCCACAAGAGCCCAAAAACACCTCGGAACTTTCCTGCCAAATAAAGAAGAGGATGCTGCTCTGAAAAGCTTTCAGATTAGGATTCCAAAGAGCTCGTTTACAAATCAAATTGAGGAACTGCGTTGAAAAGAAGCCCTGCTCTCCTGTCCTGATTAAGCAGACAGAACCCAAAGCAGAGTCGCTTTGGCTAACTACGCAGCCTGCACAGGGATGCTGAGTGACCTAGAGAAGCATTTACAGCTTCGGTTATAAAACATTTGCTAATTAATGCAACGGTTATTACTAATATCAACATTTATTTAGACAACCACGTTACAATATTTAGGATACTAATTATTTTCCTCTATTAACAACGTAAAGTAATCCCCACATACAACCATATAATTACTTAGCAAGGACAGATTTTTTTTTTCCTCCTTTTTGCATTTTCAATAGAGAGGCTCTGCACGAAATCTTTCAAATGCACATTCCAGCTTTTGGAAAGTTGGTAAACTAAGTAAATTATAGAGCAGGTATAACCAGCTTCCTCACCCTTCTGTCTTATATAGGGGTCACGAACCGGTGCACTCTCTTTTCAAGATGAAACACAACAAACAGGCAGAAAAAAGCTTCAAAAATTTGCTTTTACAAATAAATACCATTATTTCAGGTGCAAAATTATGAAGTAAGGACACCACTAGGTATTGCACACCTCGGGGATGCACTTCAGCCTCACCTACACTGTGGCATTTCACTCGTGGCGGAGCACCCTGGCATTGAGGAACGGCCAACCAAACGAGATGCTGCGTGGAGCTGGCGAGGCAGGGCTCTGCATCCAGCTCTATCGATCTGCTGCACCGCTGTCAGACAGCTATTCACTCCCACAGCCCGTGCTCCTTCCCCCTCCTGTCTCCTGGCGTGTCTGGATAAACTGAGAGCTTCCCTACCCTCGAAGAGCCACGGCTGCTACAAGCTGCGATCCTCTGTTATGCTGGCAGGGCCCCCTTGTGGGGACACAGCTCATGCCAGCAAAGAAAAAAAAAAAAAGCTTTTTTTTTATTTATTTATTTATTTTTTTTCTGTCAGCCTAGGTTATGTCATTGAAGGAGGTGTAGCTGCAGTTCTGTTTGGCTCAGCTGCACCAGCAGGGTTCTGCCAGCACACCGCCATCAGCTGGGGTGGAAGTTTGTTTGTTTTTTTTCCACGCTTCTAGCCAGCAGATCTACGTGAACATAATTTAGTAGCACAGATCCGGTCTGAATTTTTTGGCATCCTGCACTTTCTCCTTGTTCTCGTACTCCTTGAGCCTTGCTTAAGACGCAGAGCTGTCACCTTAACGGACGTACAGCTCAGTTTTTGGTATCGTGCACAACATCTGTGCCAATGTCTGTTTCAACAGAATGCGAATCCCAGATTCCCAAGAAAAGAAATAAAGGGTAATCAAGAAAAAACAACTTCTCCTTTCTCAGAAAATAAACTCAATGGCTTCAGGACGTCTGAGAACCTTTGCACAGCGCAGGAGTACAGCACACAATCTTTTAACTTCCAAGTAAAATACAAACAAGAAGCTAAGTGACTCAACTGTCACAGGAAGTTTGTGGCAGTCTCAGCTTTCTTCCTGACATCATCTCCTATATTATGCTCCTCAGAAGGCAGTCTTCCCTTCTAATCCCATGCATCATTTAACTGGGGAAAAAAACTAACGAAATCCAAAAATCCAGTTCCTTAAGAATGCAAAAAGCACATTGCTGGGTCAAATCACTGATCTAACAAAAGATCTCCTCCCCTGTGACACCCAAAGGTGTGTGCGCGTTGGAAACAGCAAATATTTTTATTAGTTTCCAAAATACAGCGGTATATCTCCTTGTACACGTTTATTTACAAGGATGAAGCACGAAAAACCTCACAATATATTTATTTACCTGTTGGGCAAGGTACTCAGATGTTGAGCTAGATTTGAAACAATGCCAAAAGCTCCTGCTGTTTATGACAGTGAAGTGATAACATTGTTTTCACGTTTCCCTGACAATCCATGTACCTGAAGGCTGAAAAATCACAACTTATCACACAGGTTGTTGGGTTCTTGTTTCAGGTCTTTACACCAGAACCTTTGCTACTTGAAGTCAACCTCTCTATATCAACCAAACTCGGATTCCATGATTTTGGGGTACAAACAGGTGTCTTATAAAGAATTGAAGAGCAAATGAAGACCTCCTCTCATACGTTAATAGTCATGAAAAATACAGCACTGCAACATCAATGCAGAGATGGACCAGGACGTCCATGAGAGATTCAACCAAACCAAACTAATTCCATTCTATTGCTTTTGCTCAGGCAGAGCATCTGCCAACCATCATTTTAAGCCCGGGCTGTCAAACCAATGACACATGCAAAATGCAGGAAATGACTTGTAAGTTGCCTGTAGACGTATTAAAGTATTTCACGAAAGCAGCGGGCAAGCAAATCTGGAAAGGGCAAACATACAGACCCACAGACTGTATCTTACTGTACCCAGTTTGCGAAGGATCCTCTTGCATTCATCTCTGCTGAGATCCAGAAGAGTTGGCCACACCACAGGCATCTTTCCCTCGCCTCTGTGCTCCCCCAGAGCTCAGCCTCGCTGAAAAGGAATACAAATGCAGTAAACGCGAGTCCACCGTTTATCGATTTCCCAAGCTGATTAATGCAAACTCTCCTGCCTGCTCACAACTCCACCAACACATTCGCTGCCATTCCGGCTCCAGCTTTTGTGCTGGCATGTGTTACCGTGCAGGAATCCAGCAGCTCCGCAAGGACACGGGCTTCTTATCCTCCCTTCCTCAGATCCACCAGCCAAGCCTTTCTCCCGAGTTTCCCATCTCCTGCTCAAGCCCTTTTTCACGCTGAAACGCTCCCCGAATCGATGCTCCAGTCTCCTCCCTCCCTTTATGCACAGGGCACCTATTATAGGAACTCTTCCAGCTAACCGCACGCCCCCCCCCCGCCGCCTTTTCCCCTCGGGAAACACATTTAGCACGAGCCTCTCCTATGCCAGAAAAGCAAAAACACCGTGAAATTCTCCTCCCGCCGACGCCAGCCCCCCCATAAACAGGAACACCCCCTTTCCCCACGGCATGGCAGAGAGGTTTTAGGGGGCACAGGGAACGAAAGGGGGGCGCATCTCGCCGTTATAACGGTGAAAAGAAACGGGAAAAAAAGGACCGGAGGGGAGCGGGGGGAGCCGCTCGCTGCCTGCCAGCACGGCGGGAGGCGGGCACCGGGAACAAAAGCCCCGGCTCCACCGCAGCTCCCAACGCCTGGCTGGCTCCCCTCAGGGGGCAGCCGCCACCGGGGACCCCCCGCCCGCCTTTCCCCGGTACCGGGGCTCACGGAGGAGGACCGGAGGGGATGGAAAAGGGGCTGGGGGAGGTGAGGGCTGAGCCCTGAGGGCCCCCTCAGGGAGCAACCAGCGGCCTGGGAACGCGGCGCTGCCGCCGGGCCGGGCCCTGAGGTGAGGCGGCGGAGGGAACCGGTAGCCCCAGGCACCGGGGAGCTGCCCCGGAGCCCCGGCGAGCAGGACCCACCTGCCCGGCCGTGCCCGGCACATCGAAGGTGACTCCTCGGCGGCAGGGCCCAGCCTCGGCCTCCTCCTCCCTTCCCCACCCCCCTCCCTCCGCCCCCTCCCGATGCCGCGCTCCGGTTTGTTTGGCGGCGGCGGCGGCGGCAGCGCTTCCACCGGGCCAAGATGGCGGCGAGCCGCACTGCCCATGCGCCGCCGCCGCGGGGCACGCTGGGAGTTGTAGTCCTCGCCCCTCTGCCCCTCTACCGGTTGAGATGGGAGAACCGGGTGCCAAGATGGAGACAGGGTGTCCGCGCGCGTGCGCGGCGCCGCAGGGTGTTCATGGGAGTTGTAGGCTTCCCCCCCCCTCCCCCGCAGTTGTGGACGCGGTGCTGGCCGTCCCGCCATTGCCCGGCGGCTGCGTACGGGTGGCGAGAGGGGACAAAAAGCCCGCGCGCGTTGCTCGCTGGGCTGAGGCGCTGGGGGATGCGCAGCGTCGAGCACCGGGAGCCGCGGCGGCCCCACAGCCGTGCCCTGAGGCGGCGGCAGGCGGGGTGGTGCGGGCTGTGGGCTCGTCACGCCCCGCAAAGTTCGGGTTTTAACCGCCGACCGCTGTTTGTGCGAGGAAACGTGGCGAGATGGAGGGTTATCCAGCCGTTTTCTGGGTTAAAATCGCCACCGTTTTGGTGTGGCGACAGCAGTCACCACTATTCTGTGCAAATAAAGTGATAATAAAATAATAATAAAGCGTGTGCCCCAAAACCACCCACAACACGGCTTCATTTCACCTGCCCTGCAGCCCAAAGCTGTGAGGGATGGATCCGGAGGCCAGGGGCCTGGCAGCACCCGTGGGTGTAACAGCGTTGGTCACCTCCTCCGTGGTTTTCACAGAAAAACAAACAAACAAACAAATAAATAAATAAATAAATAATGTCTTCTAAACAGTCCTTAGATCAGATTAGAAATAGGAAAGAAACCATCTCCGGGGTGCAGCTGAGGCTTGAAGGCGATGTGGTGTCGGTTTGCGGCTGCCGTGTCACGGCAAGAAAGGAAAAAAAAAAAAAAAAGCCTCTTTGTAAAACAGCAAGAAAACAAACAAACAAACAAAAAAAGCCTGTTCACAAAACTTTCTGTGAGGTGATCGCTGAAAAAAAACACAACTGGGATGAGTTTGGGCCCCCAGGGCTTCGTTTTTGCCACGTGCACTTGTTTTTCCACCCTTCGTCTCGCACGCTTTCTGATTTTACGAAGGAAACGTGCACCCTGGGGCTGGATGAAGAGGAGGGAAGGTGTCCCGCCTCGTGGCATCCATCCCGTGGGTGTTCCTGCTTGCATAAGTCTCCTGGTTTCGGGTCCACACCTGCACTAAACACATCCGTGCCCTGATTGCCTTACGGAAATTCGTTACCAGCTGCCTCACCCGCGGCGTCTTTTAACAGGAAATCACGTAAAATGAATCGAGCCTTTTTTTTTTTTTTTTTTTTTTTCCCCTATATAATTTGAAAGCTCCAGTGTGCGGAGGCTTCTGCTGGAAATGACAGCAGGAGAAACTCCCTTTGTTCCTGTCTAGACGTTTGACTGGGAAGTCTATAATGCAGTCCTCAGGAAGCTGGTGGCTCGCTCGAGAGAGGAGGGCTCATTGGTATGCTTCACAGCGCTGCAAGGAAGGATTCTCAGTGTCAATGGCCACAAGGTAAATGCTGGCTACGGTGTCTTCCGTAGTTCTCCAGGAAAAAAAAAAAAAAAAATCCTAGAAATGAGCAATCTCTGAGGCTCAGCCCAAATCTAGATTTTGCCTGCATTTTGTAGTGAGAAAATAAGAAAATCTTATTTTATAGTTTGCTTTCAGAGGGCCAGAAACAGCTGGAAGCTTTCCGAGGTGAAGACAAGGCGAATGGTGCGCTTTGATCAGCAACACCTATTTTCAGATCTGCAAGTGCTATTATTTCCACCTAACTACAGAAAAAAAAAAAGTTTCTTCCCTGTGATCACTGATGAACGTTTTCTCACTTGCAATTTCCTATTGTTCTCCACAGCAGTATAAATCTCAAGTACCTGAAAATAATTATGCTGAATGGTATGGAAGAGCTAGAACAATTTTCTTTCTCCTTTTTTTTTTTTTTTTTTTTTTTAAATGCCTTCTTAAACAAGAACTGGCTGAAGGCAAATAGTATCATCCCTGCAGAATATTACCTAACAAAACCGAATGCCATAAGCTTTGCACAAAGCTGAGGAAGACACAGGGAAGGATGGTGCTGGAACTTGCACCTTTCCTTTGCAGGTCAGAGGCTCCACTGCAAACCTGTCATGAAACGTGACTTTCAGTACAATTATTCTGTTCAGTATGAACAGTGCTTCCCAGAATAATATAGCCCTTTTGAGGTTTACTCATCAGTCATAACTGTGATGCTCTAGCAGAGAATCATTTTTATTGCATGAGGTGTTTAACAGCTGTCCCTTAAGTTTGTAGAGTAAGTTGTTCCCTGAGCAAGAAACTACTTAAACTTTTTTTTTTTTAAACAAAATATCTCTACTAAGTTGTAAGATGGATGTTTTCTTGAAGTTTGTGTGTTTATGAATGCACTCTGTCCTCATACACGCTCTACAGTGAAATTTCTTCTAACAACACAGCTCACCTTTTCTCAGAGAAAGCAATAATAATAAGTTTTCTCAGCCTGGATCAGCAGTTTCATTAAACTTGATGAGATTGCTTAGGTAATTTTTTTTTTAATCTTTAATTTTCTTCCAGATGAGGATTAAACTGGCCAATGGGGTCGGGTTATTACAGGCGAGGTAGACAGATGCACAGCAACACTCACATGAGTACATATGTATGTGCTCAGGAAAATCATGCGCGCTTCATTTCCTTCTGTGCACAGAACAAAAGAGATGTAAAACCTGAGCCAGTTATGTATGAAGTGTTTGAAGCTGTGACTGCCGTGTTTTCACAGATGTCGTAACACAATTTCCAAGAATACTTCTTATTTTCATTAAGAATAAAGACCCAGACACAGAAGTATGCAGGAGAGGTCCAGAAAGTCTGAAAGCCAAATTCTGCCTGTAGTTACAGCAGCACAGTTTCCTTTTACTTCAGACCCACCTACTCAGCTACAATCAATTGTCCATTACCTGTAACAATGGGGGGCTGAGATACTGTGGACAAGGAAGAAAAGAAAACATAAATAATGAATCCTGAAAAGCATAAGAGGCTACCCTGACTCAGAATAACTGCACGGAGGCAGACAGGGTATTTTAGCAATCCAGGGAGTCCGCTCAAATGAGACCAATACTTGACGGCATTTCTTTACGTCTGATGAACAAAATGTCAAGAGTCTTCCAATTATATACTAAAAAAATGAAAATAAAGACAGGGTGGTTTAGACTTCATTAGCACAGAAACATGGCTAAATGTCTCATGGGTGAAATTTTCTCAGTAAATTCATATGAAATAGACTCATTCATTGTGGGTAAAAGAAGAAAATGCAGAATGTGAAAATGCTAGCATTTTTTTTTATATATTTTCTTAGTTGCCTTCCAAATGTTAATCATAGAACCATTAAGTTTGGAAAAGACCTCCAAAATAATCTGGTCCAAATGTCCCCCAACCACCAATGTAACCCATCAAACCATGTCCCTAAGCACCATGTCCAGACTTTTCTTGAACACCCCCAGGGACGGTGACTCCACCACTTCCCTGGGCAGCCCATTCAAATGCTTCACAACCCTTCCAGTGAAGAAATGTCTTCTTATTTCCAACCTGAACCTCCCCTGGCACAACTTGAGGCCATTCCCTCTGGTCCTATCACTGGTTACCTGTGAGAAGAGGCTGACCCCCAGCTCCCCACCCCTTCCTTTCAGGCAGTTGCAGAGAGCAATAAGGTCTGCCCTGAGCCTCCTCTTCCCCAGCCCAAACCCCCCCAGTTCCCTCAGCCGCTCCTCACAGGACTTGTGTCCCAGGCCCTTCCCCAGCTTCGGAGCCCTTCTCTGGACATGCTCCAGGGCCTCGATGTCCTTCTGGTAGTGAGGGGCCCAAAGCTGAACCCAGCACTCGAGGTGCGGCCTCACCAGAGCAGAGCACAGGGGGACGATCACCTCCCTGGCCCTGCTGGCTGCACTACTCCTGACACTAGCCAGGATGCCGTCAGCCTTCTTGGCCACCTGGGCACACTGCTGGCTCATGTTCAGGAGAGCATCAATCAACAGTGCAGGACCCGGCACTTGGCCATGTTGTATGTACCTCATCCCACTTGCCTCTGCCCATCAATCCAACCTCTCCAGGTCCCTCTGCAGGGCCTCCCTACCCTCTGACAGATCGACACTTCCCCCCAACTTGGTGTCATCTGCAAACTTACTGAAGGTGCACTCAATTCCCTCATCCAAATCATCAATAAAGATATTAAAAAGGCTGGGCCCCAACACCGATCCCTGGGGAACACCATTGGTGACCGGTCGCCAGCTGGATTTCACTCCATTCACCACCACTCTCTGGGCCCAGCCATGCAGCCAGTTTTTAACACAGCAAAGCGTGTACCTGTCCAAGCCATGGACTTCCAGCTTCTCCAAGGGATTACTATGGGAGACCGTGTCATAGGCCTTGCTGAAGTCTAGGTAGACTACGTCAACAGGCTTTCCCTCGTCATTCATAGAAGAGTCACCCGTTCATAGAAGGAGATGAGGTTGGTCAGGCAGGACTTGCCTTTCACGACCCCCTACTGGCTGGGCCGGATCCCCTGGTTATCTCGCACACATGTGATTGCACTCAAGATGACCTGTTCCACAAAGATGATCTGTTCTATGAATCACTTTCTCAGTTCTCATTACCTCCATCCTCTCTTACTGACTGAGTCACCAGTTAAGGAGACCCAAAATTACAGAGCACTTTCTGACTTTTCCAAAAGGAAAACGACAGAGAAACTTGTTGACAGCAGCTCCATTTCACCTTATTTCCTAATCTTGCAAGACTCATGCAACTGTGCTGCCTGCCAGTTCTGCCCCAGGATAAGCAGTAAATCTACTGACTGTCCAACCAAATTCAACAAGTGACTCAGGAGCTGGTCATACAAAACTGGTTCCTTAGGTATAAATGTGTCAACAACAGCTTGCTGTTAGCTTTCCTATTACAGCCAACTGACACAGATAAAACCGGAGCTCATTAGGACCTGGAGTATTCTTCATCTGATGGGGACCCATCAACAAGTTGTTTCACCTTTCTGTTTCCCGCTTTTATAAAGAATTTAAAAACCTAATGGCAGACCGATATACAAGAGCCATGCATTATCATTGATAACTGCAAACTGCCGGTCTTTTAAAGAAATTGCTCAATTATATGTATTTAAGCTTAATTTGTTCCCACTAAGAAACAGTTCCAGTAAGAAATACAGTGACCATCAAGAATTCCTACTTTGTTTCATATTCTCCAGGACCTAACAACCTCAGATCCCCTATTAGTTTAAATAATTTGATTCTCATCAATTACAGGCACTGGTCTAATTAATTACAGACTTTCTGGGAGCTTACATAATAATCTGTGTTTCACTACACTTCCCTCTAGCATGTAAGGCAATGGAAGGGAGAAAACATCGCGTTGTAGTTTCGGGGCGCCGGCAGTGAGATGGCACAGCTCAAGGGAGAAATGGTGATTTTCATTTGGAGAATGCAATTTGTATGCAGCCCAGGCCACCAGCAGCAAAGCCGTTCCTCTCAGCTCTTTGGGGGCTCATACGAAACGAGCACAGCAGCCTCACTGCAGCTCTTGCTGGATTATTAACTATACCTTGACTCACGCCGCTACAAACTCCATTCTCATTGTGGCACACAGCTGACAGACTCGCACTGATCCAAGCTAAAACCGGAGTCCTACAAACTCTGAAATACCCTTTTTCTTCAGAGCAGTCTTCTGAGGGTAGAGCAGAAGCAAATCAGCTCGCTACTACATGACAAACACACACAGCTACTGCAGCTGCTGCTTTTCTGCTGTAAATTGTAAATTTTCAACTTTCAAGTTTCACGCTGGTAAGTTCAAAAGTAAAATTGGAAAACCAAGAAAATAGTTTTCTTAGTCTGTTAGCAACCAAAAACCCGCTACACTCTTATATTAAGATAAATGCAACATCATGGAGAATTTAAAATTTTAGGGAATTTAAAGATGTTTTAAAATATCTTCTATATTTTATGTAGGAGAGGAACAGTCAGCCCAGGTTCTAACAAAAGTTAAATCCTTTCTTGGTCAATTTTGTTTCCACATTAAACGGCCTAGCCAACAGTTTGCACTTCTCTTAAGAGATTATTTAGTGACTTGATACATTTTCCTAACACAAGCATCTCCATTTTAGTTTTATTCCCTCACCCTTAGACTCCTAAACTCTTTCTTCTTCCTTAAACCCTTTCCCGTCACATTTTTCTCCCGGCTAAGATAAGAACAGAAGCCTCAGCAACATTCAGGCGCTGGCAGCTTGCCAGAGGAGTCCTTTTATACACAGCCTTGTCAGATGCAGGGACTGTCACTGTGGGCCCAGGACTAGATGTACTTAAATCTGTAACAATATTTCACTGAAGGTAGTTGTGCATTGCCAGTTAATAGAGATTTTTGCTTATTTTAAGTAAGACATGTTGTATTCAATACATATATTTATTTTGCAAATCGTAAGTCTTAAGAACTTCAGTGCTGAAAGCAGCTAAATTCAGCAAGATTTAAACCCATCCAAACGCCACCTTGCATCAAGTTAAGCACCCATTTAAACACTTTGCTACACTGAGGCAAAAACTTGATTATATAACCTAAAATAACATAAAAAATAACTTCATTGTGTCACTCTGCAGCATGTCAAAGAGCAGATTAAAGTCAGTGCCCTCTGCAATCTAGAGAGATGGATGCTTATCTCCATTCTCATTGTAGCATTCAGTATGTGTTAAGAATGTATAAAGGAGCAAAGGCAATTCTCAAGAGAGAAAGCATGGGAAAAATAAAAGTATTAAAATTATTGGTACACTGTAACTCCTGTCCTTACCTATGGCCACATACACCTACTGCAAACTATGGGTAACACAGCTGCAATTTAGGGAATTTAACCCAGATTAGTATGCAGCAGAATTCAGCCACTATAGCAACTGATCTGCGTTGTATTTTAGGTAAGCTTGCACCTTCTCTCCAGTTGCACTTTTCACCCAGCACACTTGGCATTGCTTCTAAGCTGAAGTCAACTCGTGATTGAATGACTTCTTCCCAGTTTAGACATAAATATTTTTACAAGGCTAGATGCGCTAAAAATGAATGCTGGAGAAGCAAGGGATTGTATCCACCGTAAAGGATATATTCGATCACGTTACAGAGACTGGACAACAAAAGCAGCTCCATTGACAATAGGAGAAATGGTTAAAGAGTGCAATACCTAATGGCTAAAGACACCAGCCACTGTCCTTATTTTTCCTAGCAATATGATCGCTTATAAACTGTTTATAAGCAATTTTGAAGGATCCCATGCCAGAACACCTTCCAAATGAAAGTTTACTTAAACACACGGTATTGTTTCAAGATAAAAACAGCCATGGAAAAGAAAAACACGTTGGTGCAGAGTCTGCAAACCAGGATGATGCAAAATTTCTCTGTCACTATGTACTCGGCACCGAAATTTTCGGAGAAGCATTTAGTTTTTAAGGGGATGGTCTTAACACCGCCGGATAGCAAGCCTTCTGCACACAGCTAGACAGACTGCCTGCCACTCCTGGGCTGGGGCAAACAAACAGGGAAAATAAAAGATGACTTGCATTATTGCACTGCATGCTGATAGAAATGACAATGGTATAAACGGAAATGAAATATATGTATAAGTCCTTCATGCTGATATAGAAAAGAACTTGGCAACAAAAGAACAAATGGCAACACACCTTGTGGTACACATATTAAACACACATCCGACAGTGCCCGATTAGGTAATATTTGTTTTGGAAGTTTTTCTGTCTCTATGTACTCATATCAATATATTGTGCAATCAAGACAATGTATAGAGGAAACAAGGGCTGTAAATTAAGGTTAGCATCAACAATTAAAAACGGATGCCTCCGCACAGGGGCAGATGGGCAGGAATTTGCTTGGTTGCTGCTTTGTGCATCTCTGCCAGGAAGCTAGATACGGCTTCGCCAGCGTGCGCTGCCCACAGAGCAGCACAGAACGTTGCAATCATCTGCTTTGGCTGGAGGAGCGCTTCAGAAATTGCAGGAGCTGAGGTGGAAGTGAAAACTGAGCACAGAGCAGCTCGTATAACTGAGAAGGCTGCTTCCTACGTGGGGAAGAATAGCCGTAGTGCAGAATACAGGCAGCTTGGAGTAAATAGCTTAGTACAGGTCATCTGGAAAGCTTTGCCAGCACACAAAATCGCATTATTTTGGCAGACCCTTACTGATACAGACGGCACCCTCGCTTAAAAGTTGAGTGGCACAAAGCCAATCACCCTCTGTATTTTCTCGTTATCGAAGACTTGATACTAAACCTACAAAACCCAGCGTTCTTTGAATCAGCAATGACCCCATGAAATAGATGCCAGTAAAACAAGGAAAACGCAATGGAAAATGGGTCTGATGACCTAAAATGTAATCATAGATATTGTAACTATCATTTGCAAGAAGCTAACTGTGATGATGGAGCCAGGATACTGCATTACTCCAATTTACAGTTACAGAGGTTGGTCTCAGAGGTCCTCTTGTACGTAAGAATTGGGTTATTCCCCACCTTTGCCTTCCAGTTCTCCAAAATCATAAGCAAGCCCTAGACACGAGGATCTTGTTTTTCATCCTGCCATTGCAAATTTCAGCATGTCTCAAAGGGAGCACAGATACATCTATGGGATTAACCCGATGTCCCTTCAGTTCTTACAGACAGGTCATCCCAACAATGCGGCTGTAGGGCTTGTGACAGATTATGTAACAAAGAATCATTAAAGCAAATTAGACCAAAATATTCTGTTGCAAATAATTTTACAACTTTTATTAACAGGAAGCCTGCAGAACACCACAATCACACTTGAATGGTATTATTAGAAAATAAAGGCATACTAAGCTTCGTCTTGTCAAAGAGACATCCAGCTCATTTCCAGAAATACGTTAAAGAGATTCTTTTGCAACTGCTGTAATGTTACATGGAGTGCTGGATTTAAGACACAGCTGACTTTTAAGCAGAGGAGAAATAAAGCAATTAAAAATCAGTATGCACACAATTCCTTTAATAATTTATCCAGATGATACAGATTATCTGCATAACACTACTAATACAGTACATAATCTCTATTCAATGTAAACAAAATATGGAGACAAGGTTGGAAATGTAATTGCGAACAACACTTGAATAATCTAGAGGTTTAAAAAAATCATCAGCATACAAATTATGTACGTAGTCTTCCAAGGCTACTCAGAAAAGGTCAGTGATGTCTGTACTCTACAACAGAAGCTAATTTTTGGAACTTCCAACTAAGTAGTAATGTAAACTAATTTGATTTTAAGAGAACGTACTTTGAGTAATATTTTTTTTAAAACAATTGATTTTTGTTTCCGTTCAATGGAAATCACTTAAAAATTACTCTCCTTATAAAAGTACCATCCAGCAAACTTCAATAAGTTAACTTTAAGCATAAGCCATTCCATCCATTTAATTAGGAAATCCTATATACATATATATACACATTCAGAACGTAACAGCTACAACATGCTTCTGTGGTGACTGAAATGATAGAATATCAACTGAAGTTTTGATGAGAAGTAGCCATTTAGAAATACATGCCAGGATTAATTTCTTTTTAATGCGGTCACTATAATCTTCTAGTTTGGCTTTTCAGAATCCTCAGGAGGTTCTGCACACAATTCCTTTGTTTGGTGAATCAATTTGAAGGGAAAAAAGCCCTTTGCTCTTGGGTAAAATAAACTAACAATTTTGTTATTAATTAACGGGGAAGAATTATTTTTTCATACTGAAACAAGTATTAAAAGCGTTTTTAAATTAGGGAGCTTCACCTTAACATTATACATTCATGCTCCTAAGCTGTTACTGCAACCAAAAATGATCCTGCTCTCTCCTGTGCATTTCCCTGCATGAGCAAGAACATTCATGCAACCTGCACAGGAAATCAAAGAACAAATTTACCTGAATTAAAACTGACCTATCAAAGATAAATGAGTGTATTTTTAAAAGTTACTTCTCACCTGATTAATTCGCTTATAATGTTCACAGTATATGCATATTGTGATTGTCTAGAGAAGCAAGAGCAATTAGGTGCAGCTAAATGTATCTTTAGCATCAGCTTAAATCAACTACTCAAAACTACTCAAAAGGAACAATCAGAGCTAAGCTAGAATTCTGGCAAAGAACACGCCAATAAATTCATGCTACTGAAATTAGTCCAACAATATATGTTTTTATATTCCTAGTTTGAAGAGTATTTTGAAAGTTTCCTTACCTAAAAGACAATTTTTCTCCTACTCACAGTAACAAAATAAACTGAAAGGTTTTGAGGCTGTCCAAAAGGAATCAAATGTTTTTTTTTCTTTTTTTTTTTTTTTTTTCTTTTTAACTTTATTCGCTGTTTTGAAAGACACATTCTTTGCCTATTTCATATATTTAGATTATGCTTCCATAATCCCCCTAAGTCTCCTTGCCAGGATTCTTCTTACGTGACTTTAAAGGTACGTAAGAGATGTCTACATCAAACTGAACTCTTACAGAACAGTACTACTGTGCCTGAAAACAACTCTTGTTTGACATCACCATTTATACACGTCAGAGCTTCTGGGTCTACTTCCTCAAATTACCAGCAGGCTATACTTGGTGAATGAGTCTCTTCTAACTATCTAGTTTTCTATTTCCTGTTTTTTTTTTTCTTTTCTTTTCTCTCAGCTCTGTTTCATTTTTGCCAGTGAGAGAGCTGATGAAGCCTTCACAGTAGGTATACTCCCTGTTTTATATACTTTATTACTTATAACACTCTTTGTCAGTTCTTGGCTCCTCTCAATATCAGTCCAGGCTGTGGATTAACACCTCCCTAAAAGACAAAACAGGATACACAAGAGAAAAAGGTTATGACCTCATTCTACAACTTAAGTTCATTTTTTAGGGTAAACTTACTCAATGTTACACATAAACACTATTTATGTTGTCTGAGTATTACTTACATTGTCTGTACAGTTCGTGTTTGTAAACTATAATCTAGCTAAAACTATAATAAATTAGCTTATCTAGTATCAAGTGCAGATTTCTTGATTTTAAGCATTGTGATTCTTGAAGGCACCAGAGTTAAGTGAATGCAGCAGTTTAATTAATTAAATTGCCTCCCAGGGAAAGCAGGCTGTGCCAGCCAATGGAAGGAGCTGGGAAGCAAGAGTAACCGGGATTAGCTAACTGACCACCACCAACTCTGCCTCTTTCAGTATTAAAAGTCACTTTCATGACTTTAATGGGTGAATTCCATTACTGAGATAAACCTCAGGAGCCCAACTTTATTGTTAATGAGGAATTAACCCATTGGACCCCGTTGTGCCTCAGCAGTCCTGTTAGTTTTAGGTCTTCCTCAGCCTACACACTCTCGGAGCAGCAAGATGTGGTACGCAAGCCTGCCTACGGCGTTAATTAATGACTGATGAAGCGTTAATTACCGCTTTAACCGCGCCCCCCCCCCCCCCCCCCCCCGCGCATCGCCACACAAGCCTTGCCCTCACCCTGCCCTCCCCTTGCCTTCACCCGCGCTCTCCGCGCATGCGCCGCGCCCCTTCCGCGCAACGTCCCCACCGCGCAAGCGCGCGGCGCGGCGGGAAGCGCCCCGCCGGCGCGGGGCCTTGTGGGAAGGAGGCGGCCCCGTCGCGCCCCGTCCCGGCGGTGAATCCTCCCGGCCGCTCACAGCAGTGTGGGGCCGCTCCCCCCCCCCCCCCCCCCCCGCCCCCCCCCCCCTCCTCCTCCTCCGCCCCCCCCCCCCCCCCCCGGATTTAAAGGGGCCGCCGCCCCTCCTCTATCGCCGCGGGGTTGTTTGGTTTTTTATTTTTATTTTTTTGTTTTTATTTTTATTTTTTTTTTGCCATGCCGAACTTCTGCGCGGCCCCCAACTGCACCCGCAAGAGCACGCAGTCCGACCTCGCCTTCTTCCGCTTCCCCCGGGACCCCGTCAGGTGAGGGGATAGGGAGTGGGGGGCGGCCTCGCCTCCTTTTCCCCCTCACAGCCCGGCCTCCTCCTCCTCCTCCTCCTCTTCACCTCAGCGGGAGGAAAAGGGGAGGGGGGCGGGTGTTAAAGAAATAAAAAGGGGGCTGTGAGAGGCCGTGGGCTCCCGGCGGAGGCCGCCCGCGGTGTGGTGCCCGGGGCGGGGCGCTGCGGGACCCCCTTGGCCTGGGGAGGGCGGCTGCGCATGCGCCGGGGCGGCCGCTGTGTCCCCCCCCCCTCAGTGAGGGGTGAGGGGGTGAAGGGGGGTCTGGGATTTGGGGGGCGCTGAGGGTGTGTGTGGGGGGGCTGAGGGTGTATGGGGGGGGGTCTGGGGGGAGCTGAGGGTGTGGGGGGGTGTCGGGGGGGAGTTGAGGCTTGGGGGGGGGAGCTGAGGGTGTGAGGGGGGGATCTGAGGGGCGATGAGGGTGTTGGGGGGGGGGGGGGGCGTCCTGAGGGGAGTTAAGGCTCTGTGGGGGGTTGTAGGGGGAGTTGAGGTTTTTGGGGGAAACAGGGTGTGAGGGGGGCCTGGGGGGAGCTGAGGCTCTTCGGGGGGGGGGGGTGTAGGGGGAGCTGAAATTATGGGAGGGGGGCTGAGGGTGGGGGGTGGCCTAGGGGGTGCTGAGGCTGTGTGTGTGTGGGGGGTGCTGAGGGGGTGAGGGGGGTGTGGGGGAAATTGAGCGCGTTGGGGGTGTGGGGAGGTGGAGCTGAGGCTAGGGGGGAGCTGAGGTTGGGGGGGGGGGGCATTGGGGAGCCGAGGCTGTGGGAGGGAGCTGAGGTTGTTGTGGGGCAGCTGAGATCTTGGGGGGTCTGGGGGAGGAGCTGAGGTGTTGGGGGGGGGAGCTGAGGGTGTGAGGGGGAGGAGCTGTAGAGCTGAGGCTGGGGGGATCAGGGAAGGGCAGCTGAGGTTGTGGGGGGGCTTGGGAGGGAGCCCAAGTTGTTGGGCGGGGAGCTGAGGCTGTAGAAGGAGCTGAGGCTGTGGGGGGGGTATGGTGGGAGTTGAGGCCGTTGGGGGGGATGGAGCTGAGGCTGGGGGGGAGCTGAAGTTGTGAGGGGGTCATAGGGGGAGCCAAGGCTGTGGGGAGGAAGCTGGGGTTGTGAGGGGGGGAAGCTGAAGCTGTTGGTGGGGGGGAGCTGAGGCTCTGAGGGGGTGCTGGGGCTATTGGGGGGGGTGGACTGAGGCTGTGTGGGGGTGCCTGGCTGTGTGTGGGGGGGTCTGTGAAGGGGGTGTTTGGGTGTCAGGGGGTGCCTGGACATGGGGTCTGAGGGGACAGACGTGTGGGTGTGATGGGGTGCAGGAACAGGGCCAGCGCTGCGTCAGGTGGTGGAAGCCCCTCGGTGCCCTGGGGAGGTGGCACGTGGTGAGGATGGTCCACACGAGGTGGGCTGGTACAGTGTGTGAGAGGAGTGGGGCAGGTGCAAGAAATAAATCCTGCATTTAGGCGTAGAAATTCCGAGGTAGAAGCTCACCATGTCTAGCTGACACCTCTTGACTCCACTTGCTCCTCACACTTTTGGAAGGTGCGTCCTCCCTAAAGCAGCGTCAGTTCTCTCTAACAGCAGGCAATTAAGGCTGAACCTCCCAGTGACTGATACGTGACACTTGCTGGTTTCCTCGAGGTGCTTGACACGCGTGAAGTACTTCAGAAATTGTGAGCTGTGGGTACATAACTGCTCTGAAACTGTCCCCTGTTTAAGTGATTTCACAAGAAGGCACAAAAAGTCATACAGGTAGTAGCTGGTTATGAAACCTGTGGGTTCGAAGACATTGTCAAGCTCTCCTGAGTGGATTCAGTGCCTTGTGCTAAACCTCTTATGATGCCCGTACGCTGCAAGGCTTCATAGTACAATCCACGTTGCACATGTTTATGCTTTTAATGAAAACTGAAATCAACATGGTTGATTGCCTACTCTTAACCTTTCACTTGTATGGTTTACTCCTAGCATTTTCTGTTTCAACTCTCCATCCTTTAAGAGCCACAGGTTCTTACACAGTCAAAGGAATGACTACAGGCTGTGCAGAACTGAAGAGTTTTGGTGCTGTCTGAACTCCAGGCTTAATTTGCAAGGAGTCCTTCCTGCAAAATCTGAGGAATGTCAAGTTGGGCAAAATTGGCCAATGCATAAGTTTATTGTATGAAGAAAATATCTCCTGCAGTTCACAATATTTGTACTGAAAGGCACTTTGAACGTTTTCTGTGGTACTGTGACAGAAATATATCCAAAAATGTGCACCACCTACATTGAGTTGAACAACATAAATTAATGAAACATCCATAGAAGTGGATCACAGACGTGGTTTTAGGAAGGGTGTACTGGCTTACGTTTCTACAATGGCATTGGTACGGGTAGGCGTGCTTTCTGTTTTCATGACTACTTTATAAGCCCCGTGAAGTAGTTCAGGCTAAAAAGATTAACATTCCTGTAAGGGAGTAGTAGAAAATAGATAAAATCGACGCTGAAGGGTGATCTAGGCCATTTCTTTCCAAAGGAAGGAGAAGCTATACCTAAGCTCTTTCTAGCATTTTTTGTCTGCTGTGCTCTTAAAAACATGCAGTGGCAAAGGTGATGCTCTTTCAATGCTATCTACATTTTTTTCCCTAATATCTTATACTTTTCTCATTCAAACCTGTAGTAAAATGTCCAAAATGATCATATATTGAATTTATTAACTATTACCATTTAAAGATTGATAAACCCTGTTAACGTTCTGTCTTTGTAGGCTGGAGGAAGGTAGTGGTTTATTTGCCTACGTGAACTACAGCACTGCTCTGCAATTAACTGTAAATGTCAGGCGATGTTGCTGCTGTGGCCTTCCAGTGCTGCTTGCTGTCGTACAGACCTCTTGTCCTTGTAGGTCAAACTGGAAGGGGGAGCAAAATAGCTCGTGCCAAAAATGTGTTGTTTGCTCTTGGCAGCTTACAGCGAGAATGGTGGGCATAACAGAATTAGAGTGCGTCTTTGAAACTTTTAATTAAAAAAAAAAATCATTGATAAGAAATACATAATCCTAGGTGAATCGTCTGTACTACCTTACTGCTTTCATTTTTTTTTTTTACAGTAACTGAGTAATTGCCTTTACTTTTTTCCAATTCAGTGCTATGCAGCTCTAATCATAGAATCATTAAGGTTGGAAAAGCCCTCCGAGATCATCTGGTCCAACCGTCCCCCTACCACCACTGTCACCCACCAAACCATGTCCCCAAGCACCACGTCCAACCTTGCCTTGAACACCCCCAGGGACGGGGACTCCACCACCTCCCTGGGCAACCCGTCACAATGCCTGACCGCTCTTGCTGAGAAGAAATGTCTCCTCATTTCTAACCAAGTCAGATCTCTGGAGCATTAGCAGGTCTGTGAGAGCTAGCCGGTCATTTAAGACTGGCTTCACTGATTGTCGCTGTCTGAGAAAAGCAAGAGCAGGTGCACAGGCTAGGCTTTGGAAAAGAACCAGCTGCATTTAATGGATTGTGTGTAGCATTTTCACATCAAACATGAATGTAAGTAAGTAAGTAGCCTCTGTTATGCCAATAAGGATGGGTATTTTATCATTTCGTGCAGCCCAGGCAGACAGTAGGATCTGTGTTTAACCACCACCTGCGATTCTGACTCTTCATGGTGGCAGGTTGAGGTGAGGTATGTTTAGAACAAAATGTAAGATACTCTCTAACACAGCAGAGATACTGTTCTGCTGTCGTTGACCAACACCAAGGTAATATAAGTGATTTACTCTATCTGCACCTAAATAAAATGCCATTTGAGCTTCTACCAGGTGTCAGCAGATCTCTGAATATGTTAAATTTATTTAAATTTGTAATTGAAGGAAACCTCCTTAAATTTGTGATTGAAGGAAACCTCCATAAAACTGATGAATGAAATAAAACCACCTCTCTAAGGAGTGGTGCAAAATATTGCGTTGAAATGCATCTTAATTTTTGCGAAATATTTTGCAACTAAAGCACTCACACCCCAGCGTACAACGTGTGTTAGCTGAACGCTTAAACAGTGAAGAAAGTTTTGTACCTAATTTTATTCTCAAATCTTTCTAATTGCTGTTTGGATAATACCATGCACAGCTACGCTGCGTGTTTTCAGGCATCTGACCTCCTTTTCCTTTGTTCTTCTGCTCCTTATTCTTCGGAGAGAATTGTTGAGGAGCCAAATTCGTAATGAAACTGAGGTGCCAAATTCTTGGGTCCAGTCATATAACCTCCACTGTCCCCTTTTCGTCCTGTGGCTACCTGAGAAAACATCAGCACTCCAGCCTTTGCCAGTAAAGTTTCCTGGACGTCTGGAGCTCCGTTTACTGATCTTCTGCTCCTGTGGGGTGAGGAGCCTGGTGCCTGTGCCTGATCAGGATCCACAGTCTCAGGCTGTACGTGCCAAGGCTTCTTTGGGACTCTGTGCTCGGAGTTGACTTCAGCCCAGAAGGCAGCAGCCACAGCTGCCCTAATGTCACTGGAGAAGTCAGGAAGGGAGAGGTGTATTTGGAGGTTGATTTTATCTTTGCGAAACTCATTTCCTGAGACCCCTTTGAGGAGTTTTTGGTATCTTTTACCATCAGTCACGAGCCTGATCTGGTGCCTAGCTGCTACTAGCAGCTACTTGACTTGTTCTCTGAATGGCAGTGACATTGGAGGTGAAGGGATTCGTTTTTGTCCACAACAACTACGTGTCAGTTCTGGTATGTGTGCTGTAGACACACCGTTGCTGCCACCAGTTTGTTTTCGTGGGTTTGCCAGGAGGTGATTCAGAGGAGTAGTTGTAACGTGAGGAGCTTTGACTTTGCTCCCTGGTGGTCTTCCACGGCTTCCCTGAGTCCGTGGAGAGAGGCAGGTAAAAGATCTGCCAAGGTCAAGCTCTTGTTCTGGACGCCAACCACTCTGGACTGAAGCCTTCACCACTGACTATAGGAAGGTTCATCAGCCTGTGTGGCAGCCCAGTGTGATTACTTTTAATTACCTGGCTCGTAATTGGAGCAACTGCTCAGAAAGTACTAGAGCCAGATTCAGTATAACCTGCACTTTAAAGGTGTCCCATGTGAGAGGTCCGTGTTTATACTGCTTGGTGAAATGAAGAATGCAAGAGTGCAAGGTCTGTGCTGCCAAAAGGCTGAGCAAGAAAATATATTTCTCTTTTAAGCCATAATTCAGGATATTATGTGTAGATCTACAACAACAATCTATTAAAAGTTATCCCTGTTTTATGGTACTTGTCGCCAGTATTATTTTTATGTTTTGCGTGAACTAAAGTTACAATGCACAGACAGTGCAGGGATCAGGATCCAAGATTCCTTTTTCACTTGCACAGTTGTCCTTTAGTTACTCAGTTAAAGTAGATGTGATTGTGAATCCACGCAGAGCTATGGGTTTCTTCATTTGGGCCGCCCACCAAAACACCTGGAGAAACGTCCTTCATCCCTAAACTGTTGAAAAATCACTAATTACTGTTCTCCTTCCTTGCTCCGGTGAGCAATAATTCCAAGTTTGCAGCAGAAAAGGATAACAGATTTACTTTCTCATAGCTTCTATTAATTTCTTAGCTAAGAACCCTTCTTTTTAAGAGTAATTTTTGTTTTTAAGTGGATTAAGTAACTTAAATACCTTGTGCAGTTTCATGAATTTCAGCGATGACTGGGTTATAGGAAGATCTCCCCCACTTTGCCCTGCTGAAATAGCACTGTTTGTGTGACTTCTCTGAGCGGGTTCCTGGAACTTCGTGGACATTGCCAACGTGTACCAATTAAAAATATATAAAATATGGGAAATTTGAGTTGAAAAGCTGAAAAGTATGTAGCCAAGAGATGTGTTGTAAAGTACAGTAAGAATATAATGAAAATTCCTCACTTTTACTGTAGCGTTATTGTGATAGCATCATGATTCTTTACAATGTAGCTGTCGCTGGCCTTCTTGAGTTTGACTGGGGGGACATTTAGCCTAGAAGGAACAGGAGCTTATGCAACCTCATTACACAGTTAGAACGATGGGCAAATCATCAGTTACATTCACGTGAAGGTTTTAATCATCTGTGTTTTCAATTTTGTTTCCTTATGTGCTGTTGCGGTCGATCTGTGATACCACAAGGTCCGTGTACGTGACAATAACGCCCCTTCAGAGAATGATTTTTGCAGGATGGAAATGATTGGGTTTATCTTTCAAATACCGAGCTATTAATGGCTGCTGGAATCTCGTTAATTTATATGTGTATATTTACTGCACAGATAAAATAGATGAGTTGTACTGGAGTAGCTGTACAGAGTCAGTTTGTGCATGGTGTTGCTCAGAGGTAACTGTGCAGACCCCCTTGGGGGCAATATAAACTGGCTAATACACTTGCATCAATTACTGAAAGTCGTTTACTCACCAGAGGAAATATTATCTTGCATATCTAAAAGGAGCCCTATTACTTGGTAAAATGTTCCTTTAGCTTGTGTTGTATCTCAGAGAACTAATCTAAAGCAGAAATAAATGACATAAAAATCTAATGAAAACTTACTTCAGACTTCGCTGTCTGTAGAATGGTTGCTTTTGAATTTTTATTATTTCATCTTTTGAAAATCAACTCTAAATTCCCAGGTGATCAGGATAGAAAAGGAAAAATTCATTTTTTTGAAAGGTAGGTAGAGAAGGTAACTTTTCATAGTGGTATTAAAAAGCTATGGCTGTATCTATCTAGTCTACAAGCTTTTTTTGAATATAATTCTTGTCAAGAATTAGATGGCTGGTTTTTGTGAGCAATTGCATTGCAATGTTGTATGTATGAGGCAAAGGCAAGAGGGAAAAGATTCATGACTTTGCTGGGTGGCGTTAAATGGTGAACAAAAGGAGAAAAGCAGATTTTTAAAAAGATGCCATGGTACTTTCCAGGGGAAGGTGCACAGAGCTTTCCTCAGCCCTGCATGAAGGGCAGGGATCGCTGCACTCCAGTTGTGAGTAAGGTTTGAAGTTGTAGGGCGTTCTGTTTAAACTAAAAACTTTTTTCTTTTTGCTTACTTGCAGATGTCAAAGATGGGTGGAGAACTGTCGAAGGGCAGATTTGGAAGATAAAACTCCAGATCAACTCAACAAGCACTACAGACTGTGCGCTAAACATTTTGAGACTTCTATGATATGTAGAAGTGTAAGTAAAACCAAGCATTTGTTTATTGCACCTTGCAAAATGTAATTAAGGTTTTTAATCAGAATGCTGCGTTTTAATCTTTGATCCCTTGGGTAAGTGGTCCCTGGGAAAATGATCTCCTAGTCTTAATTGACATCATTGTCATGGTCCAGGGCACCGCACAGACTCGCAGATGTTTGTACTGGCACAAAGGATGAGGTGGAAATGAGCAGTTTGGGAAGAGAAACTGTTTGTGCTGGTTTAATGTGTTTGTGGCCTTTATTGCAGTTCTTTCCTCTTGCAAAACCATGCTTATTTTGTTTACTGTCACTAGATGTTACAACATTATATAATGTATTCAGTGCAAGAATGTAAGTTTGCATACCCCTCATTATTTAAAATCACTAATGTGCTGTTACCGAAGTGTGTATGTGGTGTAATTCAGTTAAATTGCACTCGGTCGTGGCCAAGAGGTTTAAACACACCATACGTTTGTCAAGCTTCTGGTTCCTGCTATATTTTATCCAGTTAAGTCATGTTACTGTTTCCTGTTAATGAAATAATAGCTTCCAATTCTTCTTGTTAAAATGATGCTGATTTTAATAGCTTGCTTAGCAGTAGGAAACGATGGATTTGTGGCTTTGTACCAAGTCTTGATTTCTAGGCTGAAAGACACAAAGGCAGTTCTGTGGGGTAATTAAAATACGTAGGTCAAACTTGGAGCTCCTGTTGGTATTACACATGACAGGGTCTCTGATTAGCCAGCTTCCCAGAAACAAACCAACAGATGAATGTTGGAAGAAATTCTGAATCTGAAATGAAGCTTTGTGAAACTCTGTTTGAAATCTACTTCAGTCTAATGACATGTAGAAACACGATCAGTCAAAGGTCTGTACTTGATGGAAATGGTCCAGTTTAGACGACACAAGTTCACAGCATATTCAAATACGTTTTATTTAAAACACTTTTAACTGTTAGAAACGTTTACATGACCACCTGGAAGCCTTCCTGCTACTCATTTGACAGATGTGTTTTCCTTCAATATGGTCATTCACTGTAGTTTTTTGTGGATATGCATAATTTGACGTAAAGAAGCAGTTGAATGTTTTCATTGTGGAAATGCTTGTGTGATTATTTCTAGAACTGTGAATCAAGTGATGATAAACAAAGCACTAGTAATAAAATGTTTCCTTTCTGATGCATAGGTGTCTGTATATCCTGAATATTTATTTTTTAGAAAATCATAATATTCAAGTAAATTGAAATTATGGCATTGAGGATCTGTGATGTGAATACAAAGGGGAAGAAAAAGTAGTAGTGCTTTTTTTTTTTTTTAATCTCTTCTCATTTTCAGTGTTTTCTTTAAATCCCTAAAATGTGAATTGCGTAGCACAACTTCCTATTTGTTCTGATGCATCAGAAAGTGAAAATAATAAACAGGAAAAAAATTCTGTGTACCCACAAAATTTCATAGGCCATGCTCTTTGTATGCACTGCACAAAAAACATGAAATTACACAGAGGCCTAGTTTTTTTTTGTACATGCTGTCTGAAAAACACAATTTCAGAGGCCATGCTCATTTCCTAAAGGCATCGCTAATCTAGATGTCTCTTCACAGAGTCCTTACAGAACAGTTTTACGGGATAATGCCGTGCCAACTATATTTGATCTTACAAGTCACCTGAACAATCCCCACAGCAGACATAGGAAAAGGATAAAAGAGCTGGTAAGTTTTTAATGTACGATTTTTTTAATGTTAAAACAGTGAAGGCAAGTAAGTTCATATGAACCTACATAATGTCTAGCAATATGTAGCACTTGGGTGTTTGCAGTTTCTGTGCTGCTATTCTAGTATAATTTTGCTGGTAGTAAGTTAAATACCCAAATATTACACTGATAGAACTCTTACCTACTCAGAAAAGTTTAATGAAATAATCTGGAAAATGAGAGCTAATCCTGTCTTTGAAAGCAAGTGTATAACTTTCTTTTACTTGCTAATGCAGCGCTAACTGAATACAACTTAGGCATGCTACCCTGAAATTCTTGCTATATGTTGACTCTGATCTTCAGTTTGCCTGATTCTCTTCTAAGTCTGCAGTAATTCAGACATGCATGTTTTAGCTTATTGTTCTCAAAAGATGATCCATGTATAAAACCAAGATCAAGCCGTTTCTCGTGGAATTGTGATTTGTCAATGGCTATTTTGTGTCATTTACACAAAACGTCTATAGATCTCTGGATTTAAGCATATTGAAAATTAAGAGGAATTCAATTCCTAAACTCAGCTTGTATGTCGGAGAAATATGATTTCTAAATATTTCTTCATGAGTTTAATAAGTATGTTGTTTAACTGAATCTTAGGAAACAATTAAGACAGTTCTTTCTGTTGGCATAGTGCATGTTCCTACTGAAATAGAATTCTTTAATGAAATTGATTTGCTCGTAATGCAGATTCAACAAACTCCTAACACAAGTATGGGAAGCTTAGTAGTAGCAACAAAGTATTCCCATGTAGTTAGTAGTTATGTTGTGACAGCAATAAACTACCTAAAGAACTTCCTTCTCTTAGACCTTCTAGCACTTTTAAAATAAGTATTAAAAACCTGAAAATGGTCTCATCTACAATATTTGTATCTGACCTTGATGTGTTTTAGTATCTTAAGGTCATGTGGTAGACATTGACATCAATTTTATCTTTTTTTTAAGAGCGAAGATGAAATAAGAACACTGAAGCAGCAAAAGAGTAAGTGAGCAAAATAATTGTTTGAAAAACTTTATGTTGAAAAACTTAAGGCTGATAAGGTAACGTAGAATATGTAACTGTAAGTTTATGTATAGCAGGAGGATAATTGAGTTGCTGCTTGATTCAAGTAGCCAGTCTAAACTCATTCCAAATTACTCACTTTTAAACTGGAAACATCCTCTGAACTCTAGTAACTTAATGGTAATGGGGATAGTAGGGAAAAACAAATATTATGTTTTAGTCATGTTATCTTAACCCTTACGGTATTTTACGTTTTGTAGTTGATGAAACTTTTGAACGGGAGCAGGCAACCCAAGAACTGAACGAAAGCAATGCACAAAACACTGTCTCGGAGGAAGGCGGGGAAGAGCAAGAAGAAGAAGCCACTCCTTTAACACTGGAAGAAAGAGAAAACAAAGACTACCTTAAATCTTTGTTTGAAATTTTGATCCTAATGGGTAAACAAAATATTCCCCTGGATGGCCATAATGCTGATGAGCTTCCAGAAGGTATTTTTGCCTCAGATAACTTTCAGGCTCTGCTGGAATGTAGAATAAATGCTGGAGATGAAGTTCTGAGGAAACGGTTTGAGATGACTGCGGTCAATCTGGAGTATTGTTCAAAAACTCAGCAGAAACAAATGCTTGAGATCTGTGAGAGCTGCATTAGAGAAGAGACACTGAGGGAAGTAAGAGACTCGCACTTCTTTTCTATTGTTACTGACGAAGTGGTAGACATAGCAGGAGAGGAACACTTGCCAGTCTTGGTGAGATTTGTTGATGATTCTCATAATCTACGAGAAGAATTCATTGGGTTTTTACCTTATGAGGCTGATCCTGACATTTTAGCTGTTAAGTTCCATACGACTATTACTGAAAAGTGGGGACTAAACATGGAGTACTGTCGAGGTCAAGCCTACATTGTCTCCAGCGGGTTTGCTTCTAAAATGAAAGTTGTGGCTACAAGACTCTTGGAGAAGTATCCGCAAGCTGTGTATACGCTGTGTTCCTCTTGTGCCTTAAATGTCTGGTTGGCAAAATCCGTTCCTGTTGTTGGAGTTTCTACGGCACTGGGAACAATCGAGGAAGTTTGTTGTCTTTTTCGTCAGTCCCCGCAATTGCTGGAAGAACTGGACAATACAATTTCTGTTCTTTTTCAGAACAATAAGGAGAAGAGCAATGAGCTGAAGGAGATCTGCCGTTCTCAGTGGACAGGCAGGCACGATACTTTTGAGGTTTTAGTGGACCTCATACAAGCGTTGGTGCTGTGTTTGGATGCGGTAAACAGTGACTCGACTGTCAGGTGGAACAACTTTATTGCTGGTCGAGCATTTGTACTTTCAAGCGCAATAACGGATTTTGACTTCATTGTGACTATTGTAATTCTGAAAAATGCTCTGTCTTTTACGAGAGCATTTGGAAGAAATCTCCAGGGACAAACGTCAGATGTGTTCTTTGCAGCTAGCAGCTTGACAGCGGTGTTGCATTCTCTGAACGAAGTGGTGGAGAATATTGACGTTTACCATGAATTTTGGTTTGAGGAAGCAACAAATTTGGCTACAAAACTGGACGTACAAATTAAACTCCCAGGAAAATTTCGCAGAGCACAACAAGGTAACTTGGACTCTGAGATAACATCAGAGAACTACTACAAGGAGATCCTTAGTATCCCCACATTGGAACATATAATTCAAGAATTAAAAGATATATTCTCAGAACAACATTTAAAAGCTCTTAAATGTTTATCGTTAGTGCCCTCAGTCATGGGTCAGCTCAAATTCAATACGTCTGAGGAGCATCACGCTGACATGTACAAAAATGACTTACCTAATCCGGACACTCTTTCTGCTGAACTTCATTGTTGGAGAATCAAGTGGAAGCACCGAGGGAAAGATATTGAACTTCCATCTACTATTTATGAAGCACTTCACCTGCCTGACATAAAGTTTTTCCCTAACGTATACGCGTTGCTTAAAGTCTTGTCCATACTTCCAGTGATGAAGGTGGAGAATGAGAAATACGAAGTAGGACGGAAGCGCTTAAAGGCGTACCTGAAAAACACCTTGACAGAGCAAAGGTCAAGCAACCTAGCTTTATTAAACATAAACTTTGATATAAAACACGACCTAGATTTAATGGTGGACACCTACATTAAACTCTATCCAGATAAAGTTGAATTTCAAGAAGACTTTCTTCCCTCAAACAACTCCGAAGTAACAAAAGATGCTTAATTTTTTAAGCTCTAACCAGTCTGGTGAAACAGCTTTTTGCTCATTGAGCTTCAAGGCTGAAGAAAAAAAAGACTTTGAAATCCCAATAAATAAACACACATAAATAAATTACTGCAAATGTATTTCCATTTTAGGTCTCAGATTTAAGAAGGTGTGGTCCGTGACCCAAATTATGTTTTGTTAGTCTGCATTAAATATGTGATGTGAACAAACAAGCCTGAGAATAAGCCCATGCTCTTAGCAGAAGTGTTTTCTGCATCTGATCGACTTAACTAGGTACTTACTTTGTTGCATCTTGGCAGAAGTACGTTGTGGTGATTGTAGATCCGATGGGGCTGTTACGTATTTGCTCATGAATTAGGGTAAGAAAAAACTGAAAATGTTAAAAGTATAATCCATTTCACTTCTGTTACTTAGAAATTTTTTTTTTTTTTGGTAAACTTGTCTTTAACTGATGTGTATTCAGTTGGCATTTTGGAGAATGAATTCAGCAACCGCACAAGCCTCGTGCTGTGGACTGTTCTTTGCGTAAAGTGAATGTTGGTGGTACAGAGGTACGTTTAAGGTTTCACTGGAAGAGTCAACCTCTTTAATCTCTTGACTGTTTACATTCCTTTGTGTGAGACACACAACCTTTTTCTTTAGGCTTTTAACAGGCATGGCAAGAGTAATGAAATTCCTTAAAGACACTAAAAATCAAGATTATTCCAAAAAAAACATTGAAGTCTGTTTGTTCAATGCAAAAAATGTGCATCTTATTGTTTGTTTAATTGTAAACTCACCCAGGAAAGAATAAAATAAGAGTTTGCTGTTTGTCTAGAAGATTGAAAATATTGCTGTTATTTTTGGCAAGAATAAAACATTTTTGTACAGTTTAATGCAATTTAAATAAAATGTGAATTGCTTTTTACGTAGTATTGAATTTATTAGTGAAGTAGTGCCTTTTTAAGAATGCCTATGCTTTTGTAAGGTACCTTTTAGTTTTGACTGTTTTTGCAATCCTAGTGAGTGACATTATCTTAAGACACAGGAAAAAAATGTGTAATAGTGCTTATGGTCTGTTCCTTCTGCTGAAGGTTTTTTAAACTATTTTGAGATGGTTCTAAATACAGAGCTTTTAATTGTGGAAATTTTGTCCAACTGAAACACTGACAGGTGGAAATGGCTTACATTTGAAATGGCTGAGCATTTAGCAGTTTTGCAGCTATTCTGATGCGTGCCAATTTTATAACTTAGTTGTCCTTTTATGTACTTTCTTTCCCGTTACAGTGGAGAAAAACCCCAGCAACAGGAAACTGATTGTAGAGACTTGGATAAAATGCAACTCTTAGGGTATTAGCGCAGTCAAACAATGAGAGTAAATTTAAAGAAAAGAAAACAAAACACTTTAGTTACAGTAAACTTAGATATTAAAGTGACTGCGTACATCTTAAGAAATGCTTTCAAGAGCTTTTATTTACATGGCAGTAGTTAAAAATTACTCTTTAAAAGCGTTATCTTTTCTTCCCCTGCTATTTGTATTTGCTTTCTAACTACCATGCTTTCCTGTTAATGCAACTGTTGCCTCAACCAGTAAAAAGTGTCCTAACTAATAGCTTGTTCTTTTCCTTTGACTATATGAAAATAGACAAAATCTGTTACTTCTATTAAAAAGAAAATTTTAAATTAGAATTCAGACAGAAGATTGTGTTGTTTTCTTTTTTTTAAAAAAACAGAACATCTCAATTACGATTTTAATTAAAATAATAATAACAAAAAAAAGCTTTTCCACCCTGGGAGTGTTTGAGTTCCTCTGCTGAATGAACACAGCAATGTGAGATGGTCATGGCCTCTGAGATACGAGATGGTGAGCCTCATCAGTCCTCTCCAAGGGTGATCTCTGGTTTGTTCTGATTGTGTTTGTTCCAGTTTCTCTACTTTTCATCACTGATGATGCAGAGACAACAAATATTGCAGTGCAGCTGGATGAGTCTGGATTTAGGGGGTGTAGTCAGAGAAGGCAAATTGATACCCAGTGCCATCTACTTGGCCAAAGGAGTTGAAGACTCTATGTAAATGAGACCTTTTTGACTGATGCACTGAGACAAATTAAAGAAGAGAAATGCTGTACAACGCCCCTTTAGCTACCAAAATCTTCTGGAGCCAAATTGTGGCTAGCTTTGCTAATTAGCTGGCTCCAAACGCCTCGATTGCTTGCTGTGCTTGATCATTGCGCTGCCTTTCACAGAGATGCTTAGGCTGCTGTAATCAATCAAAAGCTCCTTACTTAGGCCTCTTGAATTATCCCTTTGCTGTTGAATGCCTTTTTTTTTTTTTTTTTAATGCATTTCAGTGCATCACTTAACCTGTAGCAGGAAGTCTGAATAGTGATGGCTTTGCATGATGCAAAGGACTAGCAGATTGCAATGGTAGGTACCCCTCTAACTTAGGAGAACTGTGCGGAAGAAAACCATTTACCAAAAATATAGTGGCTCCCACCTTATTGCTGAGGGTGCAAATAAAGGTTGTCACTCAAGGAGAATCCAGTAATACGATTTGAAAGAGAACATTAATGCCAGAAGAGGCCAGAGACTGATAGAGAAGTATCTGCAAATGGGACAAATAATCACTGAAAATAATTTTTGGTTCCGTTTTATAACAGATTCTTGAGACAGATGGAATTGTCCTCTTAAATATCCAACCAATACAGGGCAGTGTCTATTTCCAAGATGCATCCGAGGTATTTACTTTGCTTTGACCTTGCTTTTTGGAATATTCCATGTGATGAAGCAATATGTCTGCTTTAAATTATATTAAGTATCCTTGCTGAGAGACTGATAGATTTTAGCGAAGGTGGATTTTCCTCAGCCGATGGTGTTTTGTGAAAACAATGCTTGTCTTAGAACTATACAAATTCTTTCCTTTTCCCATGCACAAAATTCCTGTACTATTGCTTTGAAAAGTAGCATGTAGCTTTGTCTCCTGCAGTGCTTTTTCTATCACTGGCTGTAGAAATCCTGTAACTTCTTGTCTGGCTGCCAAGGTTTTGCTGTGAGGAAGCAGAGGACCAGAACCGCTTAATGATTCTGGATGCAGCTATCCTGTTCCCCCTGCACCCTGTTTCTGTGAAACACTGCTAATCTCAACGTTGCCAGAAACATCCAAATTACCCTGAAAAGATGAAAATAAATCTCTTTGCTGGATCGGTTTCAGGAAACAGTTTCTAACCTAGCATAACAATAGGTGTTATCCCAAAGTAGGCTTAGCATTCAATAATATCCAGACCTCTAATGCTCTCTAGCTTCCCTAAGAAAAAAAAACCTTACAGAATAGTATTCTCCCCACTGTTGTGCATGTATATGTGTAGTGAGGCATCAGCACAAATAACAGAGCTGGAAATTACTGTAGACGCCTACAGCAGTTACAAAATACGTGTATGTTCATTGTAAGTTGCCCTTGTTGTGCACAATAACATTGTGTTAATCAAATGGAAGTCTATGGGCTTGTTCCGTAGCACGGTAATTGTTTGCTGCTTTATTGCCCTAGTTGTCCGTTTCTTCTATTATTTATTTTCATGTAGCAAGCTTGTGTGTCTTCTGTTTTAGCTGATAACACGGTTACCTCTGGAAGTGCCTTTGTAGGAAGGTGCTAGTAGGATTTATTGGGTGATAGTGCCCTATTCCTCTCTTTTGCAGTGTCCCAAAGTTGAAAGTGTCATCGAGTAAGCTGGCCGTGTGAATGCCCAAGTGGTCTTACAGTAAATGTCGATGCTCTTGTGTTGCAGAGGCAACTGTTCTGCAAAAGGTTCCCAACCGCTTCGTGGTGCTTGGGGTACAGACTACAGGATGGTCTCAAAGCTGCCTTCACGGCCATATGCTCCATGAGCCACCCTATAACAAAAATTTGCAGGGATGGCAAAGGATCGATCCTTTTTACTAAAAAGCCATGCCGTGAGCCCCCAGGCGTGCCCGAAAATCCAGCTTCTGTCACTGCTGCTTCAGCCAGCAAACATCTATGGATCTGGGAAAGGACTTCATTTCCTTACTCCTGGAAGAACGCCAGGAAGGTCGGCTCGGTGAGATGAGACCTCTGGCACGGCCCCAGAACCTGAGTGAGATTTTCTGGTAGGTAGATTCTGGCTGGTAGGAGACCTCAGCATCTGCCATCAATGGGATGTGGTGTTTGAGGGGGAAGAACTTAACACCAGCAGCTTGCTTTTTTGTCCCCTCTGATTTCCAGAACCAAGGAATTTCAAGCTTCATGGCTGGTTCCTAGTGGAGCAACAGGACGCTTCCATATGGTGAGAATTTACATCGTTTTCTTTCTCACTAACATCTACTTGTGGTGCTTTGTGTCATGACTGTGGACTGCAGTTCACCTCCAGCTGAATTTCATCCTCGTCAGGCACATGTAGCCATTAAGAACACATCTCAGAGCCTTCTGTACCTTTTTCTGAGTTCTTTCCCAAAATCTGTGAGATGGAGACTGCCTACTTGGCATAAAGTTGGCTGCAACAAGGACAATGTGCCAGTGCTGCGGATGGAGGACAGTCCCACGGAGGTCTCTCAAGAATCCCTGGATTTGTTGTTCACCACCTACTTGATACAAAGCCCACAGAGTACAGAGTGAAATATCTTTCGCAGCAGGTCCAGCACAGCTCTGGACCAGTGAAGGTAGCCCGTAATGGCTTAATGCATCCAAGACTAGTCTATCCCGCTGGCCCATCTCCCTTAGTATTGTGTTTGAACTGATAAGGATGTTTGAGGAGAGCTGGAGGAACAAAGAAACATCTTTGTTTGTATGTAGAAAAGATTTCCTAGATGATCCCTTCACGGTCACAGAATGGTTGGGATTGGAAGGCACCTCTGGGTCCCTCTGGTCCAACCCGTGCCCACAGCAGGTTGTCCAGGACCACGTCCAGGTGGCTCTCCAATATCTCCAAGGAGGCATTTATTTATGAGAAATAAAGATGGGAGGCACCAATACAAGGTCACCCCCCAGTGGCCTCTTCCCAGCACGTGCCTTCTTCTCTGTGTGGACGCACACCTGATAGAAAATGCTCCTTGTATTACATGACTCAACTCAATTTTATTCTGCATCCCTCAACTCCAGCATCAGATGCTTGTAGAATGCGTCCAGGAGCTGGTTCCTATCAAAAACCTCTTTAGGTCAGTGGTCTGAAGGTACGTTTCTTCTGCTGGGCTTCTGTCACGTTGATTGTGCCTCTTTGGGAAGAGCTGGTCTGAGGAGTGGGGAGGAAGCCAGGTTTGGGGAACGGGGCAGTATGCGGTATGTCTCGAGGCTCCAGGCAGAACTGACCCTTATCTTTTCTTCCACAGTTAAACCTGGTGGGAAGAGCCCAGCTCTGGCTGCTCGGAGGCTGACTGCAGCGCTCACCAGACCCCAAAGCAGCAGGCTGCCTCACTAAGGTCTGTAACAACACCCAAGGGTGATTAAGGAAGAGCTCTTGTCCAAAGTGGGCAGGCCTGAGAGACATCCTTAGGGAGATCCAGGGGTGGGAGGGATCAGGGATGAGTTGGCTTAACCCCTCATTTTTTGGTTATTTGGTCAAATTCCCAATCTGGAGCCTCTCAGACAGCAACCAAGGCCGTGATTAGCGTAACGATGGGTGGGAACACGTAATGAGGAGGGAAACAGGGAAAACGCATCTGCAGGATCCTCTTTCTTGCATCCCACCAGGCAAATGTTCTTGCAGGCATCCTTATTAATTTCTCTTTATGCCTTCTTTACATTTACCAAGTTTGGGAGATGGGGGTGGCAAAACTCCTTGCCCTGTTCATGCTGGAAGCTCTGATTTGTATCTTCAAGGCTCTTCGTGGCTTTTTCTGCTTTCTCTCCCCTAACCAACAGCCGTACACCTGGAACAACAACAGGCATGGGCAAAATTCAGCCAGGATCCAGCATGCATGGGCATCCTCAGGAGAGCACGTCTGGAGGGGAGAGGGCAGGAGGAAGGGACCACAGCTAAAGAGGCAGTGCCTTCAGGAAAGAGAAGCTGCTTGGGAAACTGGCTTTGCAGTCCCTTAACTTCTAGTGTAAAGGGAGGTGGACTGGTGGTGGTGACAAAAGATGTTTATGAGCTACTTGGGAGGAGGGAGCATGGGTTTGGGTCATGGAGAAAGCAGGAGAAGGGTTGGTACATGAGATAACTGATCGAGGGCAGGGGTTAGTTGGTGTATGGCATGCAGGCTTGGAGCACCACACAAGTCCGGATGGGGTCCTGGACTTCTCCATCCCCATCCACCAGCCTGGCAGTGGTGTCAGGCAGCTCAGAACTGGGCTGGAGAGCTTTGGAAAGCTCCCTCACACAAAGCGTCTTAGAGGCAAGCGGCTGCGAGGAGGCTGACGGTGCTGGAGCAGTTAAACCCGGAGTAGTTAAACCCTTATTCCATCCCCATGGATCCACCATCGTGCAGGCAGCCAACCGAAGGCACACTTGACCTAAGCTGGGGGACTTAACAAGTTGAAGGTGAATCATCTGTTTTATTAAATCGGAGGCCACTTCAAGGACTGCAGCCCAATTATGCCACATGTTGTACATATCCTGAAAAGAATATTTGTGGAGAAATGCGATCCATATGGGCTGATCCTTACTGGTAAGCACGTCCCGCTGAAGAACAGCCTTGGGTATCTGCCCGCACAGATCAGCTTAACAGGATTCAGGCCTTAACTCTTAATTTATAGCGTTGAACAGCTCTCAAGAAGAGGGAGGGATCTCTAGGAGGCACGGTATTAAGTGGACGGTGCTGTGACATGCATTTCCCCTCCAAGGACTGAGGCTTGCTGCCTTCACTTTGGTGTAAGGCTCTGTGCTCCAGAAATAAGCAGGAATATCACAGTCTGGCCTGAATTTCTCTCTTGAGGAAAGAGACAGATGATATCATTGTTGGAGTTGCTTGGACATCATAAAGGTACTTATTAAAATGAGAAAAATATGGGTTTAATTCTTTTTTTTTTTAATAATAAAAAAGTAACAGAAAGCTACGAGTGCCAGGAACCTCGCTGAGAAAAGAGTCTTTGCACCCTGGAGAACTTTGCCTAATGAATAAGCACTTCTAAGTCACTTCTTAGTTCATTTTTGTCTGTATACATATATATATATATATATATATATATATAAAATACAAAGCCAGATGTAAAGAAGTTACTCGTTTGTCTTGCAGATGTCAACGTTGTTGAGCTGCTATGATTAAGAAGAAGCAAGCCCACAGTGAAGTGCTCACAGCTCATTCCTGCAAGGCTTTGTCCACGCTATGCACAGCTCCTCCTGAACCCTGCACCCTAAAATCCAAGCAGACAACAATTAGCAAAACACACGAGCCTAAACATTAATTATCACGTAGTTTCTGCTCTGATGGAAGAGATGAAGTGAGCAATGAGTACGTTTTCAGGTACGCCATGCAGAACTACACCTTCCAAATGTCACGCATAAGGCAGGGTGCCCTGTTCAATGTCAGCAGAGAAGCTGTCAATGTCAAGCAGTAAGCTTGAAGGAATTACTCCTTGGCAGGTGAGCAGAGCTCTCCCCATTTAGCTGTTGGTATAAACTTTAATCCCGTAAGTGTATCATCATTGTAGAAGATGTGATTATTGAGAAACCCGTGGTTTCAGTATGGTTTTTAGTGTATGTAAAAGTGCCCTTCTGCATTACTACAAAAGTTGGATTTGGAAAGTAGTTGTAACATGTACAATTTGACTTCAGGTATTCCTGCGCTTTCCAGACTGTTTCACATTCTCATTGTAACAAAGGGAATAATGGAGCAGGTTTGCAGCTCTGATCCTGAGTCTTTGCACCTTTCGGGCAGGACAAAAAAGAGAGAGCCTGGACGTAATGGCCCAGCTGGGAGCACACCACTGCTCCTGCGAAGCTCTTCAAGGGCAAGAAGAATGCTGACCCAGCCATTTCCTGCACTATTTGCTTCTGCAAGGAATGCTTAAGGTACCACTCTTCTTTCCTCCCAACGCTGACATGCAAAGAGCTGCAAGGAGGACAGGTCTCTCCAGAGCCAGGTGCAATTTTTCTGCCCATGTGGCCTGTGGTTTTAGGCCTAAACTGCTCTCCTTTAACGGATAGCAAAAAAAAAACAAAACAAAACAAAAAAACTTTTTCAAAAGTGAGTTCCTGCATGCCTGAACTTTAGATTTCTCAGCTGGAGGCTCTGATTTTTAGAAAGTGGTTGGCATTACTTTGCTCTGTGAAAAGAAGCTTTAAAACAGTGTCAGGCTGGCCACACACAGTTCAAGGCACTGAAACGCACAGATTTTGAGAATCTTTGTATAGGAAGAAAATTCAGCATCTGAGTGGAACGCTGGGTCTGTATTTGTTTTGCTACCCTGGTATTATGTTGCATTCCCCAGGTGGTTTTCAGTAGATGCTGTGACAACAAATCTTTCCCCCAAAATTTGAAATTTGCGTTTTTTTAATACATCTTCCCATTTTAATTATGGTTTGGAGAATAGAAGAACTTCACTGAATTCCATTTTTGCTTTTAAATATTGCATGTGCTATTCTTTGCTTCATTTACTACATTTTACTTTACTTTTCTTCACTTACTCCTTTTATTCTTACTTCATTTACTTTCTCCTTCCCAAATTTTCTCCTTTCCTTCATGCTTTTTGTTCACGAAGTTGCATTCTCTTCTCAGTTCTAATTCAAGTTAGTTGTTGCTTTTGATCTTTACTGAACCTTTTATTCTAACCATGATAAAACTGCGAGTTGATGAGCAATACATAAGTTTTTTGTACAATGGTAATTTCCTTTTAGAGGGTGTATTTACTTTATGATGGTTGCTAGATGAGCTGCTAACAACTAAAAAGATATAAACGCATTTCTTGGATCTCTTGGATATGGCTAGTAACTAGGAAGGGAGATGGAAAAGTAGCTGAATCTCCAACAAATAGTGTCCTTAAAAATGTATATGCAACTTCAAGAGGAAGTGATATGACCAAAATCTACAAGAAAATTCCCTTGCTCCAGGCCCTGTTGTGTCTCTCTCCACAGCAACCACGTTCAGCCCTGTCAGAGCAAGTCTTGTGCTCAACTCTTAAGTTGTGTAGCTGGAAATTGCACTGCCTGTTGAAAACACTACATATTTCTAGTGCTGGCTTTTACTAAGTGTTATTAACTCCTTTCAACTTGGTTTTATAAGATGTTATAGACTTCCCAGAAGAGGCAGACATTAAGTACTCCTCATCTTTAGCACTTGAATGTGCTCTCATTTCTTCCCAGCTCTGAAAATTCTGGTTAGAGTCACCTTTTAAACAAACAAAATCACCCATTTTCTCACCTAGCCTCCTGTTTTTCCCCCATCCTAAACCACTGCTTTTACAGACCACACTTTTAGAAAAGCAGCAAGTTCCTCTTCATTTTTCTTCCAATACCAGCCATAAAGATTTGTGCTTTCCTTCTGTACCTTGGCTGTGTAGGGAGGCCAGCCAAGAGACTGACTCTTACACTTCTCTGGGAAAAGGTGCCCTTCAAACAACTAGAACTGATGAATAAAGCTTCTAGGCTTTACACTGGAATGTCTCCTATGTGAATCCTCCACTGTGAGTACAGCAAAGTATTACATATTAATCAGTAAACTACAATTCTAAATAGCATAAACCCCAAGGGATGCTTTGCCCACTAACTGTGGCAACCTGTTCAGCCTGGATTTACTTGGAGCACTTAGTTATTTTGTTTGCTTCTTCTTGGGTTTACCACCATGTTATTTGTAATTACCTGTTGTTTATATTAAACACATAGCAAGCCCTCACAAATGGCCTTTTAGCAATTTAGCAACTTTTTGGTTGCTCCATTTCTCTGCTTCTTTGCTCAAAGATCAAGAATGTTATGAGGTGTTGCAGAGTATCGACCACTCTGGTTACACAGTCAACATGCGGAGGGGAAGGCATTATAGCAATGAGGTTTTGGGTTAGATATCACATCCTATGGATCCATACACTTTGCTGTTTGCACTTTATCATCTCCATGCTGACTCTCAACTTCTAAAATGTTAATTTGTGTCATCATGTTCCACATCCTATTCCTCTGCATAAATCGTGAATCTCGCTGTGCTTGGTCTGCGCTCTTGTGCAGGTCTCTGGTCTTTGCGGGCAGGTTTCACCCCGTGCTCTGCCCACGCTCCAAGCAAACTAGAAATCAGGAAGCTCCAGGACTGCTGGTTGGCTGGAGACACAGTTGAACTCATTTCCTTTCGTATACAAAAAGCCATATACATATAATCGTGGATATTCATACGACTTCCATTTCTGGGATGTTTTCCATGTTATTGAACTATTTATTTGCATAAAGTTCCTGGGATATAAGGCCCAGTTATCAGATACCTGAAGTTATTATTGTCTACATCTTTGTCACATGAAAAAATGTCAGTGAATCAGGACACTAAATTAAGGTTTCCCTAAGTCTTGACTAGTGCTATAATACAATGTCTCTAGTCCAGGAGGCTTACAGATATGACACGATGAGAGACGGTGAAAACAAGACAAATGAAGTATAAAGCAGAAGGCGCAGCAGGGAAATTAGTTTGGGGTAAATGAACGTACAATCTATGTTATTCATAGAAGATGACAATCCCTCCTAACATTGGTATCATTTTGGATTCACAGTCAGCGCTGGACATTTGATGATGAGGATGAATATTTGAAACTTTCTCCATGTGGTTTTGGTTATGTAGGCATCTTTGCCTCCCATGGCAGCACCGTCTCCTCTTACAGTGACAGCAGTTTATGAATGGTTCCACTTCACATCTTCCTCACTGCACTGACACTCTCGTCCTAAGACTGAGCATCTCTGCCAAAATGAAGGTGGGAACAGGTTAGAGACAGGAATGTGAGTGTAGGAAAGGAGCACGGGTTGGTAACATCCATTCAAAACATTAAATACCCACAGCTGCCTCAGAAACCTACCTCCTGTGTTTATCTAATTACAAAAAAATTAATATGGTCATTTCTTCATTTTCAGCAAATCAGCATTTCCTGAAGTATTGTGATACTTTCCCTGAGCTAAGCGTAACTCCGCTGGGATTTTCATTTACAGACATGCTGGTAATATCTTATTACATGTAAGAGTTGTGCTAGGTCAGATAAAAATGTGTCTTGCATTCCTTGCTTGTCCCAGAGCTGCTGCATGGTAGATGTTTGGATGTGCTAAAGACACAAAGAGTTACAAGTCTGAAGTTTTTCTCTCTTCCTTTTTTTGTTTAGGGGTATCTGACTTTATCATAGCCATCACAGAGTGATGACTTTTGGGCTGGGAGAAGGTTTAGGAACCGAGTTATAAAATAGTCCATATTTTTGATTCAACAATAACCCTGAATAATTAAAAATGGTGTCTTTTAAATAAACAGTCATAATCTGGTGTGAAACATCATTTTATAATTTTTAGTTCTATCAAGATTAAATTGAAGGCATATTAGAACAAACTTGTGTGGTTGGATATAATCAAAATAAAATAATTCAGCTCAAAAGCATTGAGTTTCATTTATACGTGAACTGTTCAGGAAAACAGAGCAACTCACAGATCATTTTCCAAGTTCACTGAAAGTTTCAGCTGAAAACTTTGGATAATTGCTGTGTAAAATCACGTCTGTGCTGCCCAAATCCACCTCATTTTCATAATGAGTAAAGAATCACAGAATCATTAAGGTTGGAAGGCCCTTTGTAGGCCACAGCATCAGGCCATAAAGCTGTGCCACGGGGTGGTGTCCAGAGAGGAAAATCATAGAATCACAGAATCATGAAGGTTGGAAAAGACCTCCAGGATCATCTGGTCCAACCACCCCCCTACCACCAATGTCACCACTAACCCATGTCCCTAAGCACCACGTCCAACCGTTCCTTGAACACCCCCAGGGACGGGGACTCCACCACTTCCCTGGGCAACCCGTCCCAATGCCTGACCGCTCTTGCTGAGAAGAAATGTCTCCTCATTTCCAACCTGAACCTCCCCTGGCACAACTTGAGGCCATTCCCTCTGGTTCTATCACTGATTACCCGTGAGAAGAGGCCGACCCCCAGCTCCCCACCCCTTCCTTTCAGGCAGTTGCAGAGAGCAATAAGGTCTGCCCTGAGCCTCCTCTTCTCCAGCCCAAACCCCCTCAGTTCCCTCAGCCGCTCCTCACAGGACTTGTGTCCCAGGCCCTTCCCCAGCTTCGGAGCCCTTCTCTGGACATGCTCCAGGGCCTCGATGTCCTTCTGGTAGTGAGGGGCACAAAAAAGATTAAAGATGTTCGTAAAGACAAATGTAATCTTCCTTTTGTGTTGTTTTGCTTTTCAATTTATTAGACTGCTCATCTCATTAGAGGGAGCGCATGGCAGAGCAGTGAGCAAATCTTTTGTCTGAGGTTGGGTTTTTCTTTTCTTTTGGCATAGTTTATTCATAAATATGTTACAAGTGATGGATGGGGCACTCGTTGGATAAGGAATTGGCTGGATGGGTGCACTCAAAGAGTCAATGGCTTGATGTCTAAGTGGAGACCATTGACAAGTGCTGATCCTTAGGGGTTGGTGTTGGGACTGGTGCTGTTAAATATCTTTGTCAGAGAGATGGGCGGTGGGATCGAGGGACTCTGTCAGGGCTGGGGGTGGGGCACGACGAGGGGCACTGGCTGGAGCCTGGCAGGGGGGAGGCTTCGGGGAGGCGTTGGGAAGAAATTCTTCCCTCTGAGGGCGCTGAGGCCCTGGCCCAGGCTGCCCAGAGGAGCTGGGGGTGCCCCAGCCCTGGCAGTGCCCAAGGCCAGGCTGGGTGGGGCTGGAGGCAGCCTGGGCTGGGGGCAGGGGGCCCTGACCATGGCAGGGGGTTAGAATCAGGTTGAAGATCCCTTCTTTAAGGTCCCTTCTAGCCCAAACCTTTTTGTGATCCTACGATTCTGAGTGTTACTGCATCAGGGTGGGGGGAAAGACCATCTGTTGGTATTTGGACAACTTGACCTTCCTTTTCCACGTGGGATAAAAGCATGTGTTTTATTACAGAACAGCCACCTTAGACCTGACATTCTTATGCTTCATTCCTATATTAAAAAAGCAAAGAAGGAAAATTGTATATTAGGAAAAAAGATGGCAACAACAGTTTCTCAGTAGGAATGCAATGGGCAAATTAGCTTTGCTTCCCACGCAGGTGAGATCCAAGGTAAATACGAAGTGCTTGTGTGTGCAGATTTCCTGGAGTCCTTGAAACGAGCACGTTTCAGCGCAGACTTTCCAGATGCTGCAATTAAATCCTGAAAGTCGTTCTGTAAAATTATACCACGTTTCTGGTTCTGTACAAGGGGATGCAAATCAGCAGAACTGAGTGGGAAACGGCAGCTTTTTTCTGTGCTCTCAGCACTTTGCTATGCTCGTGTCTACTGCATAAAAACGATGTGCGTATCTTCACTGTGTGGTGTTATTTCATTGCCACTTCCTAATACGATTCAGCTCAAAGATTTGGCTGTTCCTGAACGTGCAAACTCACATTGCAGTGTAGGGAATTATTAAAATAAAGCCCTCACTGCATTACAAAAGACGTTTTAGTGATCAAGACCAGTTGCTTCTACAAACCTTTCAAAAGGACATGTATTTTGCAGCAACTTTTAAAGTTTTGCAGTGCTTTAAAGTACTCCAGGCACTACACAACTGTGGTAATCGAAGGCAAAGCAAGCAGCACTGCGTTCAACAGGATCCTTTCCAGCTCTTTCTTGGATCTGTTTGCTTTTACTTCATGGAGTAAGTGTGCCCATATCCCCCTGTGGATAAGAATTACTGGCGAGTCCCTTTGTTCTTTGCAAAGTGTCATCACAAGGGGCCAGGGGAAGAAATGGGAAGGGAGATAGGGCCTTAGTTAGTTGGGTAAGGGTAGGATTTTGCTGTAGTAGTGATGGTCACAGGGAAATTGAGCAGAGCCCTTCCCTGTTTTCCCTGCTTTTTTTTTTTTTTTTTTTGACTCCTAAACCTCCAGGATCCCATTTTATGTGTGTCTTTTCCATCAGGCACTCCAACAGAGTCACTTTGATCCTGCCTACTGGGAAGATGACCCACGGATCTTAAAAGCTGTTTGCTCAGGTGTGTCCCCTTTTATTTTTTCCACAAAAAGCTTCTTTTCTCAGACTTCTTCTTAAGGAGAAAGATTCGTCAAATGAATTTCCACAGCGGGTTTTATTTGGCTCCAATATTGACTCAATTGTGGTGCTGCCGATGCTATTTTTTTCCTCCTGCAGGGTAGTTGTGACAGGTTGGAGCACCTCATTTGTGCAAGCAGGCTGCCCAGAAAATGAGGAAAATGCAGCATCTGGAGACAGCCAGCTCCAACAGCTGGAACGGTTTCCTTCTGCAGATTTCCCCCAAATCGCAGCTAAGAAGGGGCACAGCTCGCGGGGAAAATGTGTGCCCTGTAAAATAAAAGGATTAGGAAACCACTTTATGGCTTGTTAGATTTATGGATTCAGAACAAACGCCTGTAGCTCGCTTGGCCTGCGGCTCTTGAGGAGGCCAAAACAAACTGCTTTTAAAGCTTTGGTTCAAAAGGAAGGCTCAGGTCCCCCCTTAGGTGGGTTTTGTGAACGATGGGAACACTGGAAAGAGCCTCGTGTGTCCCGCGGCACCTCCAAGCCACCCCTTCATGTTGCCTGAATGCAGCAATATTGAAAGGCAAATTCATTCCCAATGTGCCAACAGGGTGGAAATGTCGACCTGGAAACCCAGCGGTGAAGTAGAGATTAAAAAAATGTCATTTACCAGGGGAGAGAGTGAAGAGAAAATGTGTGATGGGAGTTTTTTTCTCTCTCTCAGAGAAATGCAAACGCAAGCCACGGCATCACCTCGCTTTGCAAGAACTGAAGTTCTGGGATTAGCAGAGCCAAAGCAGCCTCATTTCGCCTTGACTTGTGTTTCTGAGTGGAGCATGGCTTTGTGGATTCTCTGCTGTCTTATAAAGGGTGAGCCCGCATCCAGCTGTTTCCTATAGTGAAGGGAAATTTAGGATCCATGTGCTCTCCCTTGTGGCTCTGCAGGACCTGTCTTCTCTCACTATATTTGTCTGAAAGTAGCCATTATTTGGAACAAGCAGCTCAAATTAAATATATTCTAAAATACTCAGTCTTCCAACCCAGTTACACGAGGACTCGCTGTAGCATGACCAGAGGTACAGGGATCTTTGTCCCTGCCTGCTTGTTCCAAATTCATTCTCGATGCTGGGAGCCCAACAGGACTCCCAGGCTGCTGACAACGCGTATCAAGCCCAGCTGCTGGAAGGATGCTGATCGTAGGCAGCCCCTAGTATGTCACGGGGAAAACATTTCCTTCTGCTATGCTTTCCAAGTCACCGAGGGCCTTCTGTGCAAACAGAGACAACTCCGAATTCCTCCTTGGCAGCCTTCAGTGTGGCTCCACAGAGCTGTCTGCCTACCACAGAGAGCCACCTGCAGTTAAACACATTCACCTTCTTTGCATTAATCGAAATGTGCTCAGCAGCAGCGGGGATGCTCTAGGCAAGCCAGGAAGAATAGCATCTGCCACGGGCAAACGCATCCAGATTTCCTAATGAGACTGGTGATCGTGGATACCTCGGATTTAAGCTGGTTGTTTTGCAGCCCTTGCTGAAAGGTTTTCTCTCTGTACGTTTGTGGCTACTGCCTTTGACATTGGGTGCCATCAAAATATGTTTTTTTTTTTTTTTTTTTTTTCATGTGTTTTCAGATTTCTGAGGATTCCAGCCGTTCTGAGAAATCAGAGCACTGGGACACCACCAAAGGGACTTACAGATAGTAGTAGTGGGGTTTACTGGGTTAGAAATTAGAATAAAATTCTTGCTTACTCACTGTTCAATGAGTGATTGTATGCTTTGGTACCAAAATCTAAATCCTTAGAGAAAAGGCCTGATTTTGAGGGTTCAGAGATTGTCTGCCAGCTCTCTCTTTGCCTGTCTTTAGGGATTGATTGCTAAAACTAGTTCGAGATTAATGCATTAGAAATAACATCAAATTTCTGTAAATTTGTCTCTGAATGGCAACTTTACAGTTTAGCATTAGAAAGTGTTGTGACACTGGTTCTTCATTTATATTTTTGGCACGTGCCTAAACGAAAGGTAGCTTAACAAACCAAACCAAACAAACAAAAGACCCACAATAACAAACCAACCCTTGGCTGTGCTGTGCAAACAGTCTCTAAATGTAAAGAAATACAGCAAGCAGCTGGAGGCAGGCTGCCATAACGAGATGCAAGCAGTCTCAGAATGGGAAAAAACTTGTACAAGCAGGGTCCCTGCTCCTGGGATGGAGGGCAGCATGGTTTTGTCCCTGCTTTCTGACACTTTCCAGGCTGGCGTGGTTGAAACCACCGTGTTTTGGTGAGTATTCGGGTGCTTGGATGTGGGCTGTGCTGTGCAAATGCTCTTCCAGGCCAGAAAACAGTTGCTGAACCATCTCAGCTACTAGAAGAGATGTGGGCACCAATAGTATGTGGCTCTGAGCTGCAGAGACCCTGTTCTTGGATTACTACCTACAGAGAAATCCTGCTGGAATTAGCAGGCTTGGGGACAAGGACTCGATGGGGAAGGCAGCAGCGTTCATGCAGTGGTTTACTAGATCAGAATATTCGATAGAATACCTGTGAGCATGGCTGAAAGGTTTCAAGTGATTTTAAAATGGTCTTCATCATTTGCTTAGTGGATTTGATGTGGATGCTACTCATAAAAGTGATGCTTTTCTTTGAAAATTAACGTGTCAGCAATCACTACCAAAAATACCCACAGAGCCTCCAAAGAAATTGCTACCAAAGTTGAAGGGGTAACTCAAAAAAAAATAATAATCACATTTTGCCTTCATTTTCCACTGAATCCTCCAAACCTTTTAATGTTTCACAGCTGGTATGGAATCAATTCAAATATCTGGTCTCAACTGCGTTGGAGATCCCTAACTCTCTCTTTGGCCCAACCAGCAAGAGATTAGGTGTTTCAGAGTCTGACTTCGCAATGCCTAATTGACTTCAGAGCCTGAATTTGGTTTTCAAAACTGATTTACTCATGGGAGGGCCTGCAGGTGGTTGGCATTCGATGAGCTAAGACCTGAAACTCTGTACGTGGGTCGGGGAAGGACCACACGCGCAGTTGGGTGCTGGAGCCCAGGTGATGAGCAGAGGTTTGCTAAGCAGGCTGCTTGGTCAATTCCTTTAGCTCTTGGTTGCTTACGACCACATCCTCACTCTCTGATGTTCCCAAATCCTCCAGGCGCTGCTGGAACACGGCTACGTATCCATAAACATCAGGGTCTTGATTTTCTCTTGCTTTGTCTTACTGTCACAGCAATGATCTCCCATCATTGGCCAAATGTCTTTCATGAGCTGTACCTGAAATATGCAAATTCATCATAAAATTTATACCTAGACTGGCAGGTTACATTCACGTCTTTCATCGTTTGCAGCCTTATGTTTTAATCCATTTTCTGTGACTGTAAAATAAATTTAGACTAAGGACCACAGGCTTTAATGAAGATTGGCCACATTTTCAGTGCAGGTAAATTGGCTGTAATACCTGTTCCACTAATAAGCTGAATTTTGCCATTGCTTATTACACTCATAATGTTCCTTTTTGTTCTTTTTCTTCCTTTTTTTTTTTTTTTAAAAAAAAAGTTGCCATAGCTGAATAGTGGCTGGTTTGTGTCCAGTGCAGAACAGACTGGGACTAAATGGAACAGCTGCACAAAGATGTTCAACATAATAGGTAATGTGAGTCTTTAAACAAAACCCAGTGCCATCAAAGCCAAAATCTGAAAAGCTCTTAACAAAAAACATATTTGTGAAGAACAGATGGAAAAAAAATTGTTCTGCGAGGGATAACAAGATCACATCAATCAGCCCAGCAGCAATGGCATACAGAAACCTTCACACATGAGCAAAGAACATAACCAGAACCAGACACAATAGCTCCAAGCTCCTCCAAAAGCAAGAGAGGATCGGGGCGAGCAATGTTCTGGGAGACTGAGGATAGACAGGAAGCACAGTAGTTGTAGAGGTGTTTTATCTCCATAAAGTTGGGGTTTGGGAGAATTAGGAAAGCATCGTTCCAATACATTTTTCAACAGATCAGTTAAAAATACAGCCTTGAGCCCTCAACCGGTCTTTTTTATGTGTCCTGGAAAGCTGGTGATAATCGAGCTGTCGGTGAGATGAAGCAAGCACTCCCGTATTTTCCCCTGCACATCTTTATGTTATTTTTGCCACTAGATGTCTCTGCTGGCTTCACAGTGCACTGCATGAGTCAGAGAGAGACCAAGGTGGAAATCAAGCTGTGACCAAACCTGCTTGTCACTACAGTTTGTAGGGTTTTGGTTCTCATTAATAATATCTCCTATTGAAGACAGAGATAGTCCTTGCCTTGTAAGTGCAGGTGAGCTTTCTCAGCTATCTCCCTTTTTTCAGCTGTCAGAGTGGGAATAAAATGCTTGCTGTCATCCATCCTTGCTCCAGTTTTGGAGCATTAGTTGACTATTCTGATGTTTTGACTCTCATCCCCTTCCCATCTCCCTGATGGTCTTTTTTTTTTTTTTTTTTTTTTTTTTTTCCAGGGGGATGTTCTCCTTGGACCTCATGCACACTTAACGTGTGCTGCGGATTAAGAGCAGCAATTCTTTCAAAGCACCTTGCGGCCAGCACAAAGGGCTGTGGGATGTCGTATAGAGCTCAGGGTGTCCGAGCAAGGCACCGTTTTGATAGGTGCTAACAGACTTGGGAATGAGGAATATCGTAGAAACAGCTTGTATGATTGAGGAAGGTGTTGGCTCAAAGCTCCCGTACTCAAGATTTGAAACCTGGTCCAAAATGGCTTTTTTTTTCCCCCTTTGATATCACTATAGGGACTAGTCCCTACCCTAAGAGTCCTTCTCCCCTCTAGGACAAGCATGCCCCACATAGGCTTTGCGGGGGAACTTGAATTCTCAGGGTTACAATCTCTTCAACATTACAATAAGCTCAGCAAAGGGCTTCAACAAATCCTCGCCACTTTTCCTTTTTTTTCAGCTCACTGCTCTGCATTTCCATTCCTTCCCGACCAAGCTGGGAAGCTTTCCACCCAGACGACACCTTCCCAATTTCACCCTGTTCCCACGACAGCTCAGGGCAGTGGCCAAGTGCAGGGAAATTCCAAGGATGCTCCGAGGCGTATCTCAGGGGAGGAGCTTGGAAGAAAATATCAGCGAGCTCCTGTTTTGACAGGCTGCCCTCGAGATAACGGTGAGAATTAGGGAGCTTTGTCCCCTTTCCATTATTTTGCTCCGTGTATCTGCAGCTGTTATCAGAAGGGAAGTGCTGCACGGGATAGGTGGGGCTTTGCCAAACAACTGTGGGATATCAGCTCTGGGGCTGGCAGATGTGGTCGGTGTATCTCCTGAGCTCACACAACACATTCAATCTGAGTTTAAAACCCGTGACTGCAGGAAGAGAAGGTGGGATCCAGAGCTTGGGCTGGTCCCCGAGTCTGATATCGCAGCTCCGAATAACAGACCTGAGAAAGGGAGCCAGCGCGCCTCTTCCTTCTCTTCATCTACTCCCACTAACAGACAAGCTGCACCTAAAACTGGTGTGGTTTTGAGACCAAATTCCCTTTCTCCTTTTGCCATTTATGATTAGGGTCAGCAAAAAAATTGGTATAATACTGAGTGCAGTTCTGACTTGCAAAAGGGTTCACTCCTGCTCTGCCATCAAGATGCCGTGTGATGCAGGGAACCCACTTAGCATCCCTGTTCCTCCATTTGTCCATCTTAAAACAGAGAATAGCAATATTAACTGAAAGGGATTGGGATATTTAAATGTGTGGTAAGTCCTGGGGGACGGGATGCTGAGCCGCATGAGCTCCCGTGGCACACTGAAGAAGAAAATTAGTAAGGTTATGGGTGCAGATCATGCTCCAGCAAGGAGACTATTTCCAGGAATTACATAATCAATCTCATAACAAAGAAAAAAGAAAAAAAAAAGAAAAAATGAAAAAGGAAAAAAAGAAGAAAAGGAAAAAAGAAAAAAGAAAAAATAAAAAAGAAAAAAAAAGAAAAAAAAAGAAAAAGAAAAAAGAAAAAAAAAAAAGACAACTTGTGGTTGTAATTACTGGCATTAATGGCATTATCTGGGATTTGCCACAGTGAGCTGATAATTACCCTAGAATTTAAAAGGTGTTATGTGGGGACTTTTTCCTTTTGAAGGCTATATGTGTCTGGCTTAATTAGCTAGCCTGATTAATTCATCATGCAGATCGCTGGCTTTCATTCCGTGGTTCTTACAACACGCTCCAAAACCTGCAGTGCCTGGACCACTTGGATCACGGATGGAGCCAGGGTGTTAAAGCCACAGGTATGAAGAAGCCAAATTAGCTCATTACTTCATTAAATTAAGGCAGGGGGGAACGCTGGGACCCAAATGGGGATGTGTCACAGCCTTTTACTTGTCCCTGTTGGTCATCCATCCAGCAGCTGCCACCTCTCCCACTGACAGCAGACAGATGTGAAGTGGACTCCATGCAGGATGGTCTGATGCCGGGTTATTGACAACGGTAGTTGCTCAAAAAAAGGCCAATAAAGGGAAAAAGGGGTGTGACCAAGCTGGTTTTGTGGGTTTGGTTGTTTTTTGTTTGCTTGTTTTGTGTGCTGTTGTTGTTTGGCACAGACCCTTCCTTCTCACCTGGCCATGGAGCCAGGGAAGAGGCCTCCATGGTGCTCGTTTTGCTGGCATGGAAACAACTGAGATACTTCAGTGTCTGCTCTAGGTGTTCTGGTACAATGAGCCACACAGATCACAACATTTTAGCTTTCCATGGGTTCGTTCAGCTCTGTCCCTTGTCACATATGAAGTGCATTTGGGAGCTTGATCCTCGGGCTGGCAGGGGAAGAGATGGGGAGGGAGCGGAGCAGCTTTTACTGGATCACTTTCACCCAGGCTGATGTCTGCAGCTTTCCAAGGACGCCCTGCATCTCACAGCTTCGCCGAAGCATGAAGTCAAGCAGCTTGGCAGCAGCCAAGCAATCAGTCACTCCTCTCTGCCTTAAATTTTTCCCAAATTCTTTGTTCCAGGCAGAACCACTGAACTCAAAGCGGGAGATCCTACCCAGGGTGCATGCTGAAGGCGAGGATGCAAAAGAGGTTTTCCTTAAATGACACAAAATAATTTCCCTTGGCTGCATTGCAGTTGTTTCCCCAACTCATCCATCCTTTTCCTTGTACACCGTTTGTACAGAAGGAAAGCTACTTTGTTAGTTAGGATTTTGTCCTGGTTCTGTACCACATTTTGGGGCAAGCCAGAGATCAGATTTCCAGACCACAAATAAATCACATCTTTTAATATTTTGCCCTGTTAGGAAGAGCTTCTTACCTGCTGATTACTGGGACAGCATTTCCAGACAAAACAGGAAAAAATCCCTTTCCCTAAGCCGAATCCCCTGTGTGGAAGAGCTGCCTCCACCCCTGGGCAGCTGCAGCATCACATCTGAGCCCAGCATCCAGCTCCCACCGAGCCACGGTGCTCCCTGAAAGCAGGCAGGCACCAGCAGAAAAAGGGGAGGTGGGAAAAAGGGATGGGGAAAACGAGGCAGAAAGATAATAAAGGGCTCCGAGTCCATTGCAAAATTGCTTCTGGTGCAAATCCCAGCTTCTCCCCAAAGCCCTTCTTTTAAGAACAGATGCTGGAGGGGAAGGTTTAAAAAAATAATAGCCATATTTAGATTTAGGATGCAGTAAATCTCCAAAACGTTTGTTATTCTGCCTGCACTTTAAATTAAATGGGTTTTACAGTGCCAGGCTCTATCCATGCCAGCAAGAGCCAGTGATGGGCACACAGCGTGTGTAACTTTGTCATAAATAACCAGTGACCTTTACTGTTATCTCCCTGCAGACAAGGACTGCTCCTGCATCAGCTTGGCAAGTGGAAGCTGTCTCCGCAGCATGAATAAAGCACCAGAAAGATGCAGACGAGTGGAAAAGGTGCAGGTGCTCATTACTAAGGATACCAGGAGGCAGATAGGATGCATTTAATCTGGGATTCAGGTCTGCTTTAGCTATCTAAGGGCTTCAAATAGGCATAGGGACAGGCCCCTCTCTGTCCTAAATGGCAAGCAAGGTATTTCCAGAGGGCAGTTATCCATCCAGAGGGCAGATGGCCACCTCTGGGGTGGGCTTGCTTAGCCCCTGTGATGCCCCTCTCTCCCTTTTCACTGTGGGAGAGCAGTAGGTGACTATCTTGTGCTTGTCTCAAGTCAGTGAAAAAAAAAAAAAAACACCCAACCCTCCAATGGAGGAAAAAACAGAGGAAAATCCAGGCGTGACTGCCCGAGTGACAGCTCATAAGGGATGCAATCAGCTGCGAGTGTGAGCAGGGTGAGAACAGGAGGCTGAAAGAAGGGCTGCCTGGGGTGCCAAGCGAGAGAGATTACGTGGAGTGGATCAAAGGAAAGGGAAGCAGGACGTGATAACGTGGGACAGCCCTTCTCCAGGATGGGATGTAATGGGATGTAAGCTCACGTCTGCGGGGGAGCAGCAGGAATCCCAGGGAGCAGGACTCTGAAAGCAGGACCAGAGGAAGAAGCAGTGCATACCCTCCAGGGAACAATCCCAGAGTTTGTATCGAAAGACATCCCCAGCTCTTATTTTTGTCATTGTTTTAGAAGGAATAGTGGTTAATTTGGAGACTACAGGGGCTACTGTCAAAATAAGGCGGTAATCCAAAGAGCAAATCCCCACCTGGCTTTACTAAAGGAGGTGAATAAAGCTGCTGCAGCTCTTGAAGGATGCTTTCTGGTGAAGCCCACACCACTTCTGAAGTCCCAGTCCCATTTCTGCACTGTTTGGCTCTGGGGACCATGAGGTGGCGCAGTTACCCCGAATATCAGCCCACAGCTGGCTGCACCCCGGCCAGGTATCCTCCCCAAATACATGTCCTCTCCCCAGCTGCATGCCTACTACCATGTGTTAAGGAGCTGCTGCTTTATACGCGATAGCTGCATCACCTAACCCCCTTCTTTTTCCCCTTCCTGGGGAATAACTGAGGTTCTGCGGGACAAAAATGAGCAATCAAGCACAGTGTGCGCTGCTATTACCAAGTGTGTTGCTTGCAGAGATCGCTCTCCTCTCCTTTTTTTCATATAGGGCTTAAAAAAAAAATAAACCCACATCAAATGCATTTTCTGTTTCCCCCTGGGAAGCACTACAAGGACATCAGTTGTTTTACTGGAGGGGTGGCAGGATCCAAAATACCAGACCCAGACCGCATGGCAGAGGGTGGTGGTGGTAGCATCACGTTCCCCACCCGCAGGAGGGGGAAAAAAAGGTCTGAGAGCTGTGCCCTGTTTGCAGACAGTGCTCAGTGCCAGCTGTTTTAGGGTCCTTTGGGGGCATGTGAAGGGGTGGCAGCACCGGTTTCAGGGCTGTTTTTGAGGCAGAGGGATTGTGTTGAACCTCCCCCAGGTTCTCCCTCGGTTTGAACAGGATCCCGGATTTTTTCCTGCTTCCCCTGCCGAGCAGCTGGGTCGTCTAGCTGTGTGCTCACAGACTGCCCCCCCCCAAAAAAAAAAAAAAAAAACTTGGGGCAGAAACTGCATCTGCTCCTGAACTGAGACACTTATCCCTGTGCAGAGAGGCCAGCTGGAGTCCTGAGCTTCACACGGGCTCCATCCTGAGGATAAAGCTTTGGAATATGAAAAGCATTTCATCCCCTGGAGACTTTTTGCTCGTGCAATGGCTGCAGCAGCTTCACCCAGCCTGGAGCTTACCTTCGATGCTCTGGTGAAGCTAAGGCAGGTAGGTCCTGCTGGCCAGCAGCTTGGTGGGGAGCACGGCCACGGCGTGTAAGCACCCCTCTGGGCACACTCCCCGCCAGAAGGTTTTTGGTATTCGTTCCCTAGAGCATCGCCGATCCCTGGCGCGATACGGTGTGAACTCACCCTCCTGCTCCACAGGGGCGTTTCGCTCTGTCTGTAAATGCCCTCGCCATGGGTCAGGCCCTGATTCTTATCACCTGTAAGCTTGAGGGATCAAAAGAGCCATGGGAAAGGTTTCTTCCAGTGCAGGAGAGGTGCCCCGTGCTGCTCCGTGCTGGCACCCACTACTCCCTTGGCCAAAAGTGCAGACCACCACTGCCCTGAAAGCCCAGTGGGTGCAGACACTGCCTTTGGAGAGAAGGGACAAATACCCTATGTACAGCATGCCTACCTCTTCCAAACTGCTTTTGCAATTGCTTTCCAAGCTCAGCACAGCTCCTACCACATCCCACCTCAAGCAGGACCAGCGTTTGGGCAAGGGAAAGCACAGAAAAGCCCTTCAGCAGCACAGCTTTACCCTACAAGCACTGTGCTAAGTAGGAACCTACCTAAAGCCCCATGAGACCCAAATCTCCCTTCAGGGGTGCCCTTCTCCATCTTCCGGGTGCCCAGGACTCCTGACTGAACACCCTTCAGACTGCAATTAATGATATTTAATATCTTTGCCTCCCAGTGTTGCCTGCCAGCTTCCCCCAGCGGTTTGTATGATGCTGATTCCTGGACCAGCTCCCCTGAACCTGCTGCGTGCTGAGACCTGGAGACACAATGGGATTGCCCATTGGGATCAAGGACGGGCCAAGAGCTACAGCAGGGCCCTGGGCACCTTTGGGATCTCCAGCTGGGTTGCTCTTGAGTTCTCCCCATGCTCCTTCCCCATTGCCCGATGCAGGCGGCGCAGCCGCGCCTGCTGCTGGCTCCTGGTTGCGAGCCGAGCCCTGCAAACCTCCACATTCCTCCTTGCTTACACACCACAAGCTTTATTTGTTTTAATCAAAGGGGCCCCTGATAATTATTAACATATTTAATTATTTTTACTCTGAGTCACTCGGCTTGGGTGGGGAGTGATCCCAAGGATTGCTCTACCACAAAGCCCGGAGCATTCGCAGCACCGAGCTCCTGCTGATGCCTGCCCCGAGCCCACCTTCCCTCCCACTTTGAGCTGCTTTTCTCTAAATCCTGACATGGAAAGGAGCAAAACCGGGCAAATCCAGACAATTTGCAGGGCTCTGGGTTTGCACAAAGAGGTAGGAGCCCGGGGCAGAGCTGGTAGGGAGTTAGGTTCATCCGAGCTGTCCAGCTCCTGGCCGGTGGTTAGTCTGTCTGCCCCCATGAACAGTGTCCCCTCACCATGCTCTGGGCTTGACAGCATCTAAACACGTTACGTGGCCTCGCAGCAGCAATCAGAGCTCTGCAATTAGCCCTGTTTGTCTCAGGAAACTCCTTACTCCTCACTTCCACATGATTTATGAGGTTCCCGGGCTGCGATCTTTCCTAGCCCCGGCGGTTCACGGTGAGGCTGCCCGGGGTTTTCCAACCCCGTGGTCCATCAGGGCTTAGCAGGGCCAGAACCATTTTTCCAGGGCAGCTTAGTGCCCCCCACCCCATCACTGTGATGTCTTTCTGCCACCCAGGCTGCACCCCAAACCTGTGGGGGGACACGGGATGGAGTCTGCAAAAGTGTTAACGCGACCTTCATCATGCAGAGCCAAACGACCTCCATCTGCTCCATCCTGGGTGGGCTTGGTTCCTCCTCCGTGCCCAAGGGATTTCCCCAAAATACGACGGGACCAAGATCATGGTTCCTACAGGACTGTCTCGTCCTGAGCCGCCGACATCCAGAGAGTCGCCATGGCTGGTGGGCAGCAATTGCTGCAACTCTGTCCTGCCAACGGAGCGGGGTTGCGATAGCCAAATCTGTAAAACCGAGAATGAGAAACGCAAGGATGCATAAATGAGGCCTTGGCAGGGCTGGGAATTGAGCAAAAATCTTCAGACACCTTAAAAAAATGTTGGCTCTTGTTGAAATCTGTATTTAAGAATAAGTTTTTGGTTAAATGCACATATAAATATTTATACAGCGAGAGAGAGTGAAAGAGGTAGAAAGCAAGAAGCTTCACAAAGCAAAAACTGCACAATTTTAAACAAATCAAATCTTTTAATAAAAACCAGAACACTGATGCTACTTTAAAAAGACATAAGATAAGGGCTGCTCTGTGCTTTTCCTGGAGGGGAAAGGTTGGAAAATAGTGATCAGGCTGTTCCTACTAAGGCTGGGCTCTTGCTCAAAGCCCTTTTTTTTTGTACGTGTATGTGTGTCTGAAGCATTTTATCAGCATTTTTATTCACTCTAATAATAGCAGCACTTCTTTTGTCTTGGCTGTTTTCACTGCAGACTCTGGGAAGCAAAACTGGTGTCCCAGCATGGAAAGGCTTGTGCTCACCAAAGCCAATTTCCAGTCCCAGGGAGGACCCCAAAGTCCTTGTATTTTCGTGTTTTGGTCTCATCCCTCTGAAGCCTTTTTGTGTGTGTGCAAGCAGCCCCCAGTGCAGGGAGGAGCTGGTTTTGGGAATGAAGAATAATTATGAAATGTGGCTTCCTCCTCTTGCTTAGAGATGCTGCAAGCTGGGGTGAGTGATAAAGGGGAGAGTGGTGCCCAGCCCTACATGCTGATGCTGCCACGAGGAAAAGGGACTGCCCCAAAGCAGCAGGGGCCAGAAAATACCACAAGATGCTGCAGAGAAGCAAGGGCAGGAAAGAAAAGCAGGAGGTGGGACGAAGCATCTCTCCTGCTTGCTCCCATCAGACAAACTCCTGTTGAAATGTAAGTGTGCGGGAAGCAGAGCATCATCTCAGGGCATCTCGGGATCTTGAAATCTCTGTGTTACCCAAGCCTGGGTTATTTTTGATCCAGTTGGGCTGTCTGAGTTAATCCCTACGTTTCACAAGCAACTGTCCTGGGAAAATGGAGAGGGGAGGATGAAAGGCCCGGGGCAGTGACTGATCGCTGCTGCTGCTGCTGGGAGCAGGTTTGTGCCATTGCAGCCTCGTCCCAGCCCCTCCGCAAGGCACCAGACAAAGCTCCTTTATTGCAAGGCCAGAGCAGGGAGGGGAAACACAGGACCATTAAAGACGAGACTATATTAAGCCATGGAAAACCACAAAAATAAGTGCCTGCAATCCCAGCCGCGCTCAACCTGTCCGCTGACTTCCTCCCCGAAACCGATCTCAACCTGACCCAGGTGGGAAAACGCCTGTGGTCGTGACCATCCCCCTCCAAAAACACAAAGCCAGGCATTTATCTGAGTGTTTGATTGCAAAGCTCTGCGCTGCAATTTGCTCCGCTCTGCAAAATAACAAAGCCAAGACGCTGCAGGTAACAGCCAGGCCAAGAAGTCTGCGAGTTTCATTCCCTACAAGTGAGTTTTGGCACAGTAGCTACTTCACACCCAATTAATTACTTCAGCACCAGATTATACTTGCAGGCTCCAATAGAAGTGATAATAGGAACCAATTAAATTAATTTATATTTACTTTGTAAGCATATTTTCCTTTGGTAAATCTTTGCTTTAATTTGACAGATTGGACTCCAGCATTTTGTTTTTGTTACGAGATACGGTCCTAAATCCAGAGGAACAAATCCAAACCTGTAAAGCCAAGAAGTCTTTCCCTTTCAGGTTCAAAAACATGTAGGACAGGGATCTTTTCTTTTTTTTTTTTTAAAAAAAAAAAAAAAAAAAAAAAAGAAAAAAAGAAGAATGTATGCACGTGCCTGGACTAATAAAAACATACCATGAAATGTGTGGGGAGGTGCTGGCACAAGTGTCTTCCTAGGAGAACAAAATCGTCATTAAATCCGTGCAGATGAGAGATGAGGAGCCTGGGTTATGCTGAGATCCTTTTCCTGAGTCCTCGACATGCACCCGGGGACTGGTTCACAGGATCCCAGGATCACGGAGTGGCTGCTGGTGGTGGGCAGCTGAAGGTCCCTGTGGTGTCAGCCCTGCCCCAGCAGGGCCACCCCAAGCAGAGGGCCCAGCCCCATGTCCAGGCAGCTGCTGGAGATCTTGGTTCTTGTGCTATCACATCCTGGAGTCTTTCCTTATCCTAGGAAACTCTCCAGGACTGGGGAAAATGCTGGCCCCAGGCGGTTTGGTAGGAAGGGGTGTGCTGAGATGCTCCTGCTTCTCAGGGGTGGGCACTTTTAGCCTCTACTAGTGGAGGGAAATCTGGGTTGGGTGGTGGTGGTTTGGTGAGATGGCTGTGGCAGCGCTTGGAATGGATAAAACTTCCATTTCACAGCGGTGAGGTTCACTAAACAGCTGGCATGGGAGAGATCTGTGTCCCGCTGTCAGGGAACTGACTTGCTAACTGCAACTGGTTAAACTGGGATGGTCCCAGGGACACTGTATGGAATGGTCTCAGGGACTTTTGGCAGAAGCCTGAAGAGGTTAAATGCCTTTGTGTCACAGTAGCGTATGAAAAAGTTGCTGAAGAAATGTCTGCTCCCTTTGTACCCAGTTTGGATGTCTCTACAGCACATTCTTCGAGAATAGTTTAAGGCCTTCGTTTCTTTAGTGAACGCCATCTAGGATGACCCAGAAGTGAATAATTTACAAACCTTTGCAATATCTCATCCATATCTCAGGGATCAACCCCAGTAAAGCAGGGTTTCTTCCTCTCCTTCATACCTCTGGCCAGCATCCAAGTGTTCACAAAATGAAGTTCTTGTCACTCCAGTGAAACCACTCCTGAAGTGTTTAGGCACGTTCTAACCTTTCTTGTCTATTCTCTCTTGAGCTCCAGCTCCAGGAAAGTGCAGCTCTAGCAAGAGCATCCTAGTAAAGCAAAATCTGAGGATCTATCAGAGCACTCTGCTGCTGGTCCTCTGTTAGAGAGGCTGGTCTTCTGTTCTCCCACAAGCTTCATGCAGCAGACTGGGAATTGCAATGTGAACCACGTTGTCCCTTGTTAAAAAACTGGATCAAGGTTGTTAAAGTATTGTGGTTTCCACTGATGGTATAAAAACATGGACCCTTATTAAATTAAGGATGTGATTGGTGACAGCCAGCATGGCTTCACTGAGGGCAGATACTGCCTGACAAATTCGATGGGGACAAATTCTACAGTGGGGTTACAGTACTGGTGGATAGAGGAAGAGCAACTGACGTCATCTACCTGGACTTGTGCAAAGCATTTGACACTGTCCTGCACGATATCCTTGTCTCTAAATTGGAGAGACGTGGATTTGACAGATGGATCACTCACTCAGTGTGTAAAGAATTGGCTGGATGATCACCAAGCCAAGCGTGCCCTGGGCTGCAGCAGCAGCAGCGTGGCAGCAGGGCGAGGGAGGGGATTGTCCCCCTGGGCCCCGCTCTCGGGAGGCCCCCCCTGCAGCGCTGCGTTCAGCTCTGGGCCCAGCACAAGGACACGGAGCTGCTGGAGCGGGCCCGGAGGAGGCCGCCAGGATGCTCAGGGGCTGGAGCAGCTCTGCTGTGGGGCCAGGCTGAGAGAGCTGGGGGTGGTGGGCCTGGGGAAGAGAAGGCCCCGGGGAGAGCTGCCAGCGGCCTGCCAGGGCCTGCAGGGGGGGCAGGAAAGCTGGGGAGGGACTCTTGGTCAGGGCTGGGGGGACAGGACGAGGGGCACCGGCTGGAGCCTGGCAGGGGGGAGGCTTCGGGGAGGCGTTGGGAAGAAATTCTTCCCTCTGAGGGCGCTGAGGCCCTGGCCCAGGCTGCCCAGAGGAGCTGGGGGTGCCCCAGCCCTGGCAGTGCCCAAGGCCAGGCTGGGTGGGGCTGGGGGCAGCTGCACAGGAGGACATGTCCCTGCCATGGCAGGGGTTGGAGTGAGATGACTTTTGAGGTCCCTTCCAACCCAAACCATTCTGTGATTCTTTGATAAATGTAGCAGAGCTAGAGACACCCAAGATGACAGCATGGTCTTGCAAGTAAGGATCAAGAGAGAAACCTCTAGCTGAGCTCTGAATAAGGGGCCATTGTGCTGGTCACAGTGGGATGGATGTCTTCAGGGTGGGTGCAAATACATGGCCCTCCTGGCCCCTCAGTTTGTCTACATGGAATAGATCTGGGCTAAAGCCTCCGCTTTCCCCTGTGCTCGCAGCAATAGGGACACGATGGGGAAAACCTATGGGACAAAATTCAGGCAGCTCACCAAAGTTGCCAAAGAGGCTTTGGGGACACTTTAATGCCTTTGGAAAGCAGTTGAGCTCCTTTCGGGCTCTGGAAATTTGCTACTTCCAATGTTGCTGTTTCCTCAGCCTAGCATAGCACGTGGATTTTACGGCCATAGAGTTGCTACTCGTTTTTCACCCTCTGGATGGTGATTTATGGCTTCTGGAACAAAGGTTAAACCCTCTTCCTCTCCTTGTTAGTGCTGTTTCACACACTTCACACAGCTCAGGGCCATTGCACACAGAAGTGTTCCTTGGCCAAAGTCCCATAAAATCCAATTTTCTCTTCGTTTTGGATCTCCCATGCTTTAAGTCTGGGAGATGTGTGGGTATCTCATCTCAGCAGACCCATGACCACAAAATCTCTGGTTCGGTGAAGTGGAGAAGGATCCAAAAAAAAAATATCTACAGCACAAGTACTCCTACCTCCTCTGGCATATGCTAGTGAGGCAATAGTATCTGGCTGCCACAAAGTGCTGGCCAGATCCCTCTTTTCTCTGCACATGAAAAGGTACATTGCCCACTCAACAACATGCTTGTGAAGATAGACATGCACTTGGCAGGTCAGCAGCATTGTTTGCCTCCCTTCAACTCTCCTGGAAAAAAAAAATCAAAACAGGGAAATAAAACCATTGTGTTAAGTGAAGGGCATTTTGCATCCTTGTAGACTGCAACTAAAAGTAATTTTAGCTAATTTCCCTTTTCTGACTCACATTTTTCCATTTTAAGGTTCAGCTTGCTTTCTGCTGACGACTACAATGGATAACTATATGTGCGTTAGCTGCTGCATTCCCACAGGGCTGAGCTGAAGATCGCTGGATATCACAGGCTGGTCCTGAGCTGAAGGCACCAGTACTGGCTTGTGCAGTCCAGCACCCATCCACTGATGACCCACGACGAGAAGGCAGCTGCGGGTGGTCAATATCCTGAACCCAGAGGAAGGTGCGGTTCTTCATCCACAGTGAGACACTTTGCTTTACCACCACGCCCCATGAGCCATTGTTGTACTTGGCTTATTCTTCCACCAGATGCAAGTTTTCTGTTTCAAAGGAAAACTTAAGAATGAAAACTATGCAAGCAGCGATTTATGGGCTGAGTTACCATTGAGCTCAGCAGTGAGAGCCTTCAGAGCTGAAATAAGTCTGCACAGGTATGCAAGTTCTGCTTTTCACCCTCTGTGAACTCACAGGTTGACTGAACATTGTCCATACTCACCTGTCTACTGCAGTTATATTTGGACATTCTTTAGAACAAGAGATGAGACCTGGCCAGGCTGTTCTGGAAGAACCCCAGAAGGGAAATTGCATGAGCCACCATTTACATAGGTGTCCGTGCACATGTGGAAGCACACATCCACACATCCTTTCCTTCTAGGTATTGGCTAATGCAGCAATGGCAATGGACAAGCTGCTCTTGCAGCTTGGAGAAAAGTGAACTATGCATTGTGTGCTCTTGCCCACCTGAAGAAAAGGGAAACAGATATGCTCTCTTGCTCCTCATACTGATCCCCCTCTACCTGACTCCATCTGGGACCTTGTAAGAGAAATGTTCACACTCCCCAAACAATCACCTGAAACTTCAAAGCAGGTTCATGCCTGATCGTGCCTTGGCCTGAAGTCTTGTTGCCTGCTTGGCCTGTGTGGCATCACCCATGAGTTGTCTCTGAGACACGTGCAGCAAGCCATGAGGATATCACATTCTCAGTTCTGTGTCTTCACCAGCACTTCCCCATCCTCAGTGGAAGCCTCTTATGAGTCCTGAATGTGTCCCTGCTTCTTCCTCTGACTTCCTCTGGAAAGCTAGTTTCTACCTTAACAGTTTTAGGAGACAAGATGATGTTATCAAAAAACACGAACATTTTAACACTGTCAAGGGCCCACATCAGACTCAGAAACAAGACTCTTCGGTTGTTTGAATTCTTGCCTCTTCAACCTTCTCCCTGCTTAGGTCCCCTCATGTGCATTGACTGTACCAATAAAAAAATGGTTTGTGTGTTGTCCAAACTATTGTTATGTCATCATATTTTGAAAAACTCCCCACAAGAAATGTGAAAAGTTACAAAAAAGTTCAAAAGTCAAGGAAAAACATGGCTCGTGATAGATCTCCACCTGCTTCCTTTACCAGGAGAAGGTCAAAAGAAAGCTCAAGAGGGTCAGAAGTTCTTTCTCAGGAGAAAACACCCAGAGGAAACAGAGCCTTGTAGTCTACCAGAGGTCCAAGGCTGGAACCTAAAAGCAGACATATTTCATTTCAAAATGAGGCCCAGTGCTTTAACAGTGGGAATGATTAAGTGTTGAGACAAAATACCAATGAAAGTAGTAGATTCTTCCTCTTCAGATATTTTCAAATTTTGAGCAGATGCCTGCTGGAACAGAGGTTTTAGCCAAGCACAAGTTATTGGGTTCCTGATTGGAGTATGCAATTTTATGGTCCATATTATATGGAGCTCAGAATAGATGATCTTATGGCCCACTGTGACTTTAAAATCTATGTAACAGGTAGTTCTGGATCGAAAGGAGCCAGGTTTCCTCTGGATTTGTGTCTCGAGGCTAACTGACTTTGCTGCCTAAGAAGACATGAAATATGATTGAAGTTTTTCTCATTTAACAGGCGTGCTGTTAAAAACACAGACTTTATTTCCAAGCCGAATTTGTCTGGCTTTGGTGTGGTTATGGGTCTGCCTCTCTTTTCTTGACTGGCTAGAAAGTCTTGCTCTCATGGGGATGCCAAGCAAAGTCTCTTTGGCCTCTACTTTCCAACAAGCGTGGTTGAGTTTGGCCAATGTAGTCAGATGCTCCAATGGAGGGAATGGACAGATGAGCACACCACACCCACATTCTGACAGAGAGGACATTGCAATAGCTTCGTTTTCTTCAGGCTAAAAATAGAGGATAGTAAAGGTTAGCATTAAATGAAATGAAAATGTATTTCTTAAGATGGAGGTGGATATGCTGAATAACATCCTTAGTCAAAGCCTCTGATAGTGGGGCATTGAGTTAGATGGCTCCAAAGATCTTGTCATGTCTTTCGGAGTTACAGACTAAATATTCGTGTCAGTCTGACTCTATTTATTCTTGGATTTCTAAAATGTGAGAGTCATTCAGTGCAGAAATCTGGTCCCTGCTCAGTTTTCATGAGGGATTGGCAGCACACCTTCTAAAAATAAAAGCTCAAGACGTGTTCACTGCCCACATCATCTGAACTGGTTAGGATTCAATTAAGAGCATTTCTAGGCTGTATTTTAGGAGTTAGTGTCTGTCAAGATTTTACCTTGGGGATCTTGGGTTAAACCTTCCTGTCTCGGTGTCATGCTGGGTGGAATAGCTTTGCTCTCTGAAGGAATCCATCTCCTTGTCCTCTCACTCCCCACCCTCCCACAGGCATGAGGGATAGCTGATTTTTGCTGTGGAGTAATAATAATTTGTCAGGATGCCAAGTTCAAAGCCTCTAACCTGCTGCCAGTGCGGAGCCCAAGAGTGAGGTCACGACTAATCTCAGCCTCCTGACCTCCCAGTCACATCCACCCTTACTGGATCAGAGGAGAGAAGTGCACGGGCTTATTTTGAAAGGTTTTAGATTTCAGGTGAGGTCAACAAAAGATTTGCCCAGATGGAAGAAATCAAGGGGATAGTATGGAGCATATTAGGAAAGATGAAAGGCATCATGTAAAGCAATCTCCTCCGTAGCCTAGAAAAAGAAATTCTAACTACCAGGGTAACCTTCCGGTAACGACAAATAGGTTTTAGCCATCAGAAATTGTAGCAGAAACCAGGCTTTGTCCTGGAGAAAGTAAAGCAAGCTGAAAGATTCAGAGTGATGCTGCTGGGATTTTCTAAAGCTCCCAGAGAAGGCTTCAACCTGTTAATCCAAAGCCTAGACACTTCTGAAAATCCTACGAGGCCTCTCTGTGCTTTGAGGAACCTGCATAACGTGGTAAACCCATCCTGTGGGCTCGATGTGCCAAAACGTTTTGCAAAATATGAGCCACATTGAAATAAAAAAGTATTTGCGGACTCTGCCTAGAAGAACCAGGTCATTCATGCAGCATCCAGACCCGTGTCCAGCCCAGTAGACACCTAATGGGCCAGGCATTGCTGGTCACAGAGGTTTGCTCACAGCTGTACTGGGAGCTTTTGATAGACTTGGGAATGGAAAAAAGTTTCCTGCCTGCAGCTGTGAGCTGTCGATAAAATGGAAAAGGGACCAACAGAATAGATCTCAATTTCTGGAGCTGCTCTTTGCCTCCATATACTTTCCTGCAGCCCACTTCCACCCAGGTTTGCCCCAGTCTCAGTGTCCTGGAGGTGCTGGAGCACCAGTGAGACCAGCACTGGGGACAGGGCACTCTGATTAGAGGTGGGTTCTGTTGGTGTTCATGTCTATTTTTCATCTGTTAACAAGATTACATTAATAGAAGACTATTTCCGGGGCTAATAAGACAAATTGCACAGAAAACAAAACATAACCATAGCACATTTGTTATAAGAGTAAGACAGGAGTTTTGTTAATCCAAGGTAGCTGAGATGTGTGAGCACTGGTGCACACGCAGATCTCGGGGTTCATTGGAAGGGGATCCCAGCCCTGAACTCCATTTGTTGCTCTATCCAAGGCACTCTGAAAGGACTTCTATGAGAGGTCCATTTTCCGTTCCTTGGACACATTTGTTAGTGTTTTAGACACAGACAAATAAGGGGAGATGGTGCTGTCACTTTGAACGTGGTCTTATCTGGGGTTCTCTGGTCCATTTTCAGAGCAGAGCCAGATAACTGCTCTTTATGGGCAGTTATCATATATGTTTTCCCTTTATTACTATAAACACGAGTGTTGTTACAGGCATAAATCAAATTACAGTTTAGACTTTTCCATGCAAGTTCAAGCGCGTATCACAGTCAGCCGCATAACTAATTCAGTTGTTTCCTGGAGTTTTCACAGGTCTGGGCTAGAAAATAAATCAAACCTTGTAACAGACAGAACAGGGCATGCGAAGACTGCAGACATCTCCCAGCTCATCCCCGTGAAAGCTGCTTTTAGCACCTCTTCCTTGACTTGTTGTGGAGCAGCCTCCAGAGGGGTGAAGGCTGGGATGCCTCCTGCATGAAAATAGTCATTCATCAGCAAAGAGCATCACAGTTTCTCTGCTGAACAACGCGCTCTCCCCGAGGAGAGGAGCCTCCTGCACCTCAGGCAGGTGACCACTGGACCTCCACTAGCAAGATAAGCATTTTTGCTATTGCAGTCCAAGGAACCTTCAACCCATTGTAGAAACAGGGCTATAAATTATCATGGCAATGAGTTTTAGCAGGAAATGTGGGTTGCTGTGTCCAAATATAACAGTAACAGCGCTGTAAAAACAGAGAGCTTGATAGGAGGGGCGTATTATTCAAGCTGTGGATTTTTGAATCCCATTTTACTCATCTTATTGGATTTCAGTGGGAACATTAGCTGCGTGAGGCACAGTTCGTCTTCAGGAACAGCCTGAAGAGCCATCTGAGCCTCAAAGGTTTTCCCTCCCAATGGCACACAGTCATCCTTCTTACATATCTAGTATTAGCAATGAAAAAGGCACATTTTTTCACGGAAGAGTTCAACTGCTTTGTCTGAATACATTTCTGAGGAAGAAATTGTGTATCGCACTTATATGAAGTGCAGTAAAAGGATGGTCCCTTCCATCACTAAGTCTTGGCATCCTATTGCATATGAATTCACTCTTCATTAAAAAGACAACAGCTAGTCTTTATACTCTCCCCACTGCCAAACTGATGTTTGCTAAAATATTGTTGGCCTCTGAAATGATAATCATAACAGCATAATAGCAGATGGGGGAAAAAGTCCAGTTACAGATAATAATCCAACTAAATTCCCAGCATAGAGAAAGATCAGCAGTTGATATTCCCCTGAAGTTATGACCCAAATCTTCAGTGGTTGTTCTCCTTTTCTACCTGCTTTAATCACTTAAACCATTTAACATATTAATATTTCTTTTACCATTTGAGATTAAGAGGAAAATATAAGATCTTCTCCATCCCAGCTGTGTATGCCTGAATTGATTTTGCTCAGGAAAATTTATTTTTCTCAGTGATTTTGCACTGTTTTTAGAACTGCAAGCAGGGAGAGATTTAGGTTTTCCCATTAAGAAAATCGAGGCGTATTACTGAGTTGTAATAAACGCCTAACTTGAGTTTTAAGCAGAACAGAGCAGAAATTAGGAACTGTCTGTTTTCTTCTGCCTCAGATCTGATGAAAGATGGAACTGACAAAGTAGATGTAAAAAAGATCTGATACGATACAATAGAAATGCTTTTGGAACCAATCCTCAGTCATGCTGGTTACTTTGCAAACATATTTAATGCTATGAAAAAAAAAAAAAAAAGACTCCCACTTTTTATACTAATTTTTCACGTTCTAAAATGTTAATAGAAAAAGTTAACCATAAGTGCCATTATTTAACCAATTCATCTCCGTGGGAAACTTGAGCAACTCAATTGACTTTGTCAAGTACCGGTTTTGGAATCCATAAAATCACATTTCTCCACCTCAGAGCAAAGAGCTGGGCTTAAAAACAAAATAATTTCCAACTCTTGAAAAACACAATTTAGGGACTATTGTTGAATCCAGATCCATCTTTAAAATGAAAGTGCTTGGAGCAATACTACTAAGCTCAGATCGCTCCAGAGATACCAGGGTGGGAAGGACTGTGAGAAGTGTGCTCAATTCTGCATTACCATCTGTCTGCCCCCAGTGACGGCTCAATTTATAAAGGTAAAATTACTCATCCAGTAGCAATATATTTGGCACGAGCACGAGAAACTCACGCTTCTGTAACCAAATGCCCTGGCAGGCAGCAAAGGCATTGGGAAGGCTCGGCTGAGTGATTTTTGCTTGGCTTCGCTTTGGCACCCTTCTCCAGCTCATGCTGAGCCTGCATTAAATGGAGCACAAAATCAAACTGTTTCATACCCGTGGCGTGTTTCAAAGGAGGCAAGTTTTCACAGCTCCCGGGTCATTTCTAACAAGCTGTGCCTACATCTAGCTCCCTTCTGAGCCTGGCACAATTGCCTGTCATCTCCTCTACCGAAACCCAGTAGCCCATGACTGATGGTGTCTAAAATGAAAGGTTGCTCACTCTTTTCCTTGGTTCTCCTTGCTGAATGTGAGGCTGGCTGTAGGTCCTTTTGTTAGGAAAGAATAGAGATTAATAATTTTTAAAACGAAAGGAAGAGGTTCAGCAGAATTTGAAAGTCACCCTTGGAGATAGCAAAGATGATTGTGGGGTGGGCTGCAGGAGTGGTGGGCAAGCGGTCTGATAATCTTTTCTTCTTCTTCTTTTTTTTTTTTTTTTTTTCCTTTTCCCATGGCTATTTGCTTTTAGTCTATGAAGCAGACACTAGGGACCGTACATCTCAGCCAGGCTGAAATTAGAGTGGTTTCACCAACTGAATATGACGTTGTATCTGCTGAGGATCAGTGTTCAGCATTGCCACCATGCATTTCACAGCACATTAATTAATCTGGAGATCCAATTAACACACCTTGCCATCCTGACAGTGCTGCAGTACCATGCTCTGGCCATCTGAACATTAACTTGCCAGAATGAACTGCATGGTGCTTTAGCTCCCTGCATCATTTCAGGCTTTCCAGTAAGTGTTTGTGCTTCACAAGTGCAATGGTTCAATACCTCAAGTGACTTCTTCATATAAAACTCTAGGTCATGGGAGGAGCATTTTAGATGTAGAACACCACAAGCAACGCACAGAGCCACACTGATTTCCCAACTGATGAGCAGGTCCAATGCAATCTGACATTTAATGCAATCCATTGAATGCAACGTAGATAATATAGATGGTGGTGAAGTCTGTCATGACTGACACGGCTCCAAGGAACCCCAAAATATCTTCATAGCTAAGATCTGCATTTCCTGCCAGTCTTTATATCTGCTGCTGCCTGGTTGGCCTTACCTGCAGCTTGGGCAGAGCATCCAGCAGCCTGTCCCTGTATTGTGGAAGGTATTTCCCATTCCCACTGTGCATCCGTATTACCTCAGGTTAATACCAACAGATCAAATCCTTCCTTTCTTTTTGCTTTGTCCCTCCGAGGAGTGGATGAACCGATGTGGCTGACCCATCTGGTGACCATAATAATCACTGTCTTATTATTTCTTCTTAGCCCCCAGTTTGTGGAAGGAAAAAAGCTTCAATAAACCAAATTTGTTTCTCCTCCCGCTCATCTTTGAGATTTTTCATACATGAAGCTCCGTCCCCTGCTGGGGTGGGACCAATTCATGGGAAGTTTTGGACTTCACCCCAAAGAGTGATTCAGCCTTTCCAATCCCAGACCAAACAGCTGCAGACTTCTGTGCCAGCAGTGTTAGCTCCCCTCAACCAACCTCCCACCCCCAATGACCAGCAATGAAAAACAATGGAAGTTCCTGATAAAAAAAAAAAGTATTAAAATACCTCTCAGAACTATAAAGAGCTGTGTTATCATCCTTTAAAAGCAGTGATGGGAGCTGCAAGCTTTTTAAACACTTCGCCACATGCAAAAGTCAAAACCTTTCACAGCCTACAACTATTGTGAAAGCCAATTATCAGGCAGCTAACTATACAAATAATGCCATTTAAATCATAGTTTATGCCATTTAAATCATAGTTTAAGATTTTCCTAGACCTCAGTACTGTGGTGGTGATGCCAAGGTATCCAGGTTGGCCATGGCTATATTTGTACCAGCCGTGGGTGTTACATTCATGGAGAGTTCAGAGGTTAATGGCACAGATACAGGGCACAGAGTTCCGTGGGAATGTGATGAAATCTGAAAACTATTACACATATTTGGGCTCTACATCGTTTGGCCACACACAGGCCTATTTAATGCCTTCATGGACCAGAGTCTGCTGTGGGGACAACCCCACAGAGATGGCTGGCGTGGCTCGAGGTCTACGGTTGCATAACCAAGATCCAAGCCTGGAGGCAGTGATCTAATCTTTCACATTTTGGGTGTAAATGACCTTAAGAAATATGAAGTAACAGCTAAGTGTGGCCATTGGAGGCTTTTATGTGAAAATAAGGAAAACAAAAAAAGTACAGGAGGAGCAAAATTATTGCTCTGAAATGGCCTACCTCGGGTGTTGGCTGAGCGCACACATCCATACTCTGCAGTGCCAACTCCTTCCCTTCGTGCAGTTGTATTTCGCTTTGGCCTTGTTCCCCCACGTAAATCAGGCCACAGTCTGGCTCAGTCCTGGTGTCAGGTATCTGCCCGGTGCTCGGTTTCAGCCCAGCTTCTGGAAGTTTACCATAAATAAAGATGGAGTGGTGTGGGGAAGCAGCAGGTGGATGGTATTTCTCTCCCAGACCTTTGGCAGCTACCTGGGATTCATGTGATAAGTCCTTCAAATGCTGTTAAAAGAAATCCCTTCTGACTATGTTAATTTTAATAGAGAAACTAGCTGGGAGAGTATCAGAAAGCATACAATTGAGATAGCAATGCTTAAAGTTAATTTAAAACCCAATTAAAATGCATTCAAGATCCTGTGTTTTGGCTGCTGTTCTGTTGTGCACCAATCTGAGATTGGATGGGAGGTTCAGGTTGGAAAAGACCTCTAAGATCATCTGGTCCAACCTTTATCTAGTCCTAAAGTCCACCACTAAACCATGTCACTAAGTTCTACATCTACACATTTCTTGAAGACCTCCAGAGATGGTGACTCAACCACTTCCCTGGGCGGCCCATTCCAATGCCACACAACCCTTTCAGTAAAGAAATTTCTCCTAAAATCCAACCTAAACCTCCCCTGGTGCAACTTGAGGCCATTTCCCTTTGTCTCATCACTTGGTGCTTGGGAGAAGAGCCCAATCCCCACCTCACTACAACCTCCTTCCTCAGCTGCTCCTCTCAAGACTTGCTCTCTAGAGCCTTCACCAGCTTTGTTGCTCGTCTTTGAACATCTTACTTCCTTTCCCTACTAAACAGCTAACACTGCCCCCCCCCCCCCCCCCCCCTTTTGGATGATCAACACACCTAATTCAACACCAAACACTTGCTAGCAGAGTGTAACCACCACTTCATTTTGTTGCTTCTATTTCAGACCTGCAGAAGGCCTGGTGTGATGGAAACCTTGTCTACTAAAGAGTACCAGATTGGTGTGATAGCAGATAAGCTCCCTAGCACAAACCTCAGCCCCCCAGCAGGAGACAACCTTACAGCAAAGCTGGGTGTGAAGGCTTTTACCCTGCTTTGTACTTTGTACAAAATGTGTATAAAAAATATGTATATGTACAAAAAAGTATACAAAATATTTTAAAAAATATGTATAAAGATGACATCTTTATATGTGTAAAATATCTATAAAGATGACCTCTTTATATGTGTAAAATATCTATATGTATAAATAGATATCTATATATCTATATATATATCTATATATATGTATAAATATCTATATGTATAAAAATATCTATAAAGATCTGTAAAGATCTATAAAGATGATATCTTTATACAAAAATGTCATCTGCAGGGTTGTATGACTGCCCATGTGTGGGTGTCACACTTATGGTCTCTGGCACGTCACCCTGTCTGTCCTGTCACCCCGCCAGCTCTGCAGGTGCAATTCAGTAGCCCATGAGCACATCTGGAAGCAGGATTTATTTGGGAACTGGCAGCTAACCTGCAGGGGTCTGTTACATGAAGGGAGTTGAGGCATGGGTGATAACATCCAAAAAGATCTTGAATTGGGCTTTCTGGGACTGGCATCTTTGATCTTCACAGAGCGGAGAGGAAAACTTACATCTTTGAGAAGGTGAGGATCTAGAAAAGATGACCGAAACCAGAGCCAAACTTATCTACGACTGGAGACATTGCTGTGCTACGCTGACCCACACTCAACATATTCTCTTTGACTGTGGTCACCACTGAATAATCCCAAGGAACATGTAAAAAACCCTACAGCTATGGGACTCACCCACTCCATGAAGACCCAGCAAGTCTGAGATGGTTTGTAGCTCCCAGGCATGAAGAGCTCTATCTGTTTCAAAACCTTGATGATCTCTTTGAGGAGACAACCACTCACCTCTGAACTTTGCTGAGATCTTGGAATTAGAGGGGAAGGGAAAAAAAGAGGCGGAATTTAAATGTTTGAAATATCTGTGGAAATTCCTTCCCCCAGGCTGGTGCTCAGAGACACGTCTCTGTGGCTACTTGTCGATTAGATTCTTACTTGGATTATTTAGGATATTGTGACTGAAGTTCGATTCCATAGGTTAAATCCTCTTGAGGCTTTTAGTGTTTAAAGGTTTGGGGAATCCACTTCCCACAGAAGTGGCCTGTGCTGATGAAGAAGGGAAGGAGGCAGCAGAGCATGAGAAAGCGGTGAGGAGGTTTGGTAAGAGGAGAGTAGGAAAGGAGAAGGAGTAGATGTTCTGAACTGGAACAGGCTGACATGGTGGGGTTTCACAAAGTGCCAGTGCAAGTCAGTTAAATGGTCCCAATTCCTGATAGGGAGGCACCTGAGAAACCCCAGGGCCATGTTGTTAGTTGTGACCAGTGGCTATTTAATAGGAGAAAGTGAACTCCGTAGAGGCTGGGTTCAGGAGCTGCTTTCCCACCGGGATTGTCTGGGATCTGTCCCTGCTGCTCTGTAAAAAGGTAGGGGTGGACACAGACAACCACAGTACCAGTTCCCTCCAGTAGCCCTGGAGCCTTTCTCCAGCCAGCACCAGCAGCACCCAGTAAGCCATTAACTTCATCTACCCTGTGACCCAGAGACCTCCTGCCTGATGGAGCTGCAGGGACTCGCTGCAGGGGAAGGGAGTTAAGGGTTGGACTAGATGATCTTAGAGGCCTTTTACAGCCTGAATGATCCTATGGTTCTACAAACACATATGCACTTGCATTCCTGTGTACAGGGCCTGACTTCTCTCACTGAAGTCTTCAAGAGTTTGGCTATCAAATTCAACAAGACATACGCAGGTCAATAATCTTCAGTTTATGCCACCAGACTGATGCTCACATCACAACATCCTGCAGAGGGAAATTTGCTTAAAGGAGCGAAAAGGCACATTATGGAGCAGGGAATGGGGAAGAAAACGGCATACCCACATGGTGCTGAGTATACCCACAATGGATGCAGGCAAGTTAAAGACCAGGCTATACTCATTTCCTAGCAGTAGCCCAGGGATAGGAGAACTGAAGAGCTGTGAGATGATGGCTTTGCCAGCCTCGGCTTTGCATTGTTATAGCACTTTTGCAGTTGGACAATCTGGTGTTACAGGTAGTTGTCACAGATGTAAAAGTTATTGGTTGAAACCTCCTCCCAGCCCCTCTCTCTGTTTCAGCCTTTTCCTTGTTGCACTTAAAGAAGTTTTTGCTTTGCTCTGTTTATTCAGCTAGCTTTCTTTGGTGTTGGATGTGTTTCAGTTTCTTGCCACGAATACCTCCCTGCTTAAATGTCAAGACTGGCTATTTGGGAGATTATCAGCCTCGGGAAGGAATTAAAAACACTGTAATAATGTCCATGACTCTGGCACATTCTTCCCATGATAGTGGCTAAAGCATCAAAAAATAAAATAATAAGTTTTTGTGTTACAAAGAAAATTAGAATTTCTTAAGGGAGGTAAATCTTCTTTCGCCAGTACAACTCTGATGTAATTCTCCAATTACTTTCTGCAGGGAATGCTGATTTCCTTTTAATGTTTCAGGGTGTTTTTTCTTAGAGAATGGTGGGAGTATTTCTGAACACAGAGTCCAAAAAATTAAAATATTTGAGCTTTCTTTTCAGAAGAAAAAAATAAAAAAGGGAGAACATTCAAATAAAACCAAACAAAAACAGTGCAGATTTTCTTTTTCCATTGAAAAGACACTTTTAATCTCCTGAAAAGGTTTGATGAGACAATATTTGTCCATGTCTGCTCTGGGGGTTTAAATCAATATTTGCTGGAATTTAGAAAGAGATTCCTGCTATTGATCCACGTTTGCTTATTCTGGATTTTCTTGCAGTTCTTCTGACACATTTATTCCTTGCCAGAGTCTGAGGCAGGACATGGGATTGCTCAGGGGTCTGGTCCAAGCTGGCAGACCCCCTGCTTAAACAGTCTTTTCACGGCACAGAAAGGAGGCCAAAACAGGGTCCTACTAGGCTGAGGTGGGTAGAAATGTGAAGGAGAGCTCTGGCTGTGCTCAGTCCACAGAGCTCGTGGGTGGATTGCGAGGTCTTGTCCCCATTTGCTTCGTGCCAGACCACCTGGCTGGTCCCAGTGGCTGGACTGGGCACCACCTCATCCCGTCTGCGTGCTCTCAAGTCTACAGAGCAGAACCTCGAGGCGATCATTTATAAACAGTTGCCAGAAAGGAATTCAACATTTCTAACACCCAGGTTCATGGGCTATTTCTTTTACCTGCCACATCTTTCAGCACCATCCTCTTCCATCCTGTTGGTTCTCCAGAGCAGAAACACATGTGCAATCGCAAAGTTAAGTTGGAAAAAGAAGTGGACTGGACACCCTGAGAGCTCGCTGCAGAGGATGGGCTTGAGACACCCACCTTGAAATTCTTCTGAGAAAAATATCCGCTGCCTATGCCCTTTACTTAATGCTCTTCATCTGGAGAAAGCTAAACAAAAGACCCTCTGACAGTTTTGCAGAAGGTCAACGCTAATTTCTCTGTGAGGAAATAGCATGTCCCACACATATGAGTGATTTGTTTCCTATCGTTTGAGTGCTGGTTGGAGCTTAGCTGTGAGCTGCAGCTCATTCCTGTGTTTGCATGCAGACGGAGCCTTACTGAAACATATCCATGGAGCTCTTTGTGTCCCTGGACTGGACATAAAAGAAAGCTCCTGCTCCTCAGGCCACGAAGAAAGGTAATTGGTAAATAGCAGCTGTGGGAGGTTGAATACAGCCTTGGTATGGAGAGATGAATGTAGGCCAAGGTTTGAGCCCATATGTACAAGGCAATGTGTCCACCACGTTGAGATGTGGGGTATTAATTAGGGTCCTACAGTTGAACACCTGTAACTTTTAGCATCCCTGTGCTCAGTGGTAATGAAATACGCAGTTTGACCTGGTGACCCAGAGAAGACTTTGGATTTGAGAACCTTGATAAGAAATGACTGCTCAATCTGGCATGGGTAAGGACAGGTCACAGAGCTCCTTGAGATGGGGCCTCAGACTGCATTGTGGTATCTCAAATAAAAGTGTAAGCACACGAGCCCTTCCTCCTTTGGCTGGATTCAGGATAGCTTTGTGCCATTTGAATCAGACCAAGTGCCCTCTTTGGTACAGGCCCTGTATTTGATTGATTTAGGCTCTCAAGCTTGGGTGGTGTCTCAGAAGATCCTGGTAATGACCTTCATCTCTGTGTCCCTCAGCAACCCCATATAAAGCAAGACTTGTCTCCTTTGAAATATCCAAGAAAGGTGAAGAGCTAATGAGCTCTGCTGGGACAGAAATCAGGGGGAATCTGAGCAAAGACGTGAGTGAAGAAAGGTATTTGAGAGTTAAGGCTCTAAAGGAGGCCAGCTGGAGCACCTTGTCTGAGGATGCACCTCTGGAAAATGTCTGGTTTGGCAAGCACACGAGAACCTCCTTCATCATTATCGCTGTATTGAAGCACACCTTGAGTCTTGCTTCAATGACTGCATTTGGAGGTGACATTTAGGGTTTTCCCATGGGGTGAATGATGGGATGGGATGGGATGGGATGGGATGGCAGGGCACACCTCATCCTAGAGCAGACAGGCTCACACTCACAGGACTGGTGAAATGCTTAGGAGGGCAATGTCTGGCTCCGAAAGAATCAAGAACAAAGGTAGGAAGAGCAAGGATCACATGCACCACAATTGGTTGCATAGTACCTGTACCCCATGCACCTTTTTTGGTTGGCGAGGATCTCAAAAACTCTACTTTGTTCCATTTCCTCATAAAAAGGAGGGTTGTAGCCCACATTTATGCAATAAATTTTCACAAATCAAATCACAGATTATGGGATGGCCAAGGTGTTGTGACTGTTGCTTACTCATTGCTTTTCACATTTAGCTTGCCCATCTCTTCAACTTTGGGGATAGCCAATGAAATCCCCACTGCAGGTGACTGCACAAGGTGCAGTATCCTTCCTGGTCCTTCCAGTGTTGTGGGGCTGGTGTATGCATAATCAACACATTGCAGGAAGGAAATGAGACTCAGAAATATTTTACTGAGGACAGTAAATGTCAGGTGGAGATGGAGCTCACCATCCCAAAGACAAAGGCTGTCCCAAACCCATCGCACAAGCGAGTTGTAAGTTGCTTTAGAAAGGGACACAGAAACTCAATGGGCCTGAAGCAAATCTTCCCTCTGGTGGGGCACGTCAGGATTGGTTCAGCCTCACAGCCTCACATTGGTACAGAAGGCAACCAGATGAAGGGAGACACAAGTCTGAAGTTCCACGTTTGCATCGAAATCACAGAATCACAGGATGGTTTGTGTTGGAAGGGACCTTAAAGATCACCTAATTCCAAATCCCCCATGAAGTCAGGTTGCTCAAAGCCCCATCCAACCTGGCCTTGAACACTTCCAGGGATGGGGCATCCACAGCTTCCCTGTGCAACCTATTCTAGTGCCTCACCACCCTCATAGTACAGAATTTCTTCCTTATATCTTTAAAATCCTTAACATGCTCCTTGAATTGGAGACAAGGGCAGTGGAAATCACGCAGGACATGACCCATAAGGGTCAAGGTACAGTTTTGCTGGCGTTTGGCTCTGTATCTCCTGTGCTAGTCACTCCCCTCCTCCTGGCTCACATCAGTGAAACTCAGGATCAATGAGCTCACCCCAGGCTCTGTGTAAATAAACGCAATCAGCCGTCTGCAAGGAGCTGCACTTGCTCCTCTCTGGCTCCAACATGAGGCTCAAAATCTTCAACCAGAATAGATCTATGGGTCTCCATGGCATGGAATACATCGAGAGCTATAAAGCATCTGGGGTCTAGGCTCGAGTTTCTCCGCAGTGAGAGCTGAAAAGAACTTATGAGAATTTTATTTCATTTATCTTGCAGAGGCAGGATTGCTCCTTACGGTATATTTTCTCTTCCTCTGCCATGACTTCTTTTAAAAACAAAGGGACGTTCCCTGAGGTGCTTTTGGGGGAATTCTTTTCAGCTTACCTTGTCATGCATGGCTTTTGAAACAGACGAACACGGGCAGTGTCAATGGCTGGGAAACCAATCGAGCTCCTTAGGTGTGGAAAGAAACACAAAGTCGGATGCCCCATCTGAAATACCAAGCCTGCTTCTTTTGGGTAGGTTAGGATAGGTGTCGGGAAAATCCCATTCTCTGCCCACTCCTGGGTTTGAAACGGGTGATTTTCCTTAGCTTTTTGGGCATGGTCCAGCTGTCCCAGGTCCCCTGCCTGTTTCCTTCTGTTATGGCTTGGTGTTGAATGCCCCAGGGTCAAGGCTGCTGAAGCAAAGACAGGCTTTATTGTTTTTTAGCATTAACAAGACAAATGTGCCCATCAATGTGGTTCCACCCACCACTGCTAACCCTGGATACAGTGGTGACCATGAAAAGCCTTTGCTTGGGGAAAGAAGCCTTCTTTCTCTGTATAAAAATCCGAGATCTATGGCATTCTCATAAAAAGCTGTGCCAAGCTCTGTTTGCTTTGAGGTTATGGGGGTTTCAGCCCTCACTCCTTGCTGTTAGTGCTGTTAGCCCCCAGACAATTGGATCCAACTCTTATTCAGGCAGAGGAGGGGGAATTTGTGGTGCACATTGATAGAAAGAGCACTGGTGCAGAAGAGGTATGGGGATGCCAACCAAAAAAGAAAGTCAAATGAAGCTGTCTTAGGAGGTTCTGCGAGCAAAAGTATGATGGAGAACAAAATGGCCATCCTAAGGGCATGCCAAGGGAATACCAGAGGGATATGGAAGGACCCTGGGTTTGGCTCCATCATATTAATTGATTATTAATTTTGGCCTCCTCTAATCTCCTTGACCCCGCAGCAACCCACAGCGTTTCTTTCTCGTGCACAAACGCCACTTTGTTCACCAGTCAAAGGCAACTTTCTATTGACCCCGTTGAATGCCGCACAGCGAATCTGGAGGGCTGATTGAAATATGAAACAAAGAAAACTTGACAGCAGGAACTGGAGGAGGCAAAACTCTGTTCCCTCTGGAAATGGTCTGAAGGACAAGTCTGAGACCGACTTTGCAAAGGGCCACGTGAGATGACAGTCTTTTTTGGGGCTGCTTTTCAAACAGTACAAGAGAAGGATCTGAAACTGTTGAAGGGTAAATCTTGCATTTGTGCACAAAGATGGGAAATTGTGGCACAACTGTTGCTGAAATACTTTTTTTTTTTTTTTTCCAAACCAAGTTGGTTGAATCATTTGGAGAGGCAGACACATTTTTGGATACTTGTCAGCTCTTGAAAGGTTTGTTATGGTTCTCTGCAGCCCAGCTGCCTTTCAAAAGCTTGCACGGGAAAGTTATAGTGGAAGGCATAATTTCAGATCAATGAATTTCTGCTGATGATGTGAATACATTACTTTGCGTGTCCTCTGCTAATGTGGATATATACTTCTTTTCTATGTTTCTCTGGAACCAGTTTGTGCTGAAATTGTGTGAATACGACTGAAAAGATCTTTTTGAGGCCAGAATATCTTGGTATAAAAGTCCTCCTGGCAGGAAGAGCAAGTGGCTGTGCTGGTGATCGAATGCATGTGTGCCAGGCTGTTGGGTGCGGGCTCGGTGTCCCACCGCCGGGCACAAAGGCTGCATGTGATTATAACGGCACAGCAGCCTGTTAAATCTCTTGCCCTGCTCCTGATTTGTGCAAAATTTTGGAAACGGGATTTATCCCATCCCCTTCATAGTCTCCAGCTCAGCTCCTCTCCATTGCCCTGATCCCCGCCATGCTCCATCTCCTCTCCAGATCAATCACCGATCTCCGTGAGCCCAAGGAGGCATCACGATCCAGGAGAGCCCATGACGTGTCCCTGGGGCAGCCCTGGCACGTTCTGAGGGTAAATGGTTTCCTCCGTTCCCTTTGTTTTCAATCAAGAGATTAACTCGGTTTCAGGACACGGTTTTAATGTGGGGTGTGAAATAGCCGGGGGTCAGCGTTTGAGGCTTGCATGTTTTAGCAATCTTATTCAATGATCAAAGCATGAGGAGCCAGGCACGCTGGGATTTATATACAGTGGGTTCATTGCTGGGTTCTCCAGACTGTACCATATACACACTCCAGGCTTTATTATGCCTCAACTAAGCTTTCACATACTTTTCTTTTTAATTTTCTTTTTCTTTTTCTTTTTTTTTCCTTTTTTGTTCTTTTTTGTTCTCCCTTCCCTTCCCTTCCCTTCCCTTCCCTTCCCTTCCCTTCCCTTCCCTTCCCTTCCCTTCCCTTCCCTTCCCTTCCCTCCCCTCCTTCACAAAAATGCAAAGCAAAAGAAGACCATGGAGCAGGCAATGGGTTGTTCTCAAAAACGTGCCTTAAAGCAGATGACTCTTGTCACCTGTGGGTAAATCAGGACTTCCATTGCCATCAGTGGGGTTTGTACCAGGTGACGATCTCTCTCGTTTCAGTGCAGTAACTCTCAGGAGTGATGCAATGCATCTGAGTATTGCAAATGTGAGGATAGAGACGGTGGGATGAACCTTTCTGGCTCTGAATCTGGTCACTGGGGATGTGTCTTTGCCTGAGGATGACAAACCGGCCCTCTGTTAAGGAGACTTAAAAGGAGGAGTGGATAAATAAATGGCAAACCTAGAGGCTTGCACAGAGAAGCTTGGGTGGAGGCAGCCCCAGCCCACCCCAGGTCATGGCCAAGCACTGCTCGCTTGTGCTAGCATGGGAGTGCAGAGCCTGGCGCTCCACCACAAGCTAAATTAAGTCACGGGGAAGCCTGGAGGATTGGTAGCCTGATGCTGGGGCAGGAGAGGAGGTGAGTCTGGCTCCATCCATCCATGTGCTTTGTGTGTGTGCCCACAGCTCCTTCAGCTTGCCAGAAATTGGTTCTGTGGGTGGGCATTGTGTTAGGAGGAGAGTTTTTTGACTCTTGTGGTTCTTCCAGTGGAAGAGGATGGCATCCCAAATGCTTCAAGCCACAGGGACTCATTGTGTGCCTGGGGTGGAAGGGAGAGGACGGGAAGATGCAGACTCCCAGCCTTCACCAGCACCTTCACCCATTTCTTTGCTTTTTTGCAGGCTGCACCGATCGGCTCTGAATTAAGAGAAGCAAAGGGCATTGGGGCCAGTTTTAAAATTAGACCTGTAAGGAGCCCTTATCTCCAGCTAGGCTTTATCAGACGGGCAGGCAGGCCTTATCCCATCCTGTAATCCCCTCTTCTGGAGGCCCTTGAACGCCAGTGACAACAAAAATGTGCTGTGTCGAAATCGTCGCCTGAGGAAATGTGAATTATCACATGAGGAGGGACGGGTGGAAAATGAGGCGGTGGGTTCAGCCCCCATCCTTGCCTGTGGTCACATTTCTTCAGCAGAAAATTGCTGCAAGTTTTGGAGAAACTGCAGCGTTTTGCATCTTCCCTCTCTGGCCGGCTTGCTGTCTGCAGGGCGCGGAGGGATTATCTTGCTGGTAGCCCCCTTCAAAGAGCTCATTAATGCCACCAGGGAGATTTTTTTTCCCCTGTAATAATGCTGGTGTTGTTTCAAGTCCGGTTGTATCCGATTCTTAATGTTTTACTTCAGATCAGGTGCTGGAAACGTTTGATGCGGTGCCAGCCACAACCCAAAATGTTTTCTGCAGAGGGCGGAAAGGACAAATCCTACCCTGAGACGAGGGTCCTGAATGGAAGCTTCACGCCCAAGTGGCCTCAAAAAAGAAGGATTTGAGTCTTATGCTTGGCCCTGAGGCATACTCAGAATCGAAGGATGGTTCAGATTAGAAAGCAGCTGCGGGTCCCTTGGTGCCAGCCACCCCAAGCAGGGGGCCCAGCCCCACGTTCAGGCGGCTGCTGGAGATCCCCAAGGAGGAGCCCCCCAGCCCCTCTCTGGGAAGAATGGGAATGGGATTGGGAACGTTTTCTCTGGGAATATTTGTTTTTTGTGGCCTTGGTGTCTCTCCAGGTTTTGTCCTAGCTGGGGTGCTGCACACACCCTGTAGGCTTTCTGCAGCCAGAAGGCTGAAGGTGAAAATCAGCCTGCTTATGAATTTGCCTGAGCTTTTGGTGCTTAACCTTCTCCTACAAGCTTGCTCCTGCTTCAGATGTTCAGTCTAGGTCAGCAGTCCATCCTCATACAAGGTCTCAGAGCTGACGATATGAAGGTTTCCACCTCTCCCCACTGAAACATGGGTTATGAAGCAGTTGTTTGCTTACAGAGCAGCTCTTGGATTCAGTAACTCGAACTGAAGTGCTTCCTACAGGCTCTTTGCATTCACACTCCCTCGGCTTCTATATTTTTAATGAGCTCCTGACATTTTTACTCTTTCCTTCTCTGCTGCAGGGATGGGTCTGTGATCCGCAGCCTGCATGCTCTGCAGCTAGTGCGACCAATTTCCAGGTGTCCCGCAGATAAAGCGGTGTAAGAGCGGTAGGATCCACATCCATAGACCCCCCCAAACCCAGACCCTTCAGCATGTGTGCCTTGTAAAGCTCATTGTACATTTCCAGGGCTTTGTAAACAGCAGCCGGTGGCTGCCAGAGAAGCCGAGACGAGTAATCTCTCTCCCCTCCTGCTGCCTTCCCCTCCGTGTTGTGATCTGATGGAGAAACCAGCAATATACAAGGGTAAGCAGTTAGTCCGCAATTTCTCTTAATCACCTCGGGTAACGGGTGGTGTTGGCTTGGTTTCCTTTTTAATTTATTTATTTTTTTCTTTTTTGAAGAAGGCGTTACTCTGTTCTGCTTCTCCCCCACTGTTTGCAACTCAGCTTTCACCAGGAAAGCTGAGAAATGCCTCCTCCAGGCTTCGTGGGTAATTGCCTAATCAAAACCCCAAGGAGAAGAGGGAGAAAAAAGGAGAGGGAACTAGCCCGTTTTGGCTACTGTAAACAGCTCCCTCAGCATCCATCATTCAAAGACACACTGTGGTCTCATCCAGCATGCGAAGACCTAACGTCGTCTCCTCAAGCTCCCTCTGCAGTCAGCAGGCTCCTCCAGCAGCACAAAGCATGGCCTCAGAGCAGCAGATATATGCCTTTTTTAGCAGAAAACGTTTTGGGATATTCTGCCAGATGTGCCCAAAAGCTGCATCTGTGGTCCATGGTCCAAGAAAATCAGTCCTTGGGGACTCTGTTTGGCTATCTACTCATCCAGACAGAAACTCCTCTTCACCCCCTGCTCCCCTGTGCCTGTCCCAAAAAGAAAGAGTAGTGGGAAGGGGGTCAGAGGAATACCCTATGTGCGGTGTAATCACTATGGATTTAATGAGGATGTGAAAAGGGTCCTTGCACTGGCACAGGCTGCCCAGAGAGGGGCTGGGGGCTCCTCCTTGGGGATCTCCAGCAGCCGCCTGGACATGGGGCTGGGCCCCCTGCTCGGGGTGGCCCTGCTGGAACAGGGCTGGCACCACAGGGACCCGCAGCTGCCTGACACCACCAGCCACCTGGGGATTTGGGGCTTCCCATGTTCTATTGGCACAGGTCTGGTTAAGGTGGGAGAGCTGCTGCCAGCTCCTGAGAGCCACCTCTGGAGGACAAGCAGGGATGCTGGCAGGTCCGAGCTACAAAGAAGAGTTTAGTTCCTTTGCAGGGGCTTTTGTTGCTTTCTGCTGAAAGAAACCTCAGCAAATACTTAGATGTTGCAGTAGGAAGACAAAATGTCAAGCTTTGCCATGTGCATTCAGAAGGGATGGGACCTGAACTGAGGTGTGTTGACAGCAGGGAGAGAAGAGAGATTTTGTTGTGCACAAACAGCAAAAAATGGGAAGGAGTCCTGCTCAACCCACCCAGGGCCTGAGGATGGGTGCTCTGCACCTATGACCAGTTATATCTGAATGTATGTATTAGCACTCATGCCAGCTGCAGTGTTTGTGCAACAGGATGGATGCCTGGAGTCTGAATGACTCCAGCAGTGAGAAGCCACAAGTGACAACACTTGGCACGGCGGGCACATACTTGCAGCAGAGAGGTCACCACGGAGGGAGGAACGGCTGCCAGCCGGCGTTGCAGCCCCTTTGCTGCAAGGAGCCCTGTATAATTTGAATACTAATTCCCCGCAGAGGAGGTGACACTTTGCTTTTCTCCCAGAGCCTGTATGAAAGATCCCCTTGAGCACGCAGACAGAGCCTGGCCCACCCCGCTCAGCGGGAGCTGTAGGATGGGCTGTCTTCGTGGGGAGCTGGTTTGCCGAGGGGGACAACGCTGGCATCTCCTTCAAACGGATTCCACTCGCTCCAGCCTCCTTTTTAATACCCGCTTTGAGCTGTAAAGAAGTTAAAAATCCTTGGGCGCTCTTTCTGGAAGGACACACTGAGCAGAGTGGGCTTCCAGCTCCCATCCAAGAGAGAAGGGACCTTCAGACAGAGTGGGTTTGTTTCGTTTGAAGGATGTGTGCCTGGATCACACCCAAGTGAGACAAAGACAAATATGCAAAGTGCATTAGGACAGAAATGAAAGCGGCAGTGGGTCACGGCTTTCCCCGCACTGGATAGTCTGAAGATCTAAGGCATCCCTCAGATTAGTTTGCAAGGAGCACCGCAGACCATCAAACACCCCTCAGCCCAAATATTTGATGACTCCGGCTCTCCCAAGCTATCCCATTCACACATTGCCAGCTAGTTTGCACAAAAGGCTCCATGAAATTTGAACAGAACAAAGTATTTGCAGTTCTTGAGCTTTCTAACTGGAGTTTTTAAAGTCACAAGAGTGACAGTGAGGGTTAGCTCTGCTTGTACATGTCTCTTTGACATGACCAAAGCTTTCTCTCTGCCTCCAATTAAATATATTTCCTATATCTCCTACCGCACAGCCCTCTCGGGCTCAAGTCATGTCCCATGCTATTTCCAGGTAGAGGGACAGCTGAGGCACACATCTCTCCTCTTTAACCTTGGTGCTGGCAAGCCGTTTAAAATCAGGGCCTGAGATGGGCTGGGTTTTCTGCTTTGCTTTCAGTGTCCCATTAGCTTTTCAGCTGGAAAGAGTGTGTGAAAGGCATTGCACAAATCAGGAATCCTAATAGCACCAAGTTTAGCTCCCCTTTACTCTCTGCTGGAAGGAATAACCTCATGTGGTAGAAATGAAATCTGCATTTTAAAGTCTGTGCTGATGACTTTTTTTTTTTTTTTTTTGTCTTACAGAAGTCCTGAAGCAGCAGATTTCATAACTGGAAATCTGCAGGGCCTGTAAATGGAAATTTGTTGAAAAAGTTACTAAGAGGGGAAAGGTTGCCTGCACAGCTGAAAAATATGCCACCTGCAAGGGTGTAAATTGTCCCTCCAAGGCATGACTCTGTATAAAGCTTGTAACACTTTAAAATGCATATACCACATATTGGTTAATCATAGAATTATTGAATGGTTTGGGCTGGAAGGGACCTTACAGACTGACCATCCAGTTCCCAGTGGGCAGGGACATGTCCCCCCAGCCCAGGCTGCCCCCAGCCCCACCCAGCCTGGCCTTGGGCACTGCCAGGGCTGGGGCACCCCCAGCTCCTCTGGGCAGCCCGGGCCAGGGCCTCAGCGCCCTCAGAGGGAAGAATTTCTTCCCAACGCCTCCCTGAAGCCTCCCCCCTGCCAGGCTCCAGCCGGTGCCCCTCGTCCTGTCCCCCCAGCCCTGACCAAGAGTCCCTCCCCAGCTTTCCTGCCCCCCCTGCAGGCCCTGGCAGGCCGCTGGCAGCTCTCCCCGGGGCCTTCTCTTCCCCAGGCCCACCACCCCCAGCTCTCTCAGCCTGGCCCCACAGCAGAGCTGCTCCAGCCCCTGAGCATCCTGGCGGCCTCCTCCGGGCCCGCTCCAGCAGCTCCGTGTCCTTGTGCTGGGCCCAGAGCTGAACGCAGCGCTGCAGGGGGGGCCTCCCGAGAGCGGGGCCCAGGGGGACAATCCCCTCCCTCGCCCTGCTGCCACGCTGCTGCTGCTGCAGCCCAGGGCATGCTTGGCTTTCGGGGCTGCTAGCGCACGGGGCCGGCTTGTGGTTGTCGGGAGCTGCTTGCCTCTTGTTCCCCTGGTGGTCTTGGGGTGGAGAATCAACTCAATTTCTCACCCATTGGGCGAGACCTCTCCAGATTTTATTGCACTTCTTAATGCTTTGGATGTGGTCTTCAGCATGTGACTTGTGTGTGAGGAGAAGAGGAGCGTGAGGGTTTATATGTACTACAGAAAGAAACATTAGTTGCTTTTCTATGTCACAGACCTTTGGTGTTGGACCTGAGCACCTAAATGTGCAAGGCTGGAGATTTACCAAGACGCTGCACTCCCAGAAGCTGTGTCTACACTACAACCTTTGGATGGCAGAGCTATCATGCTTGGAGATGTAGAGGGCTGCAGAACTTGAGTTGGAAAAGACTTAGCGAGCACCTAGATGAGCTTCTCCATGGGCAGACATGTATGGGTGGGCTGGAGGAACATCTACTCCTAGCAGCACAGCTACTGGAAGAAGCTGTCCCATGGTTGGAATCACCTGGTGTAATGACCATACTCATGGGATGTTTCTGAGGTAAAGACAACCTACCCAGGTGGAAGCACATCCACATTGGGAGTGGTTTCTGTTGTCAAAGACAATGCTTGTCTGACTTCACTTTCCAGTGGTGGATGGGACATCCTAAACCACAGGCTGAATCGTAGGTCCCCTCACCCTCTGTGCACTTGAACCACATCTCCCTATGCAAGGCATGCAGGAAGAGTTTCTGCTCTTTGCTGATGTCTTTGTCCAGGCTGCAGCAGCTTCTGCTGTTTTCCTGCTTGTTTTACCAATCTCTGTAATAACAATCTACTATTTTTTTTCCTGGGTTAGCAACACCTCTTGGTTTAGCAACACCTGGAAAAGCAACTAAAGGCCTGCTCTGCCCATCTCTACCCTCAAAGGTTAGTAATGAGCAGGTTTTATAAGCCCCGGGCTCACCCTCCACCACAAGTGGTGGTTATGTTTTAAAAGTCTTGCTTTTGCTTATGCTGAAGGGCTTTGGTTGTAGCATGAGCCGTCTCCTTTCTCACAAGTGGGCTGCATTCCCTAAAGCAGCTCCTCTCCACTTGCTAGCCTGGAATTGCAACAGCTCATTTCTCATAAAATCTCCTGCATGCACCCAGCATCATAAACTCACTCTCTCAGCACTGAGCCACGGGAGCATGAGGGGACAGCAACACAGGGGGAAAAACAATCTCTTAAATGGAAAGGCAAGATGTGCCTCTCTCTTGCACCCCCTCCACGTGCCCCACTCGTTCTCTCACCCCCAGCTAGGTTTGGATCAGAAGCAGAGCACGTCTCTTGTTCCTTTCCAAGAGACAGACACTAGCTCAGTCCCAGACCCCTGCAGAGGAGGGGAGATTAACACCGCCCGGCAGTGCCAAACGGTGGGCTGGTTTTGCAACATGTGTCCTGTCCCATGGGACTGGAGCAACAAGCAGAGCAGTGCATCATTTTAGAGTATTTATAGGTGGGCTGAACCTACCCCACAGCCCCTGCAAGGCTTCCCCACCCTTCTCATCTGCCTGCTGCTAACGCTTAAATTCAAAACAGTTGTCAAATGTTGTTTTATGGCTACAGGGGTACAGCCGGCTGTCTACCTTATCGGTGTAAAACAGGGAGCTGTCAAGTGGGTGGGAATGCAGGGGTGTTTTGGTTGAAGGTTTTCCTTTTTTTTTTTTTTTTTTTTTTGGTGCTCCTGGTTCCCCTCAGCCTGGCTCGGCGTGCACCAGGAATGGATTGGAGTGGGATGCGCTCAGCATTGGTCCAGGGAACACTTTCTGGTCTGGTGAGCTGGGTAAGCAGTGACATCATTCCCATTAACGCTGGCTCCGTGGGGCTGCAATTCGTCAGGCACCTTGCTGGGAAAGTGGCAGGGTCCTTTGCGAAACGATGCTGAAGGAAATGCCTGAGCTGCAACCGTAAACAATAGAAATTGCTGTGCGTGTTTCTTTATGATCTATATCTAATGCAAATGCTGACTGTCTCCAAGGCAGTAAAACATCACCCCCAGAGGAAATAATAACAATTATCTTATATTACCCACAGCCAATGTTTCTGTTAAAGCTTAATATTTAAGAACTACATAAAGTAGGCATGCATGTATAAACCAGAGTTTTAGCACCTATGGAAGACACATCTAAGCATTAACCAGTACTCCAAAAAGTCTTAATTGAATAGCAAATGCAAAGAATTATGTTTATACCTTTGATAATGTCCACAGACGTACTGACTATTGTTAGCAAAGGGGCTGGAACTCAGGGGCTCGATGCAGGTACCATGAGATACCACTACACAGTCCTGGGCTCAGCATGTTTAGGTGGACACATGTGCACCTATATTTAATGTAAGCAAGGCGCTAACAGGGTGAATGAACTGTGATGTGCAGCTATGGATCTGAAATGAAGAAATAATAGAGGTTTCAACAAATGGGTAATCTCCAGATGTATATCTGTGTTCATACACACATACAGTTGTTAAGGAGTTGGAGATAAACCTTATTTCCCACATCCCACTATGGATGCCTGAAATTTCTCTATGTAAGCAGGTCTGTTAAGTTCAGGAGAAAACATGGACTTTCCCCTGCATCAGAAACTTGGCTGCAATGTCAGAGCCACAACTGCAGAGGAGACGTAGAAGAGAACCTGACTCAAGAAAATTAAGTGCATATGATTTGGAATCCTGTAGTCTAATTAATTTCGCGTGCAATTCTCTCGAAAACAACCAAGAATGACTTGTAGCCATTCTGCCTGTAACAGTTGTTGGGACCTCTTTACTAGTAGCACCATGAACATCAAACCTTTCTGTTGAGTGGTCCTAACCCATTGCTTGTGGGCCAGATGCTGTTCACAGTCTTCTCCTATCAGTCATGGCTGGGGACAAGGAGAAACAGATGAAGTTAATAGTGCTTGGGAGACATAGCCTAGCAGTGCCTGACTGCTGGCAGTCACTTTGAATTACTTGGATTAGCAGGACACTGAAGTCCTCTGATGGAGAGCTAGAGATATTTCAGTCTGGAGAACTCATATAGCAGAGCCTTCCCTCCAATAGACATGCAGAGGGGAGCAATGTTTACACACTTTTGGGAAAAAAAATGGAAAATGAAGTCTGGTGGAGATAGGGAGGCAGAGACAGAGTGAAGAAGTGGTGAGCACAGCAAGGTTTTGACTTTTGAAGACAACCCCACCTGGGTCCATCTTTCCCCATTCTGCATCTGAAGAGGAAAGGCAGTCCATCTTCAGGAGCAGGGGAGCATGGACACCCAATCATGGGATGAGAATAAATACCAACATAAGCTCTGTGCAGTTTCTGAAGCTCCCATGGTCTGTTTTCTCCCCATTTGCACCCTTATTCTACCAACTCACTGTAAATGCTGTGTTTTAGAAAGGTCACGGCATCCCCAAGGTGGGAAGCATCAAGGGACTGAAACCCCAAGAGATGTAGGGGAGCAGTGCTGGTGCACGAGGCAGTCCTGGTCTGCAGAGGAAGTCCAAACTTAGACAGGTAAGAATTGGAAACCAATGGAAGAGAGGGGAGAAAGGAGAATAAGAAAAACTGGAAAAAGGGAGAGAACATCTAACCTCCAATCATGACATTGTCCAAAGCCGTAAATGACCCTCATGGCTCTACATCTCACATTTCAGAGCAGGTCTTGAAGACAAAAGCAGGTCTTGGAAGAGCAGATTTTACTCTTGTGATTAAGGTTTGCACAATCTGTCTTTGTGTTTAAAAAAAAAAAAAGAAGAAAACTAAAACTAAAAATAAAACAATAACACTACCAACAAAAAGACTAATGCTTTACTAATTAAGGCCCAATTGGAAATGATTGGTGTGCACTGGCAGGCTGCTGCTCCCAGAAGGAGCTGGACTGACATCTCTCCAGTCGCTCACATGAGTAAGCACTGTGAAAGCACAGTTTGGCCTGGAAGAAGCTAATAAGCGCATAGATAAAATCTTATTTTGAAAGCAGCAACAAAGGACGTGTGATTTACGTCTCAGCTGGTGACTTCATATGTTTTGCAGAGTTTCTCCAAAATATATCGGAATTCATAATTCATTTTTACAATGCATTAAATTAAAATTATAAATGTCAGGAAGTTTTTCGAGAGACTGAAAATCCTGTAAGCAGCGCTGGGCGATCAAAGCGGATTTTGACAGCGAGAGACTCCTGTTGACTTGGGGCTTTGGATCAGGCTTGACATTGGCAACAGAATGGACAACAGTGAATAAAAGCGTGCCTGTCAGACATGCCGGAGCTTGGGTAAATTGGAGCAGATTGGGAGCTAATTGCAGCATCTCGGCACAAGTCACAGGGAGCTGCGTGCTGGCTGGAGCCTTGCTGCTGCACGTGGTGGGACGCCGTTGCTCATCTAAATATCAGCAGCCACAGATGAGCCAAGACAAAGGAAGTGATAGCAGAGGTGGAGGAGAGAGCAGGGATTAAAGGATTGGAGGAAAAACAACTTTCAGGGGGAGAAACCATTCCAAAACCTACATTTATGCAAGGGAAAGGACTATGGGGTTAAAGGCTGTATATCATTGCCGGAGTTTTTTGTTTCCTTCATGTTGGAAGAGTTATTATCTCTGTGTGTTTCCGTTCTTTTCCTTACTGCAGGAATATATCACATGCTTCTCACCCAAGATAGTGTTTCATTTTTTCATGCACTTTAAGAGAAGCACAGGATAAAGCCAAACAGGTAACTGCCCACTGTGTCCTTAGTGCAGCTGCCTCAGATATTTATAAACCTCGTGAGGAACTCCTCATGTGGAATTGGACAATGTTGTGCTTGTCTGTTTGCACCTACAAGGATGTTTTTTGCTCCAAAATGCCAGTCATGGTTGCTAGACAGCTAATGCACCCATAGATGCAATAGATGCACCCATGCTGATGGGCACTTGCACTATCAAGCATAGGATGAATTTCACCCCTTTGCAGTTTAACCTACATGAACTGTCATTTTTTTCTAGAGCAGTCACCACTGTACTGCATTATAACCAAGAAAAAAAGAAAAAGACAAACGTCTGTTAAATATATGGCCTATATTTTGGTGCTATTTAGGCAAGATACCAGCTGTATCCTAGTTGTTCATCTTTCATCAGATTCAAGCTTCCTTTGACATGCTTTCTCAAGATATCCATTCCTTTGTCTCTTATAAATGTGTGACATGCCCAGTTAAATGCAAGTCCCCCCAAGTCCCTTAAAACACAGCCAACAGGCATTTCTACCTTGTGCAACCCAAGTGAGCAAGCATTGCTGCAATGCAGCCCTTAGGTGATCTCAGCCTTTGGGAAAGGTCAGATTCAGCCGTGGCCCCACAGCTTTCTGAGATGCCTGTGTTAACTTTCCACACATATATATATATATATATATATATAATAGTTTGCAAGCCTTTGCACTTTTATGAGGCTTCCATTTTTGTCTTATTCTGTAAGATGGAGGAAAATTGCTTAACAAATGGGAGGACTTTAGATGTGGACTTTGGCTCTATCATTCTATGGTTTGCTTAGAAAAGGGTTTGTGGCTGGATTTTGGTGTACAGTATGAAGAAGAAAATTCAGATTTGGGGAACTGCAGGATAACAGGTTGGAGGGAACCTCTTGGAGGGGATCTCTCATCCAAGCCCTGCTCAAGGCTGGTCTAATGCGTCTGGTTTCTTGAGGCTGTCTCCAGAGAACATCAAAATATAAATGTAAATGGAGATCCCACAGCTTCAGTGAATCCTGTTCCCAGATTTGACTACCCTCCTGGGGAAGCTTTTGTTCACTTCTGTTGAATTAGAAGTTCCCTTGCTGTAACCGTGACAGTTGTCTCTCATCTGTCCCTGTGCACCCCCCCTTAAGAACAGTACATCCAGCAGCAAAATCCCCCTAGGTCTTCTCCTCCCCCAGTGCACACAACCAGCTCTCCTCCTCTCCTCACACATCTACAGCTCCGCTCCCAACATCTTGGTGGCCTTGCTGGGTTCATTCCTGCCTGTCACCATCCACCTGATGCTGGGGAGCTCAGACTAGACCCAGAGCCCAGAGGTGGTTTCAGGTCCTGAGCAGAAGACAAGAATCATAACCCACAGCCTTGCTAATCCAGCCCTGGATGTGATCGTCCTCTGCTGCAAGGGCACACTGCTGGCTCGTGGGGACCTTGTAGTCCACCAGGACCCCCAGGTCTATCCAGATGGTCCCAGCCTGTGCTGCCACATGGGGTTATTCCACCCCAGATACTGAACGCAGAGAATTGAGTTTTCCTATGTTGATTGATTTTCCTATGTTATGAGATTCCTGCTCATCCATCTCTCTGCCTTATTTCTTTGACTAGCATCCCTATTCTCTGGTGCATCAACCACAACCTTGAAAGGACTGCAGAAAGGGCAGTGATGACATCCTTTGGAAATGTTCACCACCTCCTACTCGATCAGCTGGGCTACACAACCTTAATGGCACAGAAGACTCCACGCTGTTTCAAGACGTCATCCAACCTGGGGCAAGATCTAAAGACCCATGTGGTGCTTTAATATCTCGCTGATTTATGGCTGGGATTGAGACTTTGTCCAAACTTTTACTCTATTTGTGTAAACCTTTCAGGCTGATTGAGAACTCTGCAAATGAAGTCTCTGACTTTTATTTAGACTTTTTGAAAATTGAGTTGTTCGCAAGTGACCCTATGTCTCACCTCGGAGTGGTGAAAATTCACAGCCATGGAGAGTGGATTCATGCAGATTGAGGGCTCGGTTTGTAGATCTGAATCTACAGATATTCAAAGAGATTTTCCCAGGGGAAACAGTCATATGTGGGTGATAAAAGTGAGTGAGTTTAATGTACTGAGAGCATATCTTCTTACTGCATTTGCTCAGACTGTCTGTTTATGATGAATGTAAAGCAGACCCAACAGTAGAGTTCAGACAAGGGTGTTCATTTATGTGCTGGGATTTCATGTCTAACAGGGTCTGTTAGGCTTTTGAAAAGGCAAAACAAACAAAAAAAACCTTGCCTATTTTTTTTCAAAAATGCATTACTGCACCACTCTTCATGTTTTAAAACACCGAGAAAAAAAAAAAAAAAAAAGAGGAAATTATTTATGTTGTTTGTATTCTGTTAAGCCCCAGGAAGAACACACACAACTCCATTTATATTGACTTCTGTGCAAGCAAATATAGCTTGTGTTGGACTGAATAGCCCAAGAAGGTGTTGTTATTCCTTTCTGAAAACACATCAGCTAAACCTCTTGCTGAAGCTCATGTGCAAAGTCTACAGCAAAGCTGGAGCTGCAGGCAGAATTGCTCCTGCCAGGAAAACCAACACCAGATCAGCTGGGTGGTGGGTGCCTGTGATGTGTGAGGGATAAGCAGAGAGCTGTCAAAAGGTTTTCAAGAAGGATCCACGGTGGTGTGCTGGGCCAGTGCTCCCTTGGTGCCTGAAACCTCCTGCTGTTGACGTTCCTGGAGAGAGAAAAGGGGCAGAGACATTGTTTTCTAATTTTTGAGGGCTGGCTTTGCAGCCTAGCCTATCTTTTCCTGGAATCAGTTAGCAGTCATAGCCGATTCCCAGATGTGTGGCTGAAATAATTTGGTCTTATTAATATTCAGATATAAGAACCTAGAAATAAACTGTGGTTTAGAAAGATGTTATGAGCAAACTATTGCAAGATTTCTTGCCTTTTTTTCCCTGGAAATGTTTGTTCTGGCCCTAGCTGGAGGCAGGCTCCAGGTCATGATCATGGCTTGCACATCCTATGCAGTGTGGAAGAGCAGCCCTCTCCCTGGTGGTTTCTGCTCTGCTGCCCGTGCCCCTTCTTGGTGAGACAAAGCCACTTTCGAGAAATGCCAGAGAGAGACAGGACTGCAGAGGACACAGGAGAAATTTCAGGAGAAGCTAGACCCAAATACAGCCCTTTGGGCAGGAGGAAGCCAGGGGAGAAACGTCCCCAGCCCAGGTCACCGACCTCCCTCCATAAGTTCTCATCCAAACTAATAAGCTTCGCTAGAAGTGCACTTCACTGGTGAACGGGGTGATTTCTCTACGTCAACTCAAGTTGCTAAAGCTTTGTAGGATTGAAGAGGCCTTGGATCTGTGAGCTGGCGTTATTAACAACAATAATTTATCACATAGTTCCCCTCTTATTTTAAACAGGGACTTTTATCATCTCTTTCACCTCCTTGGCCCTTGGAACGATTTGCCATTTGTCAGGAAGAAATAGGAGATGAAGCTGCTCTTCCTCGCATCGCAACTGCGGGGGCATTCCAGAGATGGATGGGAGCGGTGCAGGAACCGAAATAAATCTCTCCCATCCAAAGCCCCGAGTCCCACTCTCTCCGTAATAATAAAGAGATTTACTTCAAGCCTTTCCCAATAAAACTCTGAGTGTGCCTGTACATTGTAGGTTGAAGGAAAACATATTTGCAACCTGAAAGCCGAGTGAGAAGTAAAACCTTGTAAGTTTGTCTCGGATAATTTGTAATCCCAGCCCCAGCTGTCTAACCTCGCCAATTTATTATGTCTTGCACCAACCGCTTTTGGGAATGGAGACGTATTTATTTCCAGAAAAAAAAAAAAAAAACACGGGTTTTCACTGTGCCTTTGTGAGAATAAGACCCCATGGAGAGCAGGTCCATGGTTAGATATTAAAGACAATATTCTGGACGCAACCTCAAGCTGAGAAAGTCTGTAAGCATGGCCAGGGGAAGGACCCCTGATTTCCAATACCCTTTTCCTCAGCATGAGCCAGTGTCAGAAGTGAGTTGCAGGGACAGACGGCCCTTTTGATGTGTCCCAGTAAGGTCATTCCTGATTTCATATTCTCTTTGGGGTTCATTACAGCTAACACCACATCCAGGGAGCTTCACAGTTGTAAAGTCAAGATCTAGGAAGTGCTGATGTAAAACCAGCTAATTTTATAATTTAATTTCTCTTGATGAAGCTTAAGATGAGAAAACAATATTTCAGCCAGAGGCTCAGCTTCCACATGGACAATTTTAAACAGATTAATTAAGGATGGACTTTATTAGAAACTATCATTTTCAGAAATCTGCAGCAGAAGAAGGAAAGTGAAATGCAGCGGTCCTGAGCTCTGGATTTAATTTTCAGCCTGCTTTCCAAAAGAAACAATGTTTATCTGATCATACAATGTGTGGGTATACTTCTGTCCCCCTGCAGGGCTTTGAAAACCCTGGTCATTTTGTCCAGCAGAACAAAAGAGGGCTCAGAGATGTGAAGTTTGTGCAAATTCTGCAAAAAAAAAAAAGAAATGGTAGAAGGGGGATAATCCAGGAGCTTCTGTAACAGAGCAAAGACTTGAGCACAATTGTATTTCAAGACACCAGAGAATCCACATTAAATAAGCTATTTTGGATACGGCTGTGATGGGAAAACTTTCAGCAGAGCTTGGGGTTTATGAGACATGAAATAACTCAACACCAGCTTCCATGTGTCCTGCAGCTTGTGGAATGGCTCCTTTCATCGGGGCAGCAGCTCCAGTGGATGAGGTTTCCATCATGCTCATCTGCAGCTACTTTTGGGTAAATCTGGGCCAGATCCGGGCTCCTGGCCATGGGAATGATTTGCAATAGCACCTGTTGGAAGTGGCACTGGCTGCCAGCTCCCCGTTCCCTCCCAGCATCCCATAGCCAACACATCCTCATCTGGAGAACCCCAATCCACCTCCCTGTCCTCCCTGCTCAGCCATATCAATGGGTATGAAGGCAGCTGGGGATTTGAGAGCTTGGTTTCTCTTCCCTTTTGGAGACACTTGGATTTTGATTTGATGTTCAAACACTCATCCCAGCAGGATTTGGGTCTGTTGGGTCTCCTCTTTCCCCCACAACTTCTCCTGCCTGATGCAGCGATGCCTGCTGAAGCCCAGGGAAGGATGAATTACCCTCCAGCATATGGCATCAGTGGAGGCCGTGCATGCCTTACTGGCAGCTTCAAAAGTGTTTATAGGATGATTTGTATGGTTATGCTGGAAGCAGTGTAGGGAAGGAGTTTACTGAAGGTATGCTATTATTAGAGGATGGGTTTTTTTTTAGCTCCATTTGGATACTTCTTACCATTTTCTACCAGCAAGGAAAGAGCCCCAGCAGATGATTGTAATTACAGGAGCCCATGGTGGAGTAATGAGGAGGAGGAGGCATCAGGAGGGGTTCAGGTTGGAGTAACAGGCATCCTGCAATCTGCCTTCTCCTTTTCCCCAGGTATTCTGCAGGGCCCTGTTGAATCCCCATCGCTTCTGCTCACACAGGCATCTCAGGTGAAGAGCAAAGTCCTAAAGAGCACCCATGGTGTCAAGACCAACTTGTGAGCTGAAACATCTGAAAGCCATTGCCTCACACTACCTGTGAACTCAGGGGGTTGTCTTTTAGTCTCATGCTCATCTTCCCTTATGAAGAAAGCCTTGAATTCTTTGCTTTTTAGGTTTTTAGCATTTCCATCAACAACATCAGATTTTCTGTTGTGTCACGGAGGCGACACCATCTCCCTTGCTTGGATTATCTGAGAGCATTTAAGGGTGAAGATAATAACCCAGGCATTGTCCTGTTCTGCCCAGAAACCGGAGCTTTCCTTCTGCTCCAGGAGGGGAAGGAAATCTTTTAGGGAAGGAGCTTGAACCAACACCAGTGTCAAACTCATCATCTGCGCCTCAGTTCCCCATTCATAAAGGGAAGAAATGAGGACTCACACCTTGCTACGGGGGAGAACGACCCAACGGAGGTAGCCAGTGAGTGAATTCTGATTTTTCACATCTGCTGCACATACTTGCAGCCTGGCCAATGCGTTGCTCCTGCCAGCGCTGAGGAGGAAGGCATCGCTGCTCAGAGGCTCAAATACCCAGCAGGAAACAGCTCCTGACCTGCAGACCTCAGGCTTCGAGTGGGTAAGGCATGCAGATGGGGGGCACAGCACTGCCATCACTTGGCTCCAGCTGGAGAAGTGGAGGTGCCTTAGGAAACTGTTTATTTATATATATATTTTTTTCCTGGAGATTTCTGAGCAGAAGGACATCTGCATGGTGCTGTGCATCCAGGTAGGAAGTCTGACCAATGGGCCTGGGTGTACTAAGGGTCTGAAAATCCTGGACAAAGATTTAGAGTCCTCCTGGTCAAATGGACAACCCTTCTAGAGGAGAGGAAAAAGAAATGCCTGGAAACCTCCAGCTGCCTGGTACACCTTGGAGGACCTCGAGCATCTCGTGTGGGCCTTTTCCTGTCCCACGAGCAGCTCTTCCAGGCAGCCTTCAGTCTCTCTTTTGGGGTCAGCATCCCCCAGAAGCTCTAAAGGAACACTCAAATGGGGTGAGAAAGAGCACAAAAGTGAGTTCTCTGTCTTGTTCCTTCCTGGCAGGCTGTGATCCTTTTATCCCAGTCAGTCCTGGAGCCAGAGTTTCATTTCTAGTGTCCAGGCTGCTAGGGGCAGTAATTATGAGAAAATCCTGGTTTTCATTCTTTTATTTACTTACCTCAAAGTAAGTTTCTAGCTCTCCTGAAAATACAAAGCGACCATATCCTAAAACTCTTAAAAACCCAAAGGCAGACTTTATTTTAAATCTCCCAAATGTTTAAGCCAGAAACATTATTTTCAGCCTGTGAGACTTCTGCAGACACCCTTCTTCTCTCTTTTCTCATGTCCCACAAGGCAGTGAAGGTACCTTCTGTGGAGGTTTGGGTGGACGTAAGAACTCAATGCCACCTGACCTGAAAGCAAATCAAGCTGCAAAAAGCAACACCTTCCTTGTATTTCTTTATTTTTTGGGTACATCACCGTGTTGGATATGCCTGGTGGTTCTCCCCTGATGGGATGCTCTGGCAAACCTCATCCACTGGCCTTGGAAGGGATAGCCTTGGTGATTTCCCATGTCAGTCTCTTTCCCTGTGATGCTGCCTAAATCCGAGCTGTCTCCTCTATGGGAAATGGAGAAATATGACAGATTTATGCCAACTACAGTCAGTCATTTCATAGTATCATAGAATCAAAGAATGGTTTGTGTTGAAAGGGACCTTAAAGATCACCCAGTTCCAGCCCCCTGCCATGGGCAGGGACATCTCCCACTAGGTCAGGTTGCTCAAAGCCCCATCCAGCCTGGCCTTGAACATCTCCAGGGATGGGACACCCACAGTTTCCCTGGACAACCTCTTCCAGGACCTACACGACTCCACCATCAGCTAGATGCAATTTGCTGCATAGGGGTCCATGCACAGGCTGGTTTTTTTTTTTTTTTTTTGGTTTGGGAAGGTCAACCTAGGAGTCTGCTACGTCACAGCAGTCCTGCAAAGCCTCACTCAGCAGAGGCAGCTTTTAAAATACCTCCCCCTTGCTGATGAAGGATTCTGCGGTGCCTCTTAACGCAGCGTTTGAAATCTCACTCATCTCTCTCTATTGTTTTCTCCCTCGATGATCCCTCACTTGAACTGTCACGGTTTGACTGCCCTGCGCTGCTGTATTATCAACATGTGCAGTAACTCGTGGGTGACCTTTGCTCTTTCTAACACTGCAGAGCCAGGAAAGCTGCGGGGAAAGGGAACAGGATCTCATTCTGGTTCATGCATCAGCCACAAAACCATCTGCTGAGCATGGAGCACAGGAGTTTTATTAGCCGTGTGATATAGCAAGCAGAAAGGGCTCTGCTACACTGCCATATGCCTGAGAACAGGAAAAACCCTTTCCTTCCCTCGGAGGAATTCAAGCAAGCTCCACCAAACTCCCTGTACTGAATTCTGTTCCTCTCCTTCCTTTTGCTGCAGGACCACTGACAAGCTCTTTCACCCCAAAAGATCTGGGTCCCAAGGGAAACGTATGCAAAACCTTCATGGAAAGTGTTAGGCAGAGTCCTGGCCCCACCGAAGGCCATTTCACCACATTTCACCACCGAAGGAATTTCACCACTGCTTCCTGCGGAGCCGTGATTTCCCTCTTTCACTCCAGCAAGCCCTGCTGCTTTCGTGCACAAGCAGGGCTTTTATTTTCCCTGGAGCCTTTATCCTCCATGCAGATGGAGAACAGAGCTGCAGAAGGACTGCCAAGCCAAGAGGCAGGTATTCTGCAGTTTCAAATCCCCGGTGCCGTGTATTTTACAAATCCCCCTACCTAATATTTTTTACTAAGGTGGCTTATTGCACTCCCAGATAGGGCACAAATGAGTGTGAAGAGCAGTATCATTGGACCAAAGAGAAACCCTTCCCAGCAGGACTTACACAGACAGGTAGGAGAAAGGGAGACTTGAAAGCCACTGAGCTGGCCTCTTGCATGCTTCGTTCTCCCTTTGTAGCTCTTACTGATGTTTTCTAGGGCACCAGTTTGTGTCTGGCTTCTTTCAGAGCTCCTTCCCCCTATTGCCATATTTCTGATATGCAGGTGCTTTAAGCAGTGTGCTGAGAATCCCAGGCACTGATTGGGACTGGCGGAAACAAGAGAAGGTTAATAGATGCTTAGGACCCCTTCAGAGGGCCCTAATCCAGGTCCATTTCACCTGTGACCCTTCCTCTGGAGTTACCTGGGGAATGCAAGCATGTGCCCTGTCTACAAGACAGGTTCCCTTTGAAATGTGCTGTTACAGCACCTGAAATTCATATTCCTTCCAGGAGAATACTGGGGGAAAGAACAGGTCTATGTACTGACATAAGTAGGTAGGCACGAGCCTGTGAGCCTATGCTGGAGGGGTGAGAAATGCTTTTTCCACCCATACACAAAGAGCTGGTGGGGTGACCTCAGCTGTCTGCTGGGGTAAGCTACCAGTGCTCCATCTCACCAGCATGCTGGGACAGGATGCTGCAGACTGGCAGTGAGGGACCTAATCCTCCCCCAGGACCACCCCAAGTTTTCAGTGGACCTGGTATTTTCGGACATTTCTGAAATTTGGAGCTGGCTCCCAGGTGAGATTGAAGTACCTCCATTTCTGGTTTCCAGCATCCATCAATAAGATGGCCAGCCTTTCTCCTGGACCAGAATCCCAAGATTGACTCTAACACATGTCTATGTTCAGAATAAAAGTGTTGTGAACATACCTTTACGTGGAGAATGCATTTCAAGCCCAGAAGAGACAGGTACATTCAACTTTTTTTGACTTTCTGCAAGACATGGGCTGTCAGGTTTTTCTTAATCAACTCCTGCTTCAAGGCCATTGTTCTGTCTGAACCATTTCTGTTAAAAAGCCATAGAATCATAGGATCATTAAGGTCGGAAAAGCCCTCCAAGATCATCTGGTCCAACCATCCCCCTACCACCCATTTCACCCATCCTTGGTGGGACTGACATCCAGCCATCCTTGCTGGGATTGACCTTTAATCTCAATCTAAAGCAACGGAGGCTTTCTCAGCACATTTTCCCATTCTTACAGACATTCCTTTGTCCTCCTGTTACCCCTTTACAGGTCTGCAACCTCTGCTTTGATGTAGTTTACTCCTACCACTTCACTTGTCTCCTATCTGTAATTCGAGGCTCACGGAACTGCTTAGACTTGCGTGCTCAACCAGCAGCCACCATCACCTCCAAGTCCCTGCTGGAACTGCTGCCTTCCAGAGAGTCAGATCATGTCCCCCAGCCCCATATGGTAAATCAAGCCCACAAGTGCCACTTCTAAGCACATGATCTTATATTTGGTCATGCAGAAGTATCAGTAGTTTGCTTATGCTCAGCTTATCAGCCCCAGAAAATTGCCTGCAATCTGTTTTCATGTTTATCTTTCCTGCCAGTCCCTACTATGGTCACCCATAACAATTTCCATGTTTTTTTTTTTCTTAGACATTGTTAAACATTTTAAATGACATTAGGCTACAGACAAACCTATATCGAGTACAGCTATGAAATGTATTGGGTCAAAAATATACATAAGCGTTGATGTGCCCATTTTAATCCTATCTGGCACTTTTTTCAATTTCACTATAGATCATGTTGATTACCCAGTGGTTACGATTCCATGAGAAATTTTGTAGTGTTATTCACAGGATTCCCATGGAAATATCCTACATTATTGCTGTCATTTTTTTTGCCTAAAACTCACATGAGATTAGCCTGATGAGATCTATTTTCTGTGCTGATAGGTGTTGGTGTTTTTCAGCAAAGTCCCACGTGGATGACTCCATTATTTTGTCTGTGACTGCTGTTAGGCTGATAGTACCACATCACCCACATTATTTTATTTGTTCCAGAAGGATTGTTCCGATTCTCAGGCTGCAAGTTATGTGTCTCAAACTCAACAGCACTCGTTGATCCTTGGTTAGTTCTTGTGCAACTCTGGTATGCCAGTTACACAGACATCTAATATCTAAACATCTGATTTTACTGACTATTCTTTTACTTTTTTTTTTTTTTTTTTTTTTTTTTTGGCTGTAATGGAAAGTATTTAACTGTCTTCGTGTGCTCTATCTGTTATCTATATTTCCCCCCAAGCTGGAATACAAATGTTTCCTGAAGATACTCGCTGCTTCTGAATTATTATTTGCAGGTCTGTCTTGTCCTTTCACATTCATCAGCAACATCCACAGACCAATAACACATAACATTTTCTCTGATTTTAATACATTAAAATTTTCTATTTATTGCCCCAGCCTTGCCATCTTCCTGTTCCCCTTGGCACTTTTCTCTTCCCCAGCAATCTCTACAATTTCTAGTTTCTAATTTTTACTTTTAAGCTTCCCCAGTTCCTACATACTGGAGTTTTATTATTCTTTTCATAGCTACACTCACTTCCCCTGTAAAGCAGCTTTTTAAAATCTAATTTAGTCTTCTCTTTCAGCTGTGGGTTTATGTTTTTTTGGATATATACTAAAATATTTTTAACAGTTTCCAATTTTCATTTACATTTTTAAATTCTCTTTGCCAGCCAGTTTTTCGTCTGTTTTTTGAATCAATAGAGTGTACCTACAAGAAGTTTTCAAACCTTCTTTCCTTCCTTTTATTAAAAGAAAAAACAAAGAAGAGAAACCTGAGATTTGTATCTAATCCCACGACTCCAAAGTCTGGGGTTTTTAAAACATGTAATAAAGGTCCAGATAAAATCACAAGAATTGGCAACGCTTCAGTATTGCATTTGTCTGACTGCATTCCCTGGCCGGTACCTAATAACACATTATCATAATTTTTTTAATAGATGAAAATAATGATTTCACCACAATTTTGAAATGTGAAATCCGGAGAAGGCATGTGTCTGTTATTCGAGCATTTACAGTAATAGGGAAGATGATTTCCAAGCTTGCAGTGATGTCTCTAGGAGCTGGTGCGGACGCTCATCACCTGTGAAAACCGAGCAGCTTACATTCAGGCCAAATTAAAGACACTGCTTTTACATTTTCCTTGGCCACTGACTCACCATCTGTGGCACCATCATCCAGGCAGAATATGTGGTTTAGTTCATTAGTGGGTGAAATTCATCCCGTGGATGAGATATGTGCAGAGGCTGATGGGCTTTATGCTTCCCATCAAGAAACATGGGGTTTGAGTGGGAGTTTAACAAGGTGTAGTTCTGATGCTGAGGGCAATATCTCTGTGCTATGTCATGGTCAAGCTATTAATTATGTGCAAAATTACAGTAATCCACTTGCCCTTCTAGTGTCTCCACTCCAGATACAACTTTTACTTTCCAAATCCATCATGTTGCTTATGAAATACTGAAAGTTTTATGAGCTTTGTAGGGAGAAGACTAAATAAAAGAAAATAAAGGGAAAGGGAAAGGGAAAAGGAGAGGGAAGGGAAGGGAAGGGAAGGGAAGGGAAGGGAAGGGAAGGGAAGGGAAGGGAAGGGAAGGGAAGGGAAGGGAAGGGAAGGGAAGGGAAGGGAAGGGAAGGGAAGGGAAGGGAAGGGAAGGGAAGGGAAGGGAAGGGAAGGGAAGGGAAGGGAAGGGAAGAATGAAAGAAGAAATCTTTCTAAAGCCAAATAACTTAGGGTCTAACTGTTGTCCCCTCATGCTAGAACTGATTTCCTGTGGGGTTTGTTTCTTTTCTTTCGGGCTCTTCAAAGTGCAGACTCAACTTCAAAACAGTTTTCTTCCAGCATGCCTTTGCCTCCTGCCCTGAGCCCAAGAGACATTTGCAAAAGGAAGGCACAAAGATGCTGTGACAGGGGATGGATAACCACTATTTACCGCCTGGATCCCGAGGCACACATCACCAGGTCTGCAGCTAGCACCGCTCAAGCGATGCATTGTATTCAAAAGCACAAGGACGATCCCAGCACAGATGAAAGAAATCTCCCCCTGGGTCAAGAGACATGGAAGATGAAAGATGAGGGTGACACACGTGCCTAATTTACCTTCAGGAGCAATATTTTGTGGGTCTTTGTATGGGAAAGTATGAGGCATTGGTAAGGGCGCATCTGGAATATCTCCTGCAGGCCGGATCAGTCGTGTCCATGAATGAGGCATTCAGAGCAGGCGGGTGCTGGGAAGTGCCAGGACATGGACAGGAGGATGGAGAACTTGTCATCCGAGGGCAGGCTGCAGAGCTGGGCCTTTTTTAGCTCAGCACAACAGCGGTGAGAGGGGAAATGAGTGCCGTTGCACACGAAAGGTAAAAATAGCTGGGAGCAAAAAGAAACACTGGAGTGAAAGAAAAAACGTTGGCACGAGAACAAGTAGGTTTTAATTGGCCTGGAGTAAATTTAGTCTGGAAATTAGATGAAGTTTCCTAAGCATCAGATCAGCAAAGTCCTGGAACAGACTTCCAGGGACTGTGAAAACAGGGCTTGCTCAGATGACAAATAGGTTTGAGTGTGGCGGCGGCTCTGAGAACAGGAGCTCAGTGTGGTGAGCTGCAGGCCCAAACCCTGTGCACCCATGTTTTTGGGGAGATATAAAGATATAAAAGAGGATAGCAGCAAGGTAGAGCTGCAAGGCAGCAGCAGTCCAATGCACAGGTGAAGAAATACTCCACCATGGGGAGCTCCCTGGTCCATCTTCCTTGTAAGCTTGCAACATCTGCCAAATCTCTAATAAAGGTATTTTTTGCCTGATTTGGATGGTTGTGATGCCCTTGCACTCTCTGTCCTTTCATCCCTGCTGAGCTGCCAGCCAGGCGAGATACACTTGCATACTTTTCTAGGAAGGAGATGAAGACTGGGAAAATCACCACCCAGTCTGCTAAACTGCAGCTGTGATAATTGGATTATCTCCTCCATCCAGCATTACCAAGACTAGAGGGACACATGTTGTGGACTTGGACTTGAGCTGCCCCACAGTTTGCAGAGGGCTTTGCAGATACATGATGGTGCTTCAAGTCCATCTCCTGCAGATGCCTCTCTGCCCCCTTTAAACCAGTTGGATGTGATTGCCCACAGGACAAAATCCCAGAAGCCAAGCAAATGGAACCAGGAGCCCTAAATGCATCTTGACAAGTGTCTTTGGTTTGCATCTTTGCCACCTGGCACCTCTCGGATGAACTTGTGTAGGGTTCTGCTCTCCTCTTGCCCTGGCCCAGGGTACATCACAGCCCGACCATCTCCCCAGCTGCTTGGAGCAACTCGGACCTGAAGTGCTCTCCCCCCTTCCCCATCAAGCATTGGACTGGGATGTTTTTGTGGTAGCCACAAACCAATAGCTAGGAAGGGCAGGTTGGAAGCTGCCCTGTTCCCATGCCTTCTGCCAACCCCAAGGTTTCAGGTTGTTGAAATAAAGATAAGTGATATCTCAGTGTGATGCCAGGAAAAAAAGCACCAAGATGCCTGTTGCCAACCTGCGAGCCTCTGTGGGTGGAATATGTGCAGCTGGGGAGAGGGTCTGGGACACGAGGAGGGGCTCTGATGTCCTCCGTCTCAGAGGTCTTCAGCCAATATGGTGAAGCTTAAAACTTCTTGAAAACATGTGCTGTTTTCAGGTTCTCCCTCCTCCTTTCCCAAGAGGAAAACAAAACAAAACAAAACAAAACAAAAACAACAACAACAAAAAGACCCCAGATGACACATTTCTATCAGCAGGAAAAAAAATCACTTTGGACAAAAGCTATAACATAGCCAAGCACCAACATAAACACAAGAATGGTCAATTCACCTTTCTCTAAGTAATATCGAGGTGCATTTTGGAGAAGAACCCGTGTGATTCAGGTGCTGGTATCACCCATGCTGATGGGATCTAGCCCCACAACTCACAAGGATAGTGCAGTTCATTTTCCTGCAAAGACTGACTGTTGTTTTATTATGACTAATCTTCCCTTCCGCATTGCAGCCGACTAATCCAAATTCCTCAGGAAATATTGGTGCAGGGTGCTGTCTGCAAGGGGTAAATCCGTGTCATAAATCGTCCCATGGAGAATAGGGGTTGGATGATGAGTTTAAAAGAAGCAGAGATGCTGTTGCAACACCAGATCTCAACCAAGGTATCCCTGTCCCATCTCCACAGTCCCCATTCAAGCCACCCTTCTTTCGATGCTCATTTCTTAGGTCCTTCCCCACCAGGATGCAGGACGTGGGTGAGATATCTGAGCTGGACACCGCTCTCTTCACGCACCCCAGTCCCCCAGCTGGATGGGTCTGAGTCCCCCCAGGGCTTTTGAGCAGAGCTGTGGTTTATCCAGACTTCACGCAGAGAAGAGCTGTGAAGGATTCTGGATTTAGTGACTGGGTTGCCGTGTCTCTGGGTGTCTTTGATGTAACTCAGTCTTGGTGCACTTCTCTCACTGGTGTCTGACAGAGAGAGCTACAGGACTGTTTCCAGAATTCCCTCCTCCCCCCGTTTATCCTGTGCAGTCTGGAGCAGCAGGTCCCTGGAAAAGCCATTGGAAAGCAAACTTGCTCTGGTGCCTACTATAAAATTTGGTTCTGTTCAGATTAACTCTGAATTCTAGACATTCAAAACCAATGTGAATGGTTTAAAAGCCATTTATCTGCACAGTGATGAAAGGACAAAATTCCTTGGCAAGGCTGGAGGCTCCCTTTCATATCTCATATACTTTAACTACCACATTTACAATGCCTGTAGTACCTTATTTTTTACATTCTGTACTTGTTATTTTCCACTTCTTCTGCAGCAGTCAGAGCACATAAACCCACCCTTACCTTCATGAGGGAGGTGAGATATCAGTACCGATTTGGAGATCCGTGCTTTGAATGAATCAGCAACACACCTATCCTGGCATTTCTTCATTCCCTCTCCAACACACATTGATAGGCATTTGCACGTTGACCATTGACTGTGGCTTCATTTCAGCTCTTATTCAATCATAGGTGGGGGTTACTCAGGAGCCACTGGTCAGATATATCCCTAGATCCCTAGTGCAACACAGTTGGCTTTTAAAAAAATACTGCTTTAATACTGTCTGGGCTGCTGTTCCCATATAAGACATGAAATTAAAGAGAGCTCCTGCACTGAAGAGCTTGCCTAGCTATAGATTGGTGGGTGTCTCCCCCTCTTCCCTCCCTCCCCCCCCCCCAAAAAAAAAAAAATATATATATATATATATTTAAAAAAAGGAAAAAAAAAAGACAATCTTTGCACTGAACATGACAGATTCATATTTTTGTTTCTGGAAGTTCACTGTCTAAAAAAGACCACGAAGCAAAGAAAAAGAAAATGCAGAGGAAATAAAGATGTTGAATGAAAGAGCTGAATAGCAGGAATGAAATAATTTTCTACCCAAATTATGCTGTAAACAGAGACAGAAATGACTAGGTAGTTTCTTTTTCAGCATCTTTTCCAGAACCTTGTGTGCTAAAAGGCAGCAGCTGCCCACGTGTGAGCAGAGAGGCTGTTCACCGCAGGCCAGGGGATTGCACCCCAACCAGCGTGCTGGAAATCCTCCTGCCTGAGCTGTCAATACAGCACACAGGGAAACTTCTTGCAGGTTTGAGAACTAACCCCTCTCCCAACCTCCTGGGAGGAGTCCATCAGTAATTGGGATGCTTGGATGGATCTTGCTGTTCAATTTCTAAGTCTCAGTTTCCCCATTTATAAAATTGGCTGTTTTGGGAGTTTCTGCAGGTTTTTGAGAAGAGAAGAGAAGGGAAGGGAAGGGAAGGGAAGGGAAGGGAAGGGAAGGGAAGGGAAGGGAAGGGAAGGGAAGGGAAGGGAAGGGAAGGGAAGGGAAGGGAAGGGAAGGGAAGGGAAGGGAAGGGAAGGGAAGGGAAGGGAAGGGAAGAGGAGGAGAGGAGAGGAGAGGAGAGGAGAGGAGAGGAGAGGAGAGGAGAGGAGAGGAGAGGAGAGGAGAGGAGAGGAGAGGAGAGGAGAGGAGAGGAGAGGAGAGGAGAGGAGAGAAAACTATGAGAACTTGGAAACTGCATTTTAACCAGCAGGTAGCTATTAATATCAGTAAATTGCAGTAAAATGTGTCAGAAAAACTTATCCCCGAGGAGAACTAGCTTCACACTGAAATTTATATGAAATAGAAAAACAATACACATTCTAACTGCACAGCCTTTGCTCAGACTGACCACACTAAATAATTTACAGTAGAACACAAGATGTCCCTGCGTAAGTATTTCCTTCAGGAAATAAGGTGAGCAGACACTGAGACCCCAGAGAGTTAATTATTCCTCAAATCCGTGTGCTTATTTTCTTTGTGGATTTAAAATCATAGCAAGAGTTTACAAGCTCCACATCACTCTGTGTAGCTGCACAAAATCCTGCCCAGTGTCACCAGACATAAGGTACAGGACAAAGCTGGAGACCTTTAAAAATAAAGGGCTGCTCCTGAAAACTTAACCCTTTGCCTGAGAACTCTGTGTAGTGTAAAATGCCACCCCTTTTCAACGTCTCTGCAAAAGGTTCTCCCAACAAATGAAACCTATGTCCCAACAAGTAACTCAAGATAAATTGAGTTTTGATTGATTTGGGGGGTACAGTGCTTGACACTGCATCCAAGTCCAGGCAAAAAAAGACTCCTGAAGAGACAACGAGGAAGCAGCCCAGGTGCACGGAATCCTGCCTGGTCCAGATCAGAGGGGCTGCAGCTCCAAAGCAGAGGTGCAAATGGGAGCAAATGAGTTTGCTCGCTGGTTTCCACATCCTTTTTGTGCTTGCCCCAGGCTGGAGGCAGAAAGTGGTCAAAGGGTCTAAACACAGCTCTAATCATAAAATTATAGAACCACTGAAAGGTTTGGGTTGGAAGGGACCTTAAAGCCCACCTAATTCCAACCCCAGCCATGGCCAGGGACGCCTCCACCCAGCCCAGGCTGCCCCAAACCCCATCCAGCCTGGCCTTGGGCACTGGCAGGGTTGAGAAATGCAAGGATAAAGCCAGGTAGGACTCCTGGATCGATGTCTCCTGGATGAACCACGCTTTCTCTTTGGGTAGATCCACACCACTCACATATGCAGGGAAGAAGGGGGTCTCAACAGCTGCCCGTCCCAAGGGAGATACGGGGAGGGAACATTAGCTCTGCCCCCAAATGCAATCAGTGTGTGAATCTGCTGCAGTGGCAAATGTCCTGGCTTGGGGTGCCAGGGAACAGAAGGGAATTGGGGAGCAGCCCACAGCTGTCAAAGTCACCTCTGGGTCCTCCCCTGCTCCTGCTCCCTGGAGGAACACAGCAACCCCAGCCACTGCTGCCAGACCCAAGAGAGACATAACCTTGACCTGGGAGAGATGCACAGTGTGTGTATGTGTGGTTGCCTCCTGAAACGTGAGGCTTAAAAAGTGCCAGATGCACTGGAAAATGTTTTTAGGTTTGTTTTTAATTACTACAGGGTTCTTCACATAAACATTTTTTTTTTTTAACCAGTACATCACATAAAGCTGCCTTAACACACATCCCCTACAAGTCCTCAGACAACATTAGATGTCACCTTGACATTTCTGCTGTGGGTTTCGGGAGAGTTTTTAAGAATTAAAGCTAAACTCCAAAGAAAATCTGGATGTAAAAATAGTTCAGATAAACCTCAAAAGACATTTGACAAATATAGAATGACCAGGGCAGTAAAACGAATACATGTGAGTGAATATAAAAGGGTTTTATTTTCCTTAATTCCAGTTGAACAGCCCATTATGTCTTTTCCTGGAGCCCACAGACTTGAAAACCAGTCACAAGCTGAACTGAAGTGGTTGGGATATGTGATCTATAAACATTAGGGTAGCTGAAGCATGAAAGCAGACGATGTGAGGTTGGGTTTATGATACTGATGCTATCTCCTTTTCTTTCAGAATCGCCTGGAGTTATGAGATGGAGCCTGCTGGATTGTATAAATGTTACATAGTTTAGTGAGTGTATGAAAGAGGAGTCAGTCTCGAGAGCTGCTGTTCCTCCGGAGCGCCTGGGACTGCAGAGCTGTGAAACGAGCAAAAGGGGATCTTTTTTTTGGAAAGATACAGCGATTCAGATGATATTTGCCAGGTGTGGATTTAAAGCCCTAATTAAGCTCTCACTGTGGTCAGCATGAGCTTTATAATAGACTGCAGTGAAAGTCAGACCTTAAATCACCAGCTCCTCTTAACAAGGGACATGCAGAATGCTTTCCTATCACTGCTTTAGGGAAGGATACCCTTGAGGTACGATGGCCCTTTGGGCACTGAGGGACACACGATGCATCTGCCCACGTTTTGCAGCAGCTAAACCATTACGGACACTCCAAGGGGCCTCCAGCTGGTGGCAGTGGATGATGGTCCCATCCCAACCAGCAGGTCAGCGGAGTCACAACGATTCCCAGCAGCAGTGGATGTGGCTGGTGTCATCTCCATCTTCACTTTCAATAACAATTTAGGACATCATTATTGATATTGCTGGAGGGGATCGCTGGTGTCCTGGGCAGAGAAGATGTCAGCCAGAGAGAAGAGCAAGAGCAAAGCACTCCAGAAAAAGCCCAAGGGATGCACATGTCATTGCATGTGTATGCACATGGATGTGCTTTCCTGATTGTGCTCAGAGAACCAGCTCCAACCATTCCTCCACAGCCACCGTCCTCAGATGACCTCCTCCTTCTCCCAGCTCCAACCCTCTCTTTCCTCACACAATCGCTGCTCCACGCCCTGTGTACTTGCCTGTCCCTCACCTCACTTCTCCAGGGCCAGGACTGAAGTCATTATTTTGCTCCCCAAGACCTCTCCACCAGCCCTGAATCCAAGGCTGCCCCCACCATCCTCCCTGCCTCTGAGCCTTGTTGGCTCGCAGCCCTGGGACAGTGATTTTCCCCCCATCCTCTGCTGTTCACACGGTGCTCTCCCCCTCCCCACATTCCAGGTCCTCCCACCTAATTCAACTCCCTTCTGCATACTGAGCTTCCTCCACGCTAGCCCCTCATCAGCTAAATGCCCTCTCTGTCCCAGCAACACGTAAGTGTGGAAGGATAGATTAAAATCACGCTAAATGAATACCTCATGTGGGCTTCCCAGAGTGCCTCGTCTTGTAAAACCAGAGAACTTGGCGGCTGAACTCTTTAGGGCAGGCTCTGCCTTGTATTTACGTCTTATAAATTTTCAAATCCATTGCTGGTGCTAACAAATAAATAATGATGATTAATCGCTGGTCATCTTGGGCCTGATCCAACTTTGATTACATCAGTGGGAACCTTTCCATTCGCTGCGTGGGAGCTGGATCAGGCCAGCAATCCATCCTCTTGTTAGCTCAGCTCCGTCCTTGAGTGGATTTTATCTTGTCTGGCTGAAGGCGTTTGCATTCCGGCAGCTTTCCCTTACTTTTCTGAGGCTAATATAAAAATGACATATCAAATCTGGAGATGTACCTACCAGGGACCTCCAGAAACCAGTGTTTGGGATCTGTGGAATTGGTATATTTAACATTTTCATCCATTCCAAGAGTTTTGGCAGTGTGGGGCTGGTGAGATGCTGTAATCTATGAAATAAAACCTCACGGTGACAAGGGTGGAAAACTCTGATAACTTAAAATCCCCTTGATGTTTCATGAGATGGCACTGCAGCTTAGAGAAGGAAAGGGAAAATAGAAGGGAGAATGCCAGTGAATCCTGGCAGTGTGTTTTTTTCACTCTGTAATCATGAGGGCTGCCTCTAAGGGAGCTGAGACGGAGCACTGAGAATGTGATTTATTTTAGCAGCACCAAAATTACAATTCTTATCCATTTATGCACAGCAGAAAACAAAGGGAAAACAACTCCAGGCACTAATCGCTCTCAGCTGATGCAGCTCAAGCAGCTAAAGCATTACAGAGTACATGATCAGGTGGCAGGATTTACATCCATGCCCCCTGAGCACATTCGGCCTTCTGCCATTTGGTTCACGGAGAGCATCCTCGAATCTTAAAAGGAAAAATATAATAATGAATCCAGCAGGCAACTGAAAAATAAATCACGGTTTTACGTGCATGGAGGAGATCCAGAACATCATCCAATCCTCCGAGGCACCTCCGTCCCTCTGGTAACATGGCAAAAGGGTTCCCTCTGTAACCAGATACGCTCTCCATCACCACCCCAGCAATGAAGCAACATCTCGCGTTCTGCCAGACACCTGGCCAACTCCTTCCTGCCCTGACCCCTTGATGAACACCCCTATCTTCATCGAGAAATGCTTTCCAAGATGTTCACATGGGGCAGAATTATTCCTTATTGAGTATTAATCCTGCTGCTGCAGGAAATGCCTGTAAATTATATTCTTTCCTAAAAGGGATCAACTGCCTGGGAAAGTGCAGGCACAGCTCATGAGCTAGCCTCGAATGTTTATACGTAAGAGATACTAGGTGAAATATTTACCATCTCCACCAGTGTTACAAAGGGTCTATCAGAATGAGTTCTTATGCCTCGTGTTGGCCTCTAAGCCCTCCTTCAACATTAAAGGTCCCAGTGGATCCCCCAGGTGAAGTAAGGTGTAAGGTACTGTCACGCAGCACCGTGTGGGGAAGGGGCTGATGAATTACGGAGGTTACCTGGTCAGAAAGATCTCTGCTTACACACTTTATGGGTTTGCCCATGCCCAGAGATGCCAGCCCCACCACTAGAGTGGACATCCCAGGAGTAGCACCAATGCTGTCTTACACCAGCTCTGACAAGGCCTACGTTCATCCCTGCATGGTACAAAGCTGATGCAGGGCACCGATGGTGCCAGTCCCCAAATCTGGAAGCATTTGTTTGACACCCAAGCCTTGAGGGATGGAGACATTCCCATCTTCGCTGCTTGGAGCACCAGGTGGGCCATGGTCCAGCATGCAAGTCTGCAGTGCTCCAGGAACAGACATTCCTGTGTGCCATAACTCCTGGGCCGTGTCAGGGAGGCTTCCCAAAATAGATTTTGTTCCTGTTAAAGACCTCTCAAAGAATTTTTCAGTTCCTGCTTACAGAAATCGTGTAAACAGCAAGGCTTAACCACATAAACAAACAGGGGGCTATGTTTTTTCACGAGGAGTCCTCTTAAGTGGCAGTACAGTAAACTTTCAATTTGGATTCCAGGGAGTCAGAAACCAGGAGAGCAGAGATGTCTCCCTGACACGAAGGGGAGCAGCTCTCATCCAGACCTGCTCGCAGCAGAAACGCATCTGCCCTGTGCGTTGTTCCAGAGTCAGCAGCCTGCAGACAGCCCTGGGAAATGGTCTGATGCTTTAGCTTCCAGTTTCAGCCTCATCTTTCCACAAAAATCCTAGAATCAGAGAAGAGTTTATGTTGGAAAGGACCTCTGGAGGTCATCCAGCTCAGCATCCTCCTCGGACAAGGTCTAATTAGGTTTCTCAGGGACTTGACCGATGAAGTCTTGAAGACCTCCAAAGATGGTGATTCAATCCGGAGCAATCCATCTGCGAGATGGATCCATGCGTGGAGACCAGTTTTGGATCTTTTTAGGCAGATCAAGGAAAATGAAGGATATTTTGCAGGCAGATGCTGGGTTATCTGGGCCTGGGTGTCGTGGGGGGACTATGCCAGTGAGGTCAGGTGAGTTCCAGCTGTGACCATCACTGATTCTCATCATGACCAAAACATGTTCCACTTCCCCAGGTTTGTAGAAATAGAACATTTTTAATGGTCTTATAACCACTTTTTTTTTTCCTTTCTTTAATAGTAAATTAATCTGAAGATGAGAGAGCTCTGTCCCAGCCCTTTTTCTTGCCTTTTGAACAACTGAAGACCAAATCCATACCACTGTGCATCTCGAAGAGGGCAGGTCTTTGTCTCTTCCTTGGGGGAAATTACTGTTGCCAGCCCAGTCCTTGGGCTGGGTGTTGAGAAAGAAAACTGTGTCTGCACAGAATACAGTGATGCTTTCACCTGAAATCAATGAGTGCCAATGCATGCCCCTACATATTTTCTTTTTTCTCTGAAGCTTTACAGTCCAGTCCATGGAAAATGCTTATTTTTTTTTCCTTTTTTTTTTTTTTTTCTGCCTCTCACATCTGCCAGAGGAGTTGTTTGCACAGATTTTTCACTGCTTTGTTTTTGTTTCCCCTGAAGTGATGCGTGCTAAAGCTTTGGGATCAACTGCGTGCTTTACTCGAAAACTCTACATGCTCATTAACTAATTGTGCTGGCACGGAGAAGCTTGAAGATAACACAGCGCAGCCTGGATCCCGCTTGGATGGAAACAGGAAACATTATCCTACAGAAGGGGAATTCTCAGGATAGCCCTGCTCCTCTCCCCTCTCGCTACTCGATGTCAGAGCAGGCACTCAGAAGCGATTTCTCTGCTCTTGTCAGGCTGTGACATGTCTGTAGATCGAGCTGAAATATTACCTCTTGGCAGCCTGCAATAGGCACTGGGGTCTGAACGCTGGCAATCGCTGCGGAGAGGAGAAGGAGGGGTCTGCAGAAGGAACACGAAGAGTCCCAGGATGGGAAAAGAGGAAGGCAGGAGTGATTCGGAGGAAACAGGCTTTGCAGGATCAGGATGAGTTTATGTCTCACTGCTTGTTTTCAACACAGCTGGTGCCTGCAGTGCAGTGGGAATGCAATTTTAGGGGTACAGCAATAGGTTCTTCGAGGGGACACGAAGCCACCTGGCTTCTCCCCATGCTTTGGTGGAAGACAGCAGTGTCTGCTCCCTGTCAAGCTGGGCCCTGCCTCATGCTGTTAGGTCTAGTTGGATGATCAGGATCTGGCCAAAATCTCAGAGGAAATGTTTTGGTAGAAAACAGCACAGACTGGAGAAAATCAAGTTAGTTTTGATGGTTTGGCTTGCTTGCTTGCTTCCTTTCTCCCTCAGATGCTGTCATCCCCCTTTCTCCACGGGATTGCCTGAGCTGTGCAGAACCTGCAGGTCGTTAGAGCTGGGCAGAGGATGATTACTTCACTGGAATTAATTTAATTATTCCAGAATTTGGTATTACTCCTCATTTTGAATGGAAAATGAAGTTCTGGAACTTGACTCCAAAAACCAGTTTGGGAACCACACGGTGCCCTGCCCAGCTCTACCGTGGAGCCAGCAGCTTTGTGCCAGCCTGTCGTCAAGGCTTTCTGGCATTTTGGGAAGCTGGCATTTTGGGAAGTGACGGGCAATCCCAAAAGCAAAGGGGTCTGGAGGCCAGGTTCAAAGCATTTCTGGTTCCTCAGCTACCTCTGGGATGGGCTGTGAGGGACTGGAGGTGTGCACAACCCAGAAGCCCACCTGGCCCACCAAGAGGGAAAGCTATCACAAAAACAGGCTTAGGCTTCTTACCCCTTGAAACGTTGCATCACCCTCAATGAACAACAAAACTGATACTGATAAATGGAAATTCAGTACTCCCATTGGAAACCCAAAATTGTCACCCCAGTGTCTCCTCTGCCCATCACCAGGCTGTTGCAGAGACCAATTGTTCACAAGGAGAGGCATGCTGAGATGGGTCTGTCCCAGCAAGTGCAGGGCCATTCTCTTGTCCCTCATAAAAACTAGAAATGCTGCAAGGAAAAAAAGAACTTTAAAAATGAAAAAACCCTGCGTCTCTCATGTGTCTTCATGTCCGGGCCATTTACTCCACTGTAGGATGTTATCTGGGGCTGTTCTCTTAGAGGAGCAAACTGAGGAGCATTCTGAAGAATCTGGAACCCATTACTGAGGTGCAAGAGATTAAATCTTTGTAATCAGGATGAAAAGAGGAAGCAAACTCGAACATTAAATAAGCCAAGCACTCAAATTTTTATGTGAGTCAAATGTGAGTCCTAAGAGGGACAGAAACATTTCAGGCAAACAGATTTAGAAATGGAGCATTGATTTAGAAATGATTGCAGAGGAATAACAGTGACAGGCAGGAATGAACCAAGCTTTGAGTTCAGCTGAGTCTTAGCTGAAGACCTGCAAAAACTCAGGGCTGGATCTGAGGGAATCCAAGCTGATGGATGAGGTGGAAACCATGCCAGACAATGAGTTCGTTGTAGTTTAAGGTGCCAGACAATAAGTTTTGCATGGCTTCAACATACAGTTAGGCAATGGTTTCATGGCTGTCCCTCCCAGCAGCCAGGGCAGCTCCCTGCTCTAGTTTATAGCTACATGGGTCCTGCTGCCAGTGCAACTCTTTCTGGAGCTGCATGGAGGAACAGAGCTCATGTGGGCTTGGTTGAGGGTTTGTCTGGGCTTGGGCTTCTTTGGACTTGAAAGGGTGGGTGCAAATCTGCACTGGCTGACGCTGGTGCTGCCAACTCCATCAGTGATGTTTCTTTCATGATGTGGTTCATTATGCATGGGTTGTGCTGAGGATGAGATGTAAAATAACTTGTTACTATGCGAACAAGGAGCGAACTGGGCAGATTCACAGCACCTTTGGCTTGAACTTAACTTACAGAGGAGCCAAAATCTCTTGCTGAAAATTCTCCACTGCATGCATAAATGTTTCTGGAGTAAAAGGATATGTCTGTTGTTTAGTCTCTCTCTTCAATCTTTATTAAGTAAAGATGACTGAAAACAAGACCTCAGACTCTGCAAAACTCCTGTGCTCCTGATGCTACATCCCTAATGCTGTTCTTTCCGACATCATCATTATTTCCACAGCAACCACCTGTAATGGCACAGAGGATCATGACATCAGAGGGAGAATTAATAATGGTAGAAAAACCCTCAAAGGAACCATTTGATTTTCTTGTGCCATAACAGACACAGTTTCAAGAGGAGTAAGAAGAAAAAAAAAACAAAAAAAAAACACAACAGAAAATACAGCATGAACGCAGACTTGCTTTGAAAATAAGTATATATATATATATATTTTTTTTTTTTTCATGTTTCAGCAGGATATGAGACTTTTCATTTCCTGCCCAAAAGAGTTTATGGAATATTGGCGATAACAAATGAATCACTGAGACCGGTCCATGAGGCATAGGATGAGATAGGACCTCTTGGATTAAAGAGTCTGGTCCCCTGCTATCATACTCAATCAATTTATTTAAATCCATTCAGAAAATGATCAGCGCCATCTGAAAATGTATTCTTTTCCCACACAGTCTTTATTTCTTTGGAAAGTTGTTCTGGATCACTTCTGAACATGAGAAAAGTTCTCCTACTTCGTAATCTCACTTCATTTGTCATCAGGTTATGGCCACCGGTGCTTGAACCGAGGTCTCTTCTAGCTTAAATGGTTCTTCTCCATGCATGCTACTTAATCCACCAATATATATATATATATATTAAAAAAAAAAACAACTATGGAAGCAAAGTTTCTCACACTTTTCTTTCACAAGATGCCTAAATAAAATCAGGAAAGCAAGAAAGTCACTGTAGCATAAAATTCAATCAGATTAACATTTTTCTATTACTATTATTATATGAGCATCTGGCCAAGACCTGCATATCTGAACAGTCATGAATATTAAGGCAAATTGGATCTAGCTTTAAATCCATTGCTTTGCCTTTTCTGCCTAATAACCTCACATCTTGACATAACTCCAGCGTACCAAACCCCCCAAAATAACCAAAAACAGGCTCCTGCAGGAAATATGAAATGCAGTGGGATGCAGGGAGAGACTAATGCTCCAGTTCCATCAACATTTTAAGTTGTCTGATGCCAAACTGCTGACTTTCCCAAAAAGTAAGTTGGCCGTAAGTTCACACCTTTTACCCTCCATGGACCAGCATGAACATTTGCTGCAGTGAATCAGTGTGGGAGACTGATATGTGTTCAGAGCGATACCAGGACAGATTAATTAGGCAAAGAAATAGGAGATGCATCTGATCTACCTTACATGCTGTGTTTAGGATGAGATGAATGTTTTCTGTAGTATCTGTTTTCACTAACTAGGGCGTGACCCAAAGATGGTTCAAACACCTAGCTCTGGGGAGATGGACACCCTTCCATCTCTCTTGGTTCTTGTTGGGTCTGGGCAAAATTGTTTTATTGTTTTTCTCTCAGCTGAAGTCACCCATCAAATGAGTCCTGAGTCATGCAGAAATCTGCCACCAAAGTTAATGCCCCTTCCACGATCTAAACAATACAAAGAAAACAATGTCAAATATGTACTGAAACAAGCTATCAGAAAAGATGCATAACCTACTAATGTGAGGCATTGGGAGTTCCTGTCAGCTGTCTCCAACACCTCTGAAAATCGGGCACCATATGCCCCAAAAGTGAGGCACATCAACTCAGCTGTCATTTCTGAATTCATTGGCCTATGGCCCAACATCCCTACAGCCTGGGTTGACGAGCCCAGCCAAAATCACGTAGCAAATCAGGGACTGGCATCATAAATGTGTACGTGTGATATATTACAACAGCAGAGAGAACAGAGCAGCTTAGGAAGAACTGAGAGCTTCACACAGCAAGACAATACAGCCAGGAGTTGTTGAGCAAACAGAGTGACGTGTACTCGTTGTAGCTGGAGCTCTTCCTTGGCCTAGTGAGGTTTCTTGCCATCTGGGAGAGCTTTGAAAGAGCAGGAAGAAGCTTAATGAGCGTTGTGTGGGAGAATGTTGCATGAAAGAGTGCTCAACATCGTGAGCAAGGCAAGCAGACAAAGAGTGCAGTCAGAAGGGAAAGAGAAGGGGATGAAAAGGAAGAGAGGTTGTGTGGGAGACGAGGGGAGAGGCCCAGCTTCAGTCAGACAGAGGTCCCTCAGCCCGTGGCAGCCCGTTTCACCCTGCGTGTGGGAGGCAGAGACCCTTCACAGCTCCTTGCCCTTCTGTGAAGCCCACGGTGCTGCAAAGCTTTGGGCTGCCACCCTTTTGTATCTCCAGGCCTTGTGTCCCCACCAGTTATCACACAGAGATGTGTCCGTGGGTGCACGAGGCCTGCTCTGCTTGGAGGAGCACTGTCGGGGTGGTTCTACCAACAAATGTGACCACCATTTCAGAGAAACAAGACAAAAAAATAGGGAAATCTGAGGGAAACGTCCAAGTAATCACTAACAGAATGTTTTCCTTGCTAGGACAGGCAGCAAAGCTGGTAGGGGGGCTGCAAATAAGGTTATAAACAATGCTTTGGGCATTGTTTATGGACCATGGCTGGTCCTTGTGGCCTGACTGCCTAGAGAGGAAGATTCACTTGCAAAACTCAACTTAATGACTGAAATGTTTTTTTCTTCTGCTATGGAGTACAGTGAAAAGCTGAATTTTTACCCTTATTTTCTTTCAAAGAATCACAGTGCAGCACAACAATCATTTTCATACTATCTACTGCAATGATTCCCAGCCTTCCACACAGGACCTTCAAGGCTGCTGCCTTCTTCTACTTTTCTCCCTCTGTGAACATTTATTTCCATTCATCCCTTTTCTGTCTGCTACTGGGTCATCCTCTAGGCCATACACACGACTTCTTCATCACTGTGCTGCCAAATCTGGCAGGACCAGCACAGATCCCATGCTGAGAACCCTGCTTCATCTACGATGTTGGTCCAGAGCACAGTGAGGCCTGAGAGCTGCAGCTCTTCACCATGGTGGTTCTCACCCTTCTTGGATATTTGGGCCTCAGCATTTCTTCTGGGCTATCAGGTACCATGAACCACCAAGTGCTGAACTGAAGGAATTCTTCTATGCCATCTCATAGACCAGGTATTATGGTCTTGTAAACCTGAGTTTGGGAACTAGCATTCTGTGGTTCAACTCTCACGTTCATCTTGGCCAATTTTACTGCCTTCTATGAAAGCTGTCCCCCAGTTTTGCAGAAATGCACATTTTGGATATTAGGTTTTGGCTAGAATGGGGTTTCCTAGAGATGCTGCAAATTGCACTGACGTAGAATGGAATTGATAGAAAATGGAAATATCCACATTAAGGACTTTAAGGCTGTGATCCATCATCATCGCAGCTGCAAAGCAACTACTCGGATCTGGTTGTGTTTTGCCCTCATATAGTCCTACCTTTGTACCGATGAAAAACTGATGGGGAACCTGTTGCAGCAGTTGTTTGGAGATAATGGAAGCTGGGCTGAAGAATCCAGTTCCTGGTGGGTAAGTGCAGTAGATGTTAAACACAACAGACTGGCAAACCCAATAACCCGCTGCAAGACTGCACAGTGGGGTGGGTCTTTCAATATTTGCTTGTTTCCAGCTGCTGCTCTGGTGTTCTCTATTGACTATTTGCAGAAATAGGCATGCAGGCAACAGAGACTGTGGTCTGATCTAGTGCCACAGATTGGATGATCTTAGCTGATCTTCTTAAATTGCTCCTTACTTCCAGGGATGCATGATGGGCTGCTTGTCTCAGACCTCAGCATCCAACCAGAATAACTCCTGCAGCTGTTGATGTAGACCTTTCTGTCACAGATTCTCCAAGTATTTTGAAGGTGATCATTAATATCTTCAATCCCTTCTAAAATGAAAGCTTCAAAAGAATGGTACAGAGTCTGGCCTACCTCTGGGAGACTTGATTAGAAAAAAAAAATTACTTTCTCTCTCCTGCCAGATGCTTTCAAACCCTGAACTTGTATATTACTCTATATTATCTATATGTTGGCCAGTCATGGATAGAAAGATTTCACTCCAGTTTTGCACAGTCCCAGATCTAAATCCCCCACCCCTCCCTCTGTGATTTATAGGATCAGGCCAAGCCTGCAACATTCTCTTTTTAACACTGCACCTGCACATTGTGGCCAGCGCTTTAGGTGCTTTCCTGCAATAACTCATGAGATCTCTTTCCCAGGCAGCCACACCTTTCCCTTAGCAGATATTTCCCTTTCTGGACCTTTGCTCTCCAGCTCATTTTCTGACTGTCCTCAGCCTTTCTGCAGATGCTGAGATGATCTAAACCCCACGGTAACAGGCTGTGCTGTGTTTGTGCTGTGCTCAGCTGCTGAATGCAGCAGCATCATCACATTGGCTTTGCTGCTCTCCTTCCCATCAGATGCACAATTGCTGTTAAAACCACTAAAAAATATCCCACAGCTGAAATGCGATGTGCATGCCCAGGGAAACTCCACCAGCAGCTTCTTTCCCATCAGCAGCAGTTCTGCTCTTTAGCTTCTGGCCTGCTTTTACCCAGATTTCTTTATCTCACCAGGTGCCCATAGTAGCTGGTGAATTATGTATTTGATTTATGAGCTTGGCTTCACCACCTGGTATTAGAATGCGTGTCCTGGCACCTCCTTAACAGAAACAGCCAATGACCCTGAATTTCAAAGAAGTTGAAGCTTCCGTGTTGACAGATATTGCCTCTCCCATCCTGAGTTTCATCTAAGGTACAAATCCAAAAGGGATTTTGTTCAGATGCTTGCCTGATTCGCTCTCCAGCTGATACCCAATGGCCTCCATTCCTTCCCAGAGAAGTATTTCTCAGATTGCTGCCATTCCCAAAACCTCCAGATATTTGGGCACCATCTCACTCATCTTATGAGTGAGGCTTGAGCTCAAATCTTCCCCTGTATGTTTTTAAGCAGGTTTCACCCCGCTGGAGGTTGGGATTCTTCAGGCTGTGGTAACTCCTCCAATGTTAGTCTGAGCACTGCTGATTTCCACCAAGCTGAGGCATCTCCGCAACCTTTCTGTGGGTTCGGACTGCACCCTGTGCCACCCTGTGCTCTTCATGGTGCAGATGGTGCCAGATAGATCATAGAAGCAGCAATTGGCTCTTCTCTTTCTGAGTAATGAAAAGAAAAATAGCCCAGCATTTTGCCCTTAAACCTGCTTGGCACCTGGTCAGCTTGACATTTGCACTGATGAAGCCTCCAGAAACTCAGCTGTGATGATCACTCCATCTCCTCCTGCAGGCTGCACCACCTGCAGATCCCACAAAAGGACAGGGAGCACACTCAGGCCCCCAGAATAAGGCAGCCCATAGGGTTTACTCTTCCCTTATATGTGAATCAAATCCCACTGAGGCCAACCAGTGACTTTCCACTGAACCAGGCTCTCTGCCTGATTCACTCTAAGCAATTCGCTGCCTGCAGGGAATGAGTAAAGCAGTCCAAGGGAGCTGGATTCAATTATTGGTTCTGCCACTTGCCTTCTCAGTAGGTTGCTGGCCTCTGTTTCTCCTCTAAACTCTTGGAGAAAAGAAGGATGTGGTTCATCCTTGTGGGACCAGAGCATTGCTGGCCTTCACTAGGACGCCGAGATGCTGCTGCACCACGGACACATTTCAAAGCAAAATACACGTAACTCAGATGTGGGAGGGTTCCTGTTCACCTTCATTGCTCATGGTAAAACAGCTTCACCATTCAACTGAGGATGAGGCAGGGCAGATGTTCTCATTTATGGCAAGGGACCATAAAGTCAGATATCTCCAGTGGGCTCATAAACAGATGAACGTACTTGATACTTGCCCTGAGCACTCTCTCAGCCTCTGACTGTTTTCAGCCTTGGGGATTTCTTGACCACACTGTGCCTACTCAGTGATTTCCAGTGGATCTCTCTTCCCAAGACTCCTCCACAGTCACATCTTGCACCCACCGCAGCACCCTGTGAGCTGTTCCATGGGCTGACTTCTCCCTGCAGAGCCTTCTGCTGGTCTCCTGCTGCTCTTAGGCCCGCTTGCAGCTGGTGAGGCTCACTGGTGAAGTTGTGTCACCCTGCCTGGTGCTGTCAGCTTTGCAAAAATTACCCCAGGTAAGCATCTCAGCCAAGCCAGTGTGCTGCGCGGAGTTCAAACTTGGCTTACCTTAATATGCAACACTCCAGCCTTCATACACTTCTGTAAGCTGGTGCCTCGCTCCCCTTTTCCCTGTAAAATGTCAGCCAGGCCCATGGCTGCAGCCTGGCTCCTGCCTGAGGTATAGATCGTAGCATGGAAGCTGAAAAGCACCTCAGAATAAAAGGCTCTCAGATTGTCTGCCAGTGCCTCGTGCAATGAAATACAGTTCAGCTCATAAAACGTCGACGGTATGTCAGTGTGAAGAGAAAGAAAAAGGAAAAAAGTTGGAAAAGAAGGTTTGATAGCAGCCAGGAAAATGTAATTCCTTCTACTTAATCTTTCTTTGCTCCTTCGGAGCTTGAAGCTTTCTTTCAGTGGGAGGAAAAAAAAGGGGGGGGAAGAAGGGTTAAAACGGAGTGGGAGCAAATAAGTGTCTGCTGGCCTCCTATCAAGGAATCGTACACACCAAGTGCCGGAGTCCTTGCAGCTCTTTAGCACCCTTCCCCACATGCTATCTCCGAAATTCCTTCGCCCCTCGTCTTGCAGCAGCCAGGACAGCAGCTGCGGGCTGTGTTCAGCTGTCTCGCAGGTATGATAATATTTGCTCTGGGCTACGCGGCTGCAGGAGACGGTAGTCATTTTAAGTTTTGTGACACCTCTCTGAGCTCTGGGCATGTTTCAAGAGACCCCAAACTTTGGCTGAGTGTTGCAGGGCAGGAGAGGTAAGGGCAGAGGGAAAGGCAGGTCCCCCAAGTCCATGCAGCCAACAGAGCTCTGGTCGAGGGAGCTGGAGCAGAAATGAGTGCAGCTTGTCCTTCTGCCTTGCTCCTCAGAGAAACAAGCAGAAATCAGACATATTGAGATACCTTTTAACCCTGAAATGGTCCCCCAGGGAGTGTCCTGGGCCAACACATCTCAGAGACCTTCTCTGCCCACCCACACACTCGATGCCTAGCCCTGAGTGATGTCCCATCAGCAGTGGCACCCCCAAAAAGGGGCTTGCAAAGGGTGAGCAAGGAGGCTTTTCTGCCCTTCTTGCCACCTGAACACAGGGCACAGATGCCTGGTATGGGGCCTCAGGGCTTCTCCCAGCACTGCTGCTCATTCTCCACGGGCCTCTCTGCCTGGCTGTGCTCCACTAATGTTCTCTGTGTCATGCCGAAACCATCAGCCGGCACCAGTGCAAATGTCTATCGAGACCAGTGAGCAGTGGGTCAAGAGTGCACCTAGGGGACCGTGGTGTAAATAACTGACTCCATCTGCTTCGGGTCAGAACAGCTCCAACTCATCAGAGGGAACCAAAGAGACTCCACGGGTGGGGAAGGAGCTCTCTGTGTCCATCCAGGCAGCTGGCACTGGAAGAAGCCAAACAGGCTCTCAGTGTTTATGCTGTCGGGCTCCGAGGTATTCGTCTTCATCACGAAACACATTCCTCACAGAGCACTTCTGTGCTTCAAGCCGTATCATCGGGAGAGCTAAAAGAAAATGAAATTTGGGAGGAAGATGGGGAGCCATCCTGCCCTGCATACAGCAGCAACTGCTGCCAGCTGCTGCAAGGCTCCCATGCCTGGGATGCCTCCTGGGAGGCACGGTGCTGGCTCGTTTTCATCCTACCACAGACACCTGAAATGAAGTATTATATCCCTGCCCTCTGCCAGCTCACTGCCATGCGGGGAAGGTGCGGGGAAGAAAACGGGTTGCTGCAAACCCAAGCTGGAAATTTTCCTCTCTGAGCCCCCTTCTGCTTCTACCAGCAGGCTCAAAAACCCAGGGCAAAAAAAGGTCAGGAGAAAAAGGGACGGTGAGCACTGCTGGTGTTCAGGACATGTAGGTGCCACAAGGAGATCTAAGCCAGGACCATCCCCAACCTGTCACCTCCTCTCCCCTCAAAATATGAGGCACAAGCAAAGTCAGAGCCCTAAGAGCCTTTTGGGAATGGGGCCCCACCTCCTCACCTTTCTCATGTAACGGAGCCAAACGTAGGCTTCCAAGTGGATTTCAGCTTTGAAATCTAGGCTTCTTTTTCTCTCCTCAGCGTCCATCCAAAATTTTTCAAAAAGGGTTTGGTATTTTGGATGCCTCCGCCTTTTGAGGTCTGCCCAAGGAAGATTTCCAACAGGGCCCCAGGACAATGCTGAGCCCAACCCACCCATCACGTCCCCATGGTTTGTCTCATTTTGGGTCCCTTCTGAAGTTTAGGTACCACAAAATTCAAGTGAATTCTGCAAGCGTGGCCACAAACACTGAATTTATTCTCATGTGATTCTCCTTTTGTTCCACAAACAATATTTCTTTCAGCCCCCAGGCTAGACAAACTTCATCCTCAGCATTTTAACCTTTTTTTTTTTTTTAAATAAAAATGAGAGTTTGCTGCTTTCATGTTAACCTCCAATGACTGTGACTCATTTTTCCTTTGCACCAGTGATGTTTACAGCTCCTTCTACCTAGAAACACCACATCATTTTAACTGTTATCAGCGTAGGGAAGGAGGCAGAACTTTGGATACACAGAGGGAAAACTGCTAGCATGAAAAAATACCAGTGCGTTCCCACACTCCTGGGACTTCTCTTTTACAGATTGGATGCAGCCCTTTGGGAACTGGTGGAACAGCCAGTGGACTTACAACCCCATCACCTGCTGGAGCAACCATCTCCCAGCTGTGACCATACACAGAGCTCCTGTCCCCAAAATATTTTGGTGTGCAGCTTACACCACTGTCTGGGAGAAGGCAAAACACTTGCAAACCTTGCTGGTCCTTATCTCGCTGAGAGCTGAAGAAATTACACAAACTCTTACTCTTTATTATTAGGTGATTGCTTCCTTGGCCACATGGCAATTTTCTGCATCCTTGCAAGATCACTGGAACATCTGGATTGGCTGCTCTGGGCAATAGAGAAAGCGCACTGAGAATTAAGCCCCAAGGCTAAATAAAGGGAATACTCTTTGCATATCCCTTAGATTGTCATTCAGCAAAGTGGATTTGCTAACAGTAATGTGGAGATGTAATTTACCATTTCCAACAGACACCAATGAAATGTGTCCTGGGTGTGATGTCAAGAAACCTCCTCCCTCACCAGCTCAGCAGTAGCACAAGGTGTGGACTTCTGGGGCACTGAGTCCCGGTCCTGAGCTGTCCCACGTGGTAGAAGAAACTCAGATAAGAGCATAATTTGTTCCTATTCAGGTTTGTTCCTCTCTAGAGGGAGGAAATTTATTTGGCTTTGCTTCTTGCATGGGGAGAAGTAGGCAAACTTAGCAAGTGCTTACCCTTTGACTCAGCTCAGCAAAAGTAGTTTGGTCCTGCAGGGCTTTGCAAATCAGTGTACAACTGCATGCTCTGAGCTCTGAAACAAGCATCTGGAGAGATGGAAGAGGTTGAGATGTCTTGAAGAGATGTCCAGTCTGCTCCTTCAAGAAGAACGAGGCAAAGCAGAGCAACAAGAGACTGTTTCTGGTGGTGTTATCCCCAAATTTCCCATAGCTTCTGGACTGGGGGGCTGCTTTGTTCCTTCACCTCCTTCATCCCCCACCTTCCTCGCTCAGGCGAGGTCAGCGGGACCTGGTAGGGGTGTGCCTGCAGGGCTGGAAGTGCAGCTCCCCGAATATTTACACTGCAGGTCTCTCAGTCCATCTGCTCTGCAGCACACACCACGATTTGTCTTGCACAAAGCTGAAGAAAGCTGGGATTTCTGCTTCCCTCGGGTCCTAGGGCTTGCATTTAGGGCCTTGGTGGAGCAGAGCAATTGGGGAACACCCCGAGAAGCCCCAGATATATAATTGCCTGCTGGGTTTCTGCTCTTAGGACTGCAAGCAAACTGTAAGTCAGGCTTTCATTTTGTTTGCTCTCGAGCCCAAATCAATAAGCAGGGCAGTCCACCCCACTGAGGCGGCAGCCCCTGAAACACATAAATCTCCACCTCATTTCAAACACCGCTTTTAGTGGGATATTGCTCCTGTTTCACAGCTTTGCCTCTTCCTTTCTCCCCTCCCACCTACCAGCTATAAAACCCCTTTTATATTTGTTCTTCCTCATCCCATGACTGATCTACTGAGACCCTGAAGTTTTTAAAGATTTTTTTTTCGTCTGGGATTAAAGAGCTGGGAGTCTGAGTGATGAATACACACCTGGCCTGGAAACAGCTGGGGTGGTGAGCATCACTGCCTCTCCCTTCTCCTTTCCTGGCCAGCTTCTCCCTGTGCCCCTCTGCCAAAATCATGCTGAGGATGAGCTGTGTTAGCCATGGGTGCTTTGATTCCCTCCCGTGCAGCTGTCAGGAGCCAGGCAGGTTGATTTTGTGCTGGGGCAGACGGCGAGCGCCCACCTCATTTAGCATGACTCACTCTGGCAAGGCTCTCTCTTCTCATGCCTCACGGAGGTCCAAAAGAGCCTGTTGGCTTTGGCGTGAGCTGAAGAGCCAAGACCCATCACTCTTCTCCCAGCATCCAGTTGAGAAAGCTGGATTATGCTTTTCTCATGCTCTGTTTCGATAGAAATGGCAGAAAGTGATTTTCCTCCTCAAAAAAAAAAAAAAAAAAAAGGACACCAAGAAAATCCACTGTCTGCACCTAGTTCCCTGCAGACCCCATCTCCAGGTAATTTGGACTGGATCTCCCTTATTCCCCAGGGCCCAGGACCTGCCATTCTCTACAAGACAGGTCTAATTCACTAATTTCTAATTCACAGAAATTTCGCTGCCTCTGCTGCATCCTCTCTGTATGGAGTTGTGAGCACAGCTGGGAAGGATGTCAACAAGTGAGTGAGATCATGAGAAGTTTCCCTGGAAGACGTGACATTAAAACCCTCCAGCCTTTGATGGAGATATCATCCCTGAGCCCTCGCAGCTCAGTATGCAGAGAAGGAATTCGAGACATTAAGCCAAGGGAGGTTAGGATTAGATGGGTCCCAGAGCCACCCAAACATTGTCCCACCAGAAATAAAGCCTCCTGGCCTCCTAAATCTTTCTATTTCCCATGAAGAGAAGTGGAATGGCTAAAAATGCACTGCAGGGAGCTTAATACGTGGATGACAGGGTGAAGTGATGGGAGTGCCTTCCCCGAGGGTTGGTTTTAGATCATCTGATGGTCAGATCTGCCCCTGATTGTTTAAGGGCATAGTTAGCTGGCAGCCCTTCTCACAATGTTCTCAATAGGAGCAAGGATATAGCTGCCCGTGTGTGTGGGAAAAAAAAAAAAGTTAAGTAGGATCTTAAGTAGGAAAACACCCCTGGCCTTTTTTCCTTCTTTCTCATCCTCTTTCAACTGGGTCCTACACAGCCTGTGGTCACTCTCCATGTAAAATGTACTACTTGATGCGTTTTCTCTCAATTCATTTTCTCTCAAATTCATTTTTCATAGTATTTTCTCTTCCCCAGCAGTGATTTCCAGATGCCGTGCCAGGATCTGGGCTCGGTTCCTGGGAGCGCAGTGCCTGCAAGCTTGTGACCCCCGAGTGCGTTTGTGCAACAGAGCGCACGAATGACCCACACCTGCAGAAAAAGGACGAGACAAAAGGCACGCTGCCTCCACCTGCGGACTTCTGATCCAGACATCCCAGAGCCCTGGGAAAGTTTGGATCAGGCTTCTCTGCAGCTGTCAGCTGCCTCCGTAATTGCCTGTACCTATAGTTTCGCTCCGAATAGCCTGGCGTGCTGGGGAAATTCTGAGCTGTATCCGAGCATCCTGGACCGGGCTCGTGTCACGCCACAAATTCTGGCCCTGCTTAAAGGTTTGGCCATTTGGTTGCAGGCAGGTCATTAGTAAAGCTTTCTGGTGCGCTGCATTGTAACATAATCGCGCTCTTTTTGTTCTTTTTTTTTTCTGAGACTAGAGTAAGGGATTCCAGGGCTTTTCTCTTTTGCAGCCACAAAACCAATTTTCTGTGTTAAAAAAGGAGGAAAAGAAGAAAAAAAGACGCAACGGCTCCTTCTGGGGGAAGAGATGGGGTGGGTAATGACTTACAGAGCTGTGAACCAGCAGCACAGAACAATAGGTCCCAGGCAGAGGAGTTTAAAACAAATGCAGTCCAGCCTACAATAGCCCAGGGGTTTGGAAATAAATGATAGAGTCAATCTGAGAGAGAGATCTCATGACTAAAAATTAACATCTGATGCTGGCTGCGCAAAGAGCTCCTGGGGAGCAAAATTTTGCATCCTTGCAAAACCGTGAGCCTTGGTGGCTGCACCTCCCAGGAGCCCATCCCTGGTATGGGGTGGCCTGGAGACAGGTTGTGAGCAGGGGGCTCCTGCTATGGCCCCCAGGGCATCAAACCCCACATCCATGGGGTTTTGTGAGTCATGGGGGTCCCCCATGGGCATCTGAGCCACGTTAGTTGGCATCAAGAGGCATCGCTGACTCTGGGCCTCGTACGTTTCAGTATTTGGGCTCATTTCATGGTAGCATGTGTTTTTGGTTTTGAGTGTTTATTATGGTGTCTTGTGTGTTCTGTTATGAAAAGGAGCTGGGTCTACAGCTGATGGACGTGGTCCCACAATGCAAGAGAAATGTCTCTTTTTTTTTTTGAAAAGAGAGATCTGATTACTTTTAAACTTTATTTTGATGTTATGCAATTTTCCCATTGGCATCGTTAAAGACACAGCCTTGAACAGCTTTTAGCTGTGTTCGAGACACGGCATTTTCTGGGGATAGAGAAGATGAGCCAGCTCCGTGAGAAACCTCAAGGATGTGTCGTCTAATGATATTAAAGAGGGCAAATAGAAATGGTAAAGAAAAAGAATATCTCACTCTTCATTAACACCTTCCATCTGGAGACAGCCCCGTTTGCCAAGTGCCCTTATTCCCACTTTAAAAGTGCGGAAACGAAGAGGGCGAAATCAATTTTGTTTAAATTTCCCCTTCATTCTAATATAGCTGTGAGTGGCAAAGGTTGCATGGACTTGAACAGTGCAGGATTGGACCTGCAGAAAACACAGGAGCCCTGAGCATTGGTCCTTTGCCTTTTCTCCTTTCCATGCCTTAGGGAACTGCTTGGCACAGCCTGGTTGGACAGGCAGGGTTCAACAGCAAGGTTTCATAGTAAATCCAGACAAAATAAAGACCGGGGAAAGGCTTTTCCTGAGCAAACTTCCCCCTTTTGCATCTGAGGCAGCATGGGATCAAGGACACCCTTGGGAGAATGAGATTTATTGTGGCTGGTGGAGGTGAGAGCCAGCGACTTGCTCGTGGCAGTCATCTCTTCGCATGAGGCTGTGTGTCTTCAGACCTGAAACTGTCACCCCAATATTTACTTCATTTTATTTTTATTTTATTTTATTTTATTTTATTTTATTTTATTTTATTTTATTTTATTTTATTTTATTGTTTTGCTTTGTTTTGTTTTGTTTTGTTTTGTTTTGTTTCTAATTAATTAATTAATTAATTAATTAATTTATTTTGTCCCATTATTTCTCTCTCAGCCCCTCAGTACCATGAATAATGGGGTGTGTTCACCCTCGGCAGTGGAAAGCATCGATGGAGTCCTGCCTTCGCTAGATGTGGCTCCACGTCACGCCCTGAGACTATCCAGAGGAGCGACATTTCATCCACCAAAATAAAAGTAAAATTAATGACCCCCACTCACATTAATTTTGGAAAGAAATTCATGTGCACCCAATCCCTCTGAGAATGTTCTGTTTTCCATCTAGCTCTTCATCCAGTCATAACTGACTAAACTACTTTATATGCCCTTGGATTCTGGCCCAGAAAATGTGTGGTTTCTTAAAATATATATGTATACACTACTTTAATACCAGCCAATACCTTCTGAAATGTAGGTGGCCAGAAAGGCATTGGCTGTTCTTTTCCTATTACATATTTCAAAAATGAGTTGACATTCGTATATAAATTCTGCATAAGCTTCATGGAGTTTTAGTAGCAATATTGAAAGGGAATGTCAACAACCGCTTAGCTGCTAATATGGGCTGGAGATAATAACTAAGGTAGCCGGGCAAATTGCACTTCCAGGAAATTTTGTCAGTTATGCAAAAGTGGAACGGCTTGAAAAAAAATATATAATCGTGATTTCTTTTCATGAAAGAAGTAGGTACTGCGGGGTTGAAAGGAAATTTGAAAATGGATGTATAGGGTCCTAATTTACTTTAATATTTCCTGTGTAAAGTCTTAAAGTTAAAGATTGATTTTTCCAATAAACATTACAAGCATAATGACCTGGAGGTATGATCACAGATCACGTACCAGATGGAAAGCAATGGAAAAAGAACTACTGCTGTTAGGATATGTTTTGTATTTTTTTTTTTTTCCTCAGGGAAGCCTGCAGTAGTTTGAAAGAAAAGGATCAGACTCTGAAGTGTGCAGTAAGAGAGTCTCCACTTACTGTGTATGAACAGAGGTGGAATAATTTGGCCCAGAAACCGACTCTCTTAGGAAGGGATGCTGAAAGCACATATATCAAATTTAATTGAAATTTCAAAGGGATTTCCGATACACAAATTGCATTTATAATTTGGTCCCAGCATCATAAGCAGAGTAATTATAAAGTTTGGGTCAAAACTTTTATTTTCCCCACCAAAGGAACTATAGCTCTCTCTGAAATTAAAACTTCTTTCAAAGTCCTGACTTCAGCACAATCCCAGGTTAAAACTGAGCAGGCCCACTCAGACAATGTCCAGGGGCCGCGTGTCTGCACCTTCACAGAATGGAAAGCTTTGACTTTTTTTTTCTTTTGTACAATTTTTCATGGAGCAGGCAATGTTTTCATACAAGAAAACATTAAGGGCTTTTAAAAGGCTGGATTTCAAATGAAATGGGGTGGCTTTCTTGAACTCCTCAACCTTTATTGTTGTTTAGATTTTTCTTTTTTCTTTTTTTTTTTTTTTTTTTTTTTTCCTCATGGTTTTCATGTGTTCTTGCATGTTCCGATTTCAGGGTGTGGGAACTACCAAAATCGAAGACTGTCCTGGAATACTACAGCAAGTTCTTAACCCTAATTTCCACCTTAAATCCACCAGTAAGTGCCTTATAGGGATTCTGTTTTCCAGCTGCCTTCTCCCTTTAGGAGCAAGCGATTTGGGATCGAGCAGCAAAGCCCAGGGCAGGAAAGCACGACCTTCACCATGGGTAAGCAGCGGGGCAGAGCCATCACCCAGCAGACCAGAGCCACCGTTTTTGTAAGATTTTTCTTCCTATAGGGAACAGGGGATTGGGTTCTGTCCCTGATTTCACTCTCTCTTGGCTAAGACTGTTTGCAAATGCATCCCTACGTTTCTGTATTTATTTTGTGCTGGCTTCTGCCATAATGTGTCTCCCCTGAAGGAATAATTACGAGAGCCCCTGGGTGCATGCAGCAGGATGCATTCTTGCATCTGCTGGCCACGGAGCTCCTGCTCCCAGCCTCCCCTTTACAGCTGCTGCTGGTGACCTTAACACCTTCTTTTCAGGGTTTGGAGAAGGACATCGTTGTCCCCAGGCTCAACCAGGTGATCATTTCCAGGACGAAAGAGACCTCTGGAAAAGGCCGGGTCGTGTGCAAGTTCTTCCACCGTGCCATCAGCTGTGCCAGGCACATGGACTCCTCACCCCGACACTTTGTGCCATGTCTGATGGATGGTCCTCCTCAAAGTGACAAGGGTATGTGCCACCAGGAGGGCTGCAGTCACCCCATGGTTGCATGCAGAGTGCTCTGGGACACCTCTCCACGTCCCTTCTGGCTTCTGCTGGGAGGAGGGCACAATGTGACATCTCCCCCTGCATCTCATCCCGCTCCCCGAGCATGGTGGTGGAAAGATCCAGGACACTGGATCTTTCACACTCACCAGAGAGTGTGAACCTCATCACGCGAGGGAAGGTTGCAGGGGGAATGTCGGTGAAAATGTATATTGTTTCCAGCGAGCTCAGAGAGTATTTAAATGTAACAATGGAACCTGACTCCCTCTGAAAACCTCCAAAGCACTTAAAAATGGGAATCCGGTCTCTCGCCCCCTCTCCGCCCCACAAACTCTGAAGTGTATAACAATAGGAACTCTGTTCCTACGGGTTCCCCTACAAATGACCCCTGGAAAGCATCAACTGCTTCCTGTAGGCTTCTGCCATCATCCCTTCCCCAGTAATATCTGCATCTGCTTCCAGATCTGTAATCACATTTCCTTAATTGAGCTGTGAAGTAGGATTTACGTGACTCCATTTAGATTTCGTCGCTTGCCAACAAGGAGATAGTTATTTCAAATTAGACGCGAGGAACGTGAGATTCTGATCTGAGGGAGAATCTAATATCTGATAATAGGTGCCTGGCTATAGGTGATAATTTAAGATGAGTTTACGGAGCCCCTGTAATTACATTTTCTATGTATGCTTTGTTGTGGTTACCAGGTAACAGCAAAGTGATTGCATGAATATTTATGCTTGGCAGGTTAGACACTGCTGATACACAGGATCAGCATCATTTTTTTTCCCCTTGTAATTCTTTGTGCGAATATCTGGGACTCACATCAGGATAAAGGCGCCTCATCAGCGAAAAAAACAACCCCTAATGCCATGCTCCTTATCTGAGGCATTAATTTGCTTTTCCCTGAAGCATCGGTGCACTTGCATTTTGAAACGAATCGGTCTTTCCTTCCTCCGTGACACATCCAGGGTAGTTTGCATCAGGTTGGAAATCTCCAGTCTTGCCTTTGGTGGAGGTTGTGCAACACGCCTTGTAGGATCATTCCCTGCAAAACTACATCTGTATGTGCACACACGCATGTGCACAGATGCTGGCAGTGTTTAGCCTCTCCCGTCTGGGAATATAAACATAGTAAGGGTAAGGAGAGAGGAGCAAGTCAGCGTGCGGGGAGCAAGGGTGTGAAGTGGCGGTGTGTCATACTGCCCATGTCCATGTCCTTACCCAGTGGTGTGAGGTAATGGGACGTGAAATCATGCCCCGTAATTAGGGAGAAGCAGAGCTGGCTCATGCTCAGTCTGGTGCAGGAGAGTGTGCGTGGGGCTGTCCCATGGGCTCCCCGCACGCTGCCTCTCACTTCCTGGCCAAATCCATCACCACGGGTCTGCAACCCCCCAGTCGACGTCAGGATGGAGTCACACCTTCAGATAACTGAGCCAATCTGGAAGTGACACTGACTTTTGGGGTGTCCAGTGGGGTTTTGTCCCCATCCTAGATGTACTAGTGCCACACAAAAGCTGTCTGGGGAAGGATTTCCCCCAACCTGCTCGAATGAGCATCAAGTGGCAGCTGGGATGTAGATCTCAAGAGCAAGGACTTGATGTCCGGGGCCATCCTCTGCCTCCCTGCTGCTCCGATCACACAGCAAGACCCAAACCAGCCACCTCTGCCCTTGGGGGGCAACCTGGGGGGTTGCATGCCCAGACCCCTCTTTGGGGAACATTAGACAGTGCTGCAAAAATGGGGGTCAAAAAGGACACAGCAGAAGCAACCTGTCTGTAAAACTCCAGCCAACAGTGAAGAACTGGCTTTGTCCCCAGTAGCTACATCTTTAGGGGTCAGTGTAATAACACCATCAAGTGCATATGGCTGAGGAGCCCTAAAACAGTGTGGTCTCCTCCAAATTACCTACTGGAAAAGGGATTAGCTGCAGCAGATCCTTTGCTTTCCTCAGAGAAGGGAATGTTGACGAGAGCAATGCTGGAAGGGAACCATCAGGTTCAGTGCTCATGGCATAAATTGCTCGTCCACCAGCTGATTCCATCTCCTCTTTTGTGTAAGTGCTACCCAAACACTACAGGAGAAATTCTCAGTGAGAATTACTTTTAGTCATGGACCTGATTTTCTTCCTGGTGTCCCCTTATTGAATTTGAGCAAGGTCAGGAGTGACAACCCAGCTGCGTTCCCCGGTCAGGAGAGAGGGAACGGTGGTCAAAGCAAGCTCAGGCAGCAATTGCCTTCAGATCTGGCACTGTAACAGCAGAACCCATAGATGTATTACAAAGGGTGCCGGGCACTTTCATGTTGTTTTTATAACCCGTGTTTAATCACACCATGCTTAGGCGGGGATTTGGTGGCCGGTGGTTTCAGCAGTGACTTTTATTTTGCCACTGTGCACAAGCAGGCTGCTGTTTGCACATGAAAACGGTCTACTCGCAAAAGGCAGATCTGCAAAATGAGAAATGGGGCTGAAAGCTTGGGATCTGATTTATTTCTGTCAGATAAAGCTCTGCATGGAGCTTTCAGAGTGCGGAAATCTGCACCAAAGAAGGAAGAAATAATTTGAAGGGAAACCAAGCTTCAAAGTAGAAAAGAAATCATTTGCTGAATGTTTTAGATACTGTTGATGTTCTCAAATTTAAGGCATGAAAAGAAACCATTTCTAGTGGCGAGGCTGTGAGCAGGAGCCTTCTCTTTGATCTCTATCTGCACACAGTGGGGTGGGGTCCATGAATTACAAGGAAACATAATGCGCTGTCACTCTTAAATAAAAACACACTTGCTAATTAAATTGAGGCCCAGTGGCCAAGCGACTGGTCTGCGAGTTGGAAATCTCCATCCTGTGCAGCTCTGCCGCTTGGGATAAGTCACTTAACCTCTGTGTTTCCCGGTTCCCCTCCCCAAAGCCTCCTTGTCTACTGATGAAAAATTAAGTATGATTTACTCAGAGCTGCACGAGTGTATTTCCCTCGTCCTTCAGGACTTGGACTCTGATATTAATCAGACCTGCACCCCGACATAGTATTTGGTTGGCCTCCGCACGCCTGCAGTCAGCCAGGCTGCTCTCTGGGCTGGCTGCTTCTCGAGGTCTCTGCTCCTCATCATAACGTTTCGGAGACCCAACTGTTGGAGGACGGGGATCAAGCAGGGAGCATGCTCCCAGGAGACCATGGAAAACACTTCATCTCCCATTCTTCAACTCCCACTCCATGATGGACTGGCCAGAACTTCCTCAAATAGTGTCTTGACTTGGCCAGGATCTTCATATAAGCAGTACTTAGACCTTCATGCATTGTGCTGGCTCTTCCTGGATATATCAGGGTGACAGCACATGCGTATCGGGCCACTTGATGGCCAGCAGCCTGCTGGAAACCACAGCTTTAGGTGGGCTGCTGAATGTCTGGAAATCCAGCAGATCATTTATAAAAAACAGGGAGAGCAATATCTTGCTCGTAAAATCAGTAAATTACATCATCAAGCAATAGAATAAGAGATTATCCCCAAAGCTGTAAAATGACAGATTACCAGTGAGACAACAGATACCAAGTAAAGCAGACAGAGAGGTAGATCTGGTTAAGAGCAGTAGTTGGACATGCAATTCGTTAAGGAGGGTATTCCAGTGCTGATTTTTTGTCATAGTGGTACGAAGGCTGAAGAAAATCAGGATACAGAAAATCTCATTGAGTTCCCAGGCACAGAAAATGCCTCTTTGCCTGTGGCAAGGTTTTCTCATTGGGTGGAGAACTGGAGCCTTACCACGGGAGAAGCTGCCCTCAAGCTCGGGTTAAGTAAAGTAAGATCTCGAGAGTAAGGTTGGATCTTGATGCCAGTCCGAGAGCTAGCTGTCCAATATTCCCAGTCCCTCTTCAAGTCATAGGTTCTCAGGGGCTGATGCCTTCCCTTTTTCTGCCAGCAGTGTCTGGGAAGGATGAGACACCAAACTGGTAAGTGATCTGCAATCAGAGGAAGTCAGATCAGTTTCTAGGAGACAGCTTAATGGCGAGGTGCTTCTTTTCAGCTGCAGTGTTTGGTGGCACAGTTGGTAGGACTCAACTTCGGATGCAAATGTCTGCACTGAAATGTCCACAGTGAAGTCTCCAGGAGCACTGGACATCTGCATTCCCATTTCAGGCCATGGAGATCTGGTCTCCATGGTGGAGAATGGAGAAATAAATATAGGCTTCTGCTTTAGGGTCTGCTGAAAGATTTTCTGGGCTTCTCTGTCCCCCAGGACAAATTTGTACTCTGGTGGGTTGCTGGTCAGCCTTGGGGCCAATAAGGAGAACCTTCCCCTCTCATTTATCTGTCAACACACAAGACCACCAGGCCTGGATTCAGCACGCCCAAAAGAGATGGGACTTCCTTGGTTAGGACTGTGGCTGCTCCAGAATCCCTCTGTGGTCAGCAGAGAAGCATTCACCAAGTGATTCAGACTTCATCTGTGCTGCTGCAGATGTCTATCTTTCTCCATGGCTTAGGGAGGAGCCCCAGTGCAGCTACAATCCATAATTACGTACCTCGGTTAGGTCAGACACCTCTGTGTGGCAGTAAATTAGGAGCACCCATCTCCACCAGGCTCCTTAGCCTCACCAGGTGCTTGGGAAAACTGCAATGCCAAAAGCTCATTAGCAAAGAATGAGACGAGGATATCCCAGAAAATTCCTGAGTCATGGCTTTGCATCAGAAATAAGTCTGAGCGCCTTCCTCACCCACACAGCCAGACGTGTGGAGAGGAAGCACATGGGGACAGCAGATAAGGACACGCATGGAGACACGAGCCCACATGTACAGGCACAGATTTGCAGCTC